>NC_071466.1:47355313-47659063 GCF_028500815.1 Rissa tridactyla
AGCTTGCGTTTTGTCCTTTTAGAGAAAAGGAGTCAAAGGACAGACAAAAATTGGATAATATACCGTATTGTTTCTGTAATATAAAATGCATGTAAGTCCCTTGGGCTCTAAATGTGACAGCACCATCAAACAAAATATGCTATAACTGTCCTTAAAATGTAATACATGGTTGATAAGTACAGGTTTTGCACATGCTAATGGCTTTCCAGTGGGTTGTCATAGTGATATCTGAGGGCAGATTTTCCTTGACTAGATTCCACTGAAGTCTTACAATACCTCCTGTTCTCAAGCACCACCTAACCTCAGAGGCACTTAAAATCAGTTTGCATTCCAAGTTGGAGCACATCTAGGTGGAGGTCCCTGTGCATGCTCGGAAGTCTCCTGGTTTGGAAAGTGAAGTGCTTATTTTGATATGGGTAGGGAGGTGCTTGAACTCTGTTCAAGTCCCTGAAGGGCCTGTTGTTATTAGATCATGGCTAACTTGTTCAAAAGCATTGCGTTCACTCCAGAACACTGTTACAAGAGGAGGTAATGGCTAAGCTTGCCTCGTTTGTAACATCATTTAAGCACTCGCCCAGGAAGCTCAAGACTTGGTCCTTTCCCTATCAGTCTCCCTCATTATTTAAGCAGGTTTTGGTGTTATCCAGAAGTTATGTTGATTTGCCTAGAATTATTTGCAACAAGTGGTGATGCATGGGTTAAGCAAAATGCCATGAAAGAGGAAAAATAAACAAATTTGGGGGATTTTTTTTTTGTGAAGCAAATCATTCAAATCCTCAAAGAAATTATAAAAATTAAAATATAAATTTTAGACTTTTTTTAAGCTATGTTAACTGCCTTTTTGCATTTCTTTTTTCCATTATTTAAAAAAAAAAAACCAAACAAACCTACAAATGTGGATATTGGCAATAAAGTAGTTATCTATAAGGTTTATAAACATAATTTGAGAGTGAGCCTTTTGGATCATTGATTCTTTTGTCATTGCATGTAACCATCTTTTCATAAATTAAACTGATCTCTCCTATTCCTAGTGGGAGCTATTCTAGTTGTCATGTTCAGATGGAGTTTTAATTTTTGTTCTAAGATTGTCATAGAATCATAGGGTTAGAAGGGACCCCTGGAGATCATCTAGTCCAACCCCCCTGCCAGAGCAGGGTCACCTAGAGCAGGTTGCACAGGAACGCGTCCAGACGGGTTTTGAATGTCTCCAGAGATGGAGACTCCACCACCTCTCTGGGCAGCCTGTTCCAGTGCTCTGCCACCCTCAAAGGAAAGAAGTTTTTCCTCATGTTGAGATGGAATTTCCTGTGTTTCAATTTGTGCCCGTTACCTCTTGTCCTGTCGCTGGGCACCACTGAAAGAGCCTGGCCCCATCCTCCTGACACCCACCCTCTAAGTATTTATAAGTGTTGATAAGGTCCCCCCTCAGCCATCTTTTTTCCAGACTGAAGAGACACAAATCCCTCAGTCTTTCTTCCTAAGAGAGGTGTTTGAGTCCCCTCATCATCTTGGTAGCCCTTTGCTGTACCCTCTCCAGCAGTTCCCTGTCCTTCTTGAACGAGGGAGCCCAGAACTGGACACAGTACTCCAGGTGCGGCCTCACCAAGGCAGAGTAGAGGGGGAGGATGACCTCCCTTGACCTGCTGGCCACACTCTTCTTGATGCACCCCAGGATGCCATTGGCTTTCTTGGCCACAAGGGCACATTGCTGGCTCATGGTCATCCTGTTGTCCACCAGGACTCCCAGGTCTCTTTCAGCTGAGCTGCTCTCCAGCAGGTCAGCCCCCAACCTGTCCTGGTGCATGGGGTTGTTCCTCCCCAGGTGCAGCACCCTACACTTGCCCTTATTGAATTTCATAAGGTTCCTCTTTGCCCAACTCTCCAACCTGTCCAGGTCTCTCTGTATGGTGGCACAGCCTTCCGGTGTGTCAGACACCACCCCCAGCTTTGTGTCATTAGCGAACTTGCTGTGGGTACACTCTGTCCCCTCATCCAGGTCATTGACGAATGTATTGAAGAGGACTGGTTTCTCCTGGTTTGTAATAAAGAGTTCTGATGCCAGCATTAGTCCTGAAATATCCGCTGTTTTACCCTTTTAAAATCTTAGTCACACTTTATTTTCCTAGACTGTAGCTTATCTGACTTCTCATGGGATAGATTCCTTGTTCTCTTGAACATTTCTTTAATGTTTCTATTTCTTTTAATCTTGACATTCCTTCCACACAGATGACTGGGATTCTGAACAATGTTTCAGATAATTTCCTGCTCTATCTTGTATGATACCATCATTTCCACTAGATGTACCTTAGTGATTCCTGGAACTGTATGTCTTTTGCATAGTTGGATCATGTTAGCAGTGTAGTTATCCTGATATCATGTCATGAATCTAGATTCTTTTCCTCAGTCTGTTCTGTCTTCTAAGTGTCTGAATGAAAACACAGCACCACCTTATGTTTTCTAGCCCTGCTGTAAGTCCTGGATTTGTAGATGCATTCTTATTTGGTTTTGTGATTATGCTACTAATGTAAGAAGCACACTCTCCAGCATACGAGAGGCACATCACGGTGGAAGATGTGCAATCTTTTGGCTCCAAGTACTCAACGTGAGATAAAACTCACCTAAATGTAGGTGTACTCAGCACGGGTACCACAAAGGAGTTGCAAATGTCTAAGATATCATTGTAGTAAGTGGAAATTTAGTAAGCACAATAATCATAGAATGTGTTGGGTTGGAGAGGACCTTTAAAGGTCACCTAGTACCACCCCCAGGTGGGGTTTAGAGAACCATTCAGCTGACCAAATAAAGGTTGCTGCTTCAGTCAACCCTTTGACTGCAGTGACTAGATTTCTACCAGTCATACTGGGGACCTAACTCACATATAGATGCCTAAGCCTTTCTAAACTTTTATTAACAAAATCACAGAATGGTTGAGGTTGAAAGGGCCCTCTGAAGGTCATCTGATTCAACCGCTCCACTCCAGCAGGGCCACCTAGAGCTGATTGCCTACGACCATGTCCAGACAGCTTTGTGAATATCTCCAAGGATGGAGACTCCACAACCTCTCTGGGCAACCTGTTCCAGTGCTCAGTTACCCTTACAGTAAAAAAAAAAAACCAAAGTGTTTCCTGATGTTCAGATGGAACCTTCTGTGTTTCAGTTTGTGCCCATTGCCTCTGGTTCTGCCATTGGGCACCACTGAAAAGAGCCTGCTCCCTCCTCTTTGCACCTTTTTAGTGGTCTTAAATGTACACAGCATATGTAGCAATGAGCTATATCATCTAAGCAACCAATGGAGTCTTTAATGTAGAAGCTGTAAGTAGTAGTCTGATGATACAATAAAAGATAATGTCACATGAATGTCAAGGAGTCTCTACAAACTTAACTCCTACCGCACTTTCATAAAGGAAGCGTTTGAAGCATAGAATTTCATTTAGCAAAATTGAGTCAGTTGATATGAAATGCAAACCAATCTTATGTTAGTGGGATAACGGTAGATTGGCTGTGAGTAGATTTTATTTCTCTTTTACTCTCCCATCTTCCTTTCCTACGGTGTTCTGTAGACTGAGATGCAATATGATTGCCTAAGCAATAATTCCTGAAACATGTTTTTAATGCCTATTTTTAATACTTCTTCAAATCTTCAGCTGTTCAATGATGTGTCAATAGCATTCAAAAACTGAATTGCTTAAAAAAGAAATGAAGTAGGTTTCAAAAATTATCATTTTTATCTCTGGCGTATGATACTAATCAATGTGAGCTTGCATTACTGAATTGTGGGGGGAAAAAGTAACATTTGTGAAAAGTGCAAATACTTGCAAGTTGGTTCCTCGTTTTTTTTATCATTTAACAGTTCATACAAACCTGTCAAGGCATTTTTTTTTTCTGTATTAGCTAGTTATGAAAAAGCATAAAACAAATTACACGTTTCTCTGTAATTTTTGTACATGCATAAGTTTTAACTCTCCTGTATATTTTATTTAGCAGCTACCAGATTTAATTGTTATGAAAATGTTGATTAATGTTACTTTTTTGTCTTTTTAAAGTATGTAAGTTTTAATCATATTTGTTCTGCTAAATGCTAGTCATATGGGCTCTCATTCTGTGTCCTATTAAACGAAAAATGTTTCATCTGTAATAATGCCTTTTTAATACACTGGATTTTAGGAAGAGAATAGTATGAATTATGTTACAGTTCAAACAATAAGGTTACCTTTCACTTGCGTTGCTACAGTTTAATATTTTACCTGTATATTATAGCTCATCTGTGAATTAGACATGTTTAAGTATCACTTCTTAAATTTTCTCTTACGATATTACTGCTTAATATTTTTCCATAATATTTACAGTTCCAACATTTTTTGTACTTACTTGCCTCGGCCTTTCTACTCCACTTACCACCCTACAAAACAAATCTTTGTATATTCAAATTGATGCCAAGATGCCAATTAAAATGTGTGATTCATATTACAAACTCTTAGAGCATTTATTGGTGCGCTAGTACATTCCTATGAAATGACAGTCAGATAAATTTGTATATATAAGTGTACGAACACTGAAAAAGATTGTCTTTGTTGATTTTGCTTGTGTGCACATTTCATATCAATTCAATGATCTTTAAATACGGTTCGAATTCTGTTACTGACACATTAATGCCAAAATAGTAAATGAACCATTTAAAACCAATCTTCTAAAATACTAAATACCATGATATATTTTCCAAAATAAAAATTAAGTTTGTGTATCTGTGGAGGAAATATAATGAAGGAGAATCTCCTAAAATAAAAGAAAAGAAACTTTAAAAGTAATTGAAATGTGATTGTGCCAAATGAAAGAAGACTAGTTTTGCCAATATGACTCTGGTGCATACAAATGGTCTTCTAGATCTTTAAAAAAAATCTGAGTTCTAGCCCTACCAACTGAATTGTGCTCAAAACCTCTTCCTTTTGCTATTTTTGTAATTTTTTCACGTTACAATTTCAGATAATTCATCTTTATTGCATGGTAATAATGATAATACTTTGCGAACTAGTAGTACTTATATACTTAATGATATTTTGAGAAGGCCTCGAGAAAAGTACCCTTTTTTAATACAATCCAAAAAACTGACACACAATTTTACTATTGAAACTCAGTGGCAAAAAAAAAATTAAATAATTTCTCAGTCATTTCACAGAGAGTGACAGAAACATATTTCAAGTAATACTGTAGAAAGGTTTGCTTTCTCTTCTTGAGTCACTTCAATGTCAAATGGTCTCTTTTTTTTTTTTTTCTTTTTCTTTTTTTCCCCTTAGGATCTATTTTGGTTATAATTCTCCTTCTAGTGTATGTTTTAATTACTTTCTTCTCTGCGAAGTGTATGGTCCTATTTTCTGTCTTACTATTGAGTACCGAATACTGCAGTGTGCTGTTTATTTTATTAATCATATTGCATGCTGTATTTGATCATGATCTGAGAGATGCGTTGAATTACTTTAAACGCATGCTTTGGATTCCTATAGATCCATAGTACAGTTGTTAAACATACCCTGCATTTCTGAAGAAGCAAAAAAAGATTGCTCACATTCATACGAGAGCTTGCTTCCAAGCCAAGAATGACAGATGCTGTTACAGCTGAGAAATGTAGTGTTTTAGGAAAACACTCAAACAGTAGTTAACTTAGGTCAAAGTAGAAAAAATTAATTTAAGATGCCTTTATCTAGACTGGAGTTAAAGGTACTTGAGGTGTGGATGTTGGTTTCACAAATTGTAAAGGTTTATGTTGCAGTTCAGTAAATCTACAACATCTAAATGAAAGAAACACTTCTGGTCTCTGCTTTTATTAATTTCAAATGTGCCTAATTTCTTGTATTCCTCGTTTTAAGTAAATATACTTGCAAGATTTTTTTTATTGTTTGTATTTTCATATTATGTAGAGTATGTGTAAATGATAGCATGCTAAGGAATGGTGAAGAGGGGAGTTGTCTGTACATAATCCAAACTTTTGTGGCCTGGATTTGACTTTACTGTGCCAAAGCAACATATTTCTCCTATTTTAACGTTGACGTGATCAGCTACAGTCTTTAAATTCATTCCATGTGCTATAGAGAATAATTCACATGAGAGATTGATTGTCATTTTTTGCAAGAACATAAGGTAATAGAATAAATGGAAATTTGAAAAGTAAAAGAAAAGTATTAATAAGACAGAAGTACTGAATTATATAGCATCGTTTATAATAATGCTATGTATAATATTAATACACACTACCGTAGAAACACAAGAAAGGTAATAGCACAAACTTAACAGTGTAGCACAATGTACCAAAAATCCTGTCACACAGTATTGCACTGAAGTGATGACAGTTTTGATTCCTAGAATCCGAAAAACCTCTGTGGCTTTACCTAAACAAGCAGAATAGTTGTTCTGATTTTAAAAAAAGAGTCCCTAAACATGGCATAGAAGTAATAACTTCTCAAATCTGTCAAAGTCATTAACTTTTCAAATCTGCAAGTAATTTTTTTACAGTCCAGCAGGGAAACTTAGGAAAGGTGTTTCTTGTCACTGACAAAATAAATAAAATCATCTATAATTGGTGAAGAAGGTATGATTCTGCAGTTGTAACAAGTTTTATTCTTTGATTAATTTATAATGTTGCGTGTGGTGGTAAGTCGCAGATAACCAGGAATTCATTTGGCTTTAAAAAGAGTTTGTATTTTATATAAGCAAGCAAATTCTGTTGAATTGTGTTACATTCTGTCAGAATTAGAGCTTTCCTACTCATCACAGACAGCCTGATATGAGGAAGTATTTGTTAACGTGCGTGTGTCTGAGTCAATCGGATTCTTGCCTTATTTTTATGGCTAGGTTGCTGACCTTTTTTTGAGGTAATGTGCCTAGTGCTTCATTACATTGAAATGTTTGGCCCTTTAACTGTGTCAGGCAACTAAAAGAATTTCTTTCCCTTTTTCCTCTGTGGTGAAGTTCTACACCACTTGTATAGATGACATGCTTTGATGTTAATAGACTCAAAACTTTTAAATACTTTGTGTGTAGCAGAGTGATCCCAGAGAACCTTGGTGTGTCAGAGCTTTCTCACTGGATGAAAAAGCTCTAGTATTTGTAATCATAATCTAGTAGAGCCTGTGTCACAGTGATGGTCCCAGCACAAACTGACCCCCGAGATTTGGACTGCTGTGTGTTAACTCCTGAAACCTTTAGGCTTTATGTAATTTTCAGGGTGATACTTCTGCAGTTCTTATTAGAGATTCCCATCCCATACTCATGATGTTTTTGTGGGGAATACAGCTTGGAGTCGCTAACACTGTGGATGTCCTGCAGCAGAAATCAAGTTTGCCTGTAACTTTTCTTTAAGGTGTGTTTTCTGTATGCTCATTCGCAGTGCACCCTCTTTATTGCTTGCCTTTGAATATCCATTTATGGTTACCAGGAATCCTGAGATTGGGAGGAAGTGAAAATATGGGCCAAGCTCCATCCCGTTTATATAACAGCAGTCAAAGTATTAAACTGAGTGCCCTATTAGTATTGCTAAGACAAGCATGCTTCAGTGTCATGTATCTGTAAACATTGCAAATTCAAGAACAGCTGACAGTAAGCAGATTTTCTTGATTTCTGAAAGACTGACTCCATTTTAAATTAAGGCAAGTTGAACTGTTAGCCTATTAAGTGGTTTTAGATTAAGCTTAGAGTCTGGTTTCAACCTGGTTCAGACTTCAGCAGCTGAAGAATGGAATGCTGAGATTGGAGCTCAGAGTGGAAGAGTGTAAAATACTAAGGAAAAATATTAAACACCTCCATTACTTAAACCTTTTTGCAATAAAGAAGGCAAAAGAATTACACATCACACAAAATAAGGTTAACTGAAGTACAGTAGTAACCAGACTGTTTTTCAGTCATGACCTAAGTATTCACACAACTGGTAACTAGCATGGTCAGACTGAAGTGCGATAGTTCATTCTTCAGATTTTAAAGGAAAATTAACTTTTCTTATCTATATGTAAGCCCCCATTCAGTGTAAACCATTCCCTGTAAACCATCAGAACACAAAGGGTTAAAACAAGGGGTTAAAGCCATTTTTTAGCATCCTGTTCAGTGAGTGGGTTCCTTCACTTTTATCGAAGGAGTTAATGTTAACAATATGGCTATGCTAGAGGGAACTTTCCATCTACTGTTCAGTGAGTACAAGAATTGTGTCTTCAGTTGCTTCGTTAGTTGCATGATCAATGTAGTCGTATTCTGGGACTCCTGGCTAGCAGAAAGAATGGATGATGACAGGAATGAAATGATACAGAACTGCACAGACAGAGTAGTATGAGCTTGCTATTTCTATTCCATAATAAAAAGATGTGTACTTCCATATGCTATGATCTAAAAGTTAAAAGGAAAAGGTTATAATGTCCAGGTACTCCATTGGGACAGGTGGCCTGATTTGAGGTAAAACAGAACCAACTTTCTGTTCAGTAATTTTATTTCTTAGCTAGGCCTCTTCTAACTTTCTGAAATTAACAGCGTGTTGTGTCTGAAGCGGTTTGTTCAGAGTGATAAGACAGTTTGTGCCAAGGAATGGTATGCAGGAAGGCTCTTGCTTATACTTATTGCTATAACAACTAAGGTCAGCTAGTTTCATTATTTGCCCCGTTAGAGGGTCAGAAGTGGAAAAGCATAGAGGGGTCCCACCTGCAGGGAGGAGCAGACAGGACAGGTGACCAGAAATTGACCAACAGGGGTATTCCATCCCATCTGCCCCATGCTCGGTATAAAAGCTGAGGGATCAAAGGGTCAGCTGTCTTCCTTCAATGGCTGTCGTCTGAGGAGGACCCTGTCTGTTCATCTGCCTTTGATCCCGATCCATGTGTTCCTGACTCCAACTCTGGAACCCGGTTCCCACCCGTTGCTGAGTCCAGCCTGGGACTCCCCCAGTGCCTGCCGGTGACGTCATCCTGGGAGCTTAATACGGTTTTGTATATACTGTATCTATTTCATTATTTTCCTTTTTATTTTATTATTAATATTTCCTTAAAGTAGTTTAGTTTCTTCTAAGCTCATATATCTCTCTTTATCTCTCCCCCTCCTCCTCTCTGTGCACAAGAGGCTGGGGGGGAGCATCTGTCGCCGGCCATTGGCCAATTTGGACAAAACCACAACAACAGGGAATATTTGGAGATCAGGAGTGTCTTATCTACTTTCCCATGAGGGGAAAAGTCTTGAAAGAACAAACATTCATTTTCAAGTCCACTACAAGAAGAAGTGGGAAAACTATATTTCTCAGATGTGGTTATTATGGGGATTGTGATAATTCAGCTGAAGAAAGAATTGTTTAAATGGTGAGAGAGAATGGAGAAAACTGGGAGGGAGCGGGGAATAAAAAAATTAAGAGAACGGTATGTAGGAAGGGAGAAGAGAGCTGGACATAATTAGAGGAAGCAGAGAAACAGAAAACTTGATTAGTTGAAGAATTATATGCACTAAAATAAATAAATTTCAATGCTTTTTCCATAGTCTCTCAGGAACCGGTGATAGTTATATCGCATCTAAGACTCTTCTTAGAAGGTGTACTTGAAATTTTTATTGGAATGCGTGTTAGTATCCCCATAATTTATGAATTCTGACTTCCTTTTCTTATTTTCAAACCTGGATTTTGGTTTCTCTTTTTTAACTGCTTCCCACAATACTACTTTTCTTAAATTAATAACTTCAGTAGTAGAAAAAGTAGAAAAGCTGTATGAAGTGGTGTCTGTCTATAAAACTTTTGTTAAACTTGTCAGACGACTGATAAAATATAGAGAAGTATGTTGTGAAAGCAAATATACTCATGAGTGGAGACAGCTTGGAGTTAACTGATTATTTTTCAAAATAGTTACAGCATTTTTGAAGTATTTTCATTTTTCACATGCCTCAGCAGGTAATATAGGATAATTTGATAACTGAAGAATTTATTGGGATAGGCTGCTTTATAGAAAACTCAGATTCATTGGACTTTTTTCTGCTTAGAAATTAAAAGAAATGAGGTTGTTTCAGTAGTGTCATAAACAGCTTGGTGATGTATCTGTTCCGGGTTCATTTATTACTCTGCTTGAGGCTTTTAAGAGCATGCAGAATGTGACCGTAGCTCCTTGCTTTTGTTTTGAGGTTGTAAGAGTGTCTTCCATATTCTCTTACGCTATTGATGCTGTTGTCTAAGTGTGTTTGTTGTTCTTACAATATCTTCAAAAGATTCTCTGATTTGAAGGACTTCTGCAATTCAGGAAAATAATTTTTAGAAGCAATGTATGTTTCATATCTGGATAATGACACACATATATCTACATTTTAAGAATTGTCACAAACCAGCTAGTACAGTATACATTTTATTATTTCATACTTGTCTCTAAAGCTGAAATGCAGTTGATGAGCTTGTTTTTTAAGCGGTATGAATGACTTAAATGAGAGGTCCTCACGCTGTCTCCTTTGTCATGTTAATGTGGTTCCAGTTACTATCACTGCTTAAGAAAGGATATTTCACATATCTTAGACTTGAAAGAAGACAGATCCAGTAATGCTCCTCTACTCGTTGCCTGTCTGTCTGTCATTTTAGTACCCTTTGATTAGGTAAGTTCCATCTCTGCTAGCTGTTACCGTTATCGTGTCTTTCTAACAAAAACTTCCCTGAGTTCAGCTGCACTGAAGCACACCTGATGGCCTGCAGGCGGCTTCGTGGAAGTTTCTTAAAGTTCTGCAAGACAAATGGAAAACCATGTAATTTTCCAATATCATACTTATTTTAAAACAACTGCTGAAAATACAATTATAGTAAGTTTTGGTACCTGATTTTTAATATTTTAACATAATGATAAACTGGAGTGAGTCTAGTGGAGGGCCACTGCAGTGGTAAGGGCTGGAGCACTTGCCCTCTGAGGAGAGGCTGCGTAGGGGGTTTGTTCAGTCTGACCACTGGGGCACCTAACAGCAGTGCTGCCCCCAGTGCCTACAAGGAGGTCACCAGGAAGATGGAGCCAGGCCTTTCACAGCAGGGCATGGTAGGAGGACGAGAGAACAGCAGTTGAAACAGGAGATTCTGTCTTGTATAGGAAAAAAACTTTTTCACTACAGCCGAGCATTAGTGTGGGTAGTCTCCATCCTTGGGAGTTTTCAAGACCCAAGTGGCAGAAGCTTTGAGCAACCTGGTCTGATTTCATAGATGACCTTGCTCTGAGGAGGGTGTTGGACTAGATATCCCCTGAAATCCCTTCCAACATGAATTATTCAAGAATTCTGTTATGCATTTGCATTGCTGAGATCTTGTTTTTAAGGGGTAATTTTACTGGGGAATAAATGAAAAATTATGCAGCAATGTTCTGGCCTCGTCTGTTTAGATTGTGCTTATTTCTCAAGTCACTGCGAACACCAAGGCCCTCCATTATGTTATTTTTTAGAGGAAAAGTTTCTTTGCTGTCTATTATTGCTAACTGTAGTGCTTTTAGGAACCCATACTTGACAGATAACAAGGTATGCCTGTACTTTGAACTCTGCTTATCAGGAAATCAAACCTGTTATGTATGATATAAAGGACATACCAATCATTTGCTTAATTATGGCAGTTTGAACCCTAACCTTCTGACCTACTTTGCCAGACTTTCAGTGGGGAAAATGGAGGGGGGGAGCGGTCTCTGCTGCTGTAGTAGTTACATATATCTTTTCTTTTTCAGATGTCAGAGGAACTTTCTCTGATGGTCTCCCAGTTATCCCTATCTCAGAAGATTTGTCCCTACTTTCTCATTTTTCTGCCTGTTGTTTTCTGGGAAGCTTCAGTGATGACATTCCTTTTTTTATTTTTTTCCTTGCTGATCATCTACAAAGCTCCTTTTTTTTCATCACTGTATAGTTTTATAGTGAATTTTAGTTTTGATATTATTAATTACACACAATTTACATCTGTGTAATTAAGAACTTGGAAAACTTGTGTGTTCATTTTTGACTGTTTTAAGGCGGTATATGGCATTCCAAACATTTTTCTTCTGTTTGTGGCTGACTGTGCTTTTTAGATTTTATTTGTTAAAAGGAGAGAGACACTTCAGTACTGCTTCAGTACTGCTGTTGTCACTTATATAACTGCTGTTCTGTCAATGATTTCACATTGACTTTTTCCCTTTTTGCATTACTGGAATTAAAAGTCATACTGTAATTAACTTTTATGAAGTATATATTTACATCTAAAGGTATCGTAGTGAACTTTCTGTTAAATCGGAGGAACAGCAGCATATACAACAACAGAAAATAAATGCTATTGTGTAAGGTAGATAAGATTGCTGATAGATGTTTAAGTTTCTTTTCTTAAACAGCGTGGAATTTTTTGTGTTTCTAACATGTAAAATGTGACTTGAACTTTGTGATTCAGACTGTTATCTTTGTTACTTTTTCAGTCTCTGAGTTTACTAAAAAGTTTTATCAAAGTTGTCTGAGATGGTTAATTGCCTTTTGCTCAGTAGTAGTTTGTGTATAGGTATACCTATTGCATGACTCATAATATTATTTCAGAATTTCTTTGCAATCCAATTTAAATTTCTGGGTTCATTGATTTTAATAAACTGCTTATGCAACATAGTTTGTAGGAAAAGTAGCAATGGGAAAGGAGTGGAGAGAAAACTATATGCAATTTACAGATTGGTGTGTTCATAATGTGAATCATGTAAATGATTAGAAAAGGTAACAACCTTTGTTAACATGAACACCCAGAGAGTTTATTTCCTTGAATCACCTTCCCCTTGTTCGTTTATGGTTTAGATTTGACCAATATGTGTATATCAGAAGTTTTCAGTAGCTTCTTTTCAGTGTCTGCAGAGGTTTAACGTTTGTGACTGAAGATATTTTTTAAAAAAGTTACTCAAAACGTCGACTAGCTTTAGCAAGGAAGGTTTTATGATTTCTTTCAGAGTTCGGGTTTTGTATGTATGTGTGTATACTTATGCATGCATGTGCATATTTGGATGCAGTATTCTTTTTTTCTTAGTGACAGCACTAGTGTGGATCAATTACTTAAAGAAAAAGAAAAAAGTGTATTCTCTGGAGAGGATCTACAGCATATTGTGAATATTGACTGACTTTACCTCAAGAATTTCACGTAAATTCAGTAGTTTAATTATAGTTATGTCAAGTTTCTTTAATTATCAATCTTACAGTTGTTTCAGGTACTGTCTTGAAAGATTACTGCTGTAGAACATTCAATGAAGGGAATGTATGCAAATATGCTAGGGGCCAGTCGTGAGCTGAGAGGATCAGTAATGCTACATCAAAATGTATTTGAGCCACGTAAAGTAAAACTACGTGCATGTATTGGCACTCTGAAAACTCCCTGAATACTGAATCAGCCTGTAAATTAATAATCACTGTATCCAGCATCACAAGAAAGACCTGAAAATATTTATATTGATTTAACTGAATACCTGATGAAAAATAACCTCTGTGACTAGTGGGAGTGGAGAATTTTAAAAGATACATTTTTGTATGTTTTATCCAAGAGAAAAAAACAGTTTAAGAGAGTTTCAAAGTCTTTGTGTAACTCCAATTTCTTAGTTTACTTTAATAATGAAGAACAGTGTTTGCAGTGCAATAATTAAAATGTAATGAACAAAAATTAAAATGTAGCTTCCAATATCCTCCAAATCTGTTAAGGTATGTTTCATCTGCTACAATAGCAATTTATTTCAATTACATTCCAGAAACACAAATACTACTATTATTCATGAAGTAATATTGTTTCTGGAAAAGCTAATACTTGGTTTAAGGAGGTAAGTTGTTAAATCATTATTGAAATTGTATGGTGGCTTAGAAAAATAATTACGAACAGCAGAAAAAAAAATTATGAAGCCAGACAGTTCTACATGTATGGTACAAATTTGAAGTTTAGTATAGAGTAATAATATTAAAAGTTGATGCTTTTCTTTTTTTAGTGTTTACAGGAAGGAAGTTGGTAGCATTTTCTTCATTCAGCTCATATAAAAACCACTCACAGTTACAATTCAAATTAATTCTTTTCTATACTAATCAATATAGATTATTGGGGGACAAGTCTCTCTACTGTTCCTTGCCTTTTTTTTGATTTAGTCCAAAATTCACCTTTGCTAACACATCAGTTTTTTCAAGGACTGAAGTAAACCATGAAATAGATCTATTGGTTTATTGAAGTTAATCATTTGGGATGCCATGGTAAATCAAATAGAGAACAGTGTGCACACAAAATGTGACTAAAGACGTAGTGAGGTTTTAATAAACATACTTCAAGTTTTTTTCTCTTGGATTGAAATATGTACAATACACAAAACTATATTGCAGAGCAGGGATCCTTTTCAATATGTCACTTCAAAGTGATTTTTTTTAAAAAAAAAAATTGAAGTATTTTTCTGTTTGAGCAAAGATGTCGTTTAGGCAATGAGAAATCTAATCATGCTTATTCTGCTGCTTGTCCAGATGCATGTTCCACCTCTGTTCAGCATGTTTCTCATACTTTCAAGATTGGAGACTTCTGCTATTTTATGTGCTAGTACACACAGATGCACAAGATAACTTTGTGCAGTGTATCAAGGCTGTGCCAGAAACAATAGAACTGTTCAGTTTCTTCTGACTGCTTTGGGCTTGAGGTAGACCTGCTGGGGTTTGCATCCATTTATCTCGGCTACGTTTCCCTTTTTAATTGTTGTCCTGTATTTAGGAGAATTCTGCAAAGCTATTTGCTTTGGTATCTCTTCACTAGGCTTCAGAGAACTCATTTAATAGCCTTCTTGTTTGAAAAAGAGGAATCGTTTATCTTTCTTTGGGGTTATTTTGAAGTTTTATTCAAGGGATCTTGTGAGGTGATGATTTCCATTTTTGGATTCTCAAACTAGATATCTCTGTGCCTACGTCTCCTGAAATACCTGACGTGGTAGATATTGTCTGACCAACCATGTATACCGATGATTTCTACGTTTCGTGTTTGTACAGTCTTTCATAGATTTAGAATTCATCATCCCCAGAAACATAAATGAAAACACAAGGATATACATCTTGACTAAGATGTATAGGCAAAGAGAAAAGCGACTACCATTAGACTCCTAAAAATTACCAGGGTGACTCTGTTCTCCTATTTATGTATCTAAAAAATAATTTTTGAGGAGGAATGGTAGAATTATATCCCATTTCTTATTATATGCTTATTGGTTTCTTCAGATACTTTCTTTTTGTTAAGGATGCTGTTATTAATATCTTTACAGTGGAATCACTATCCCTGGAGGTATTTAAAAGATGGGAGGATGTGGTGCTTAGGGACACGGTTTAGTGGTGGTTTTGTCAGTGTTAGGTTGATGGTTGGACTTGATGATCTGAAAGGTCCCTTCCAACCTTGACAATTCTATGATTATGTATTGATAAAGTTCCATTCGGTTGTTTGAATAGATTTTGTGTTTATTTCATTGAATCAAATAACAAAGAGTTAACTCAATCAAGATGCCGATTACTTAAACCAAGTAATAACCATCTGGGCAAGTGACTCTGAGCAAACTAAGTATGCATCAGCAGCGTTGAATTAACGCAGAGTAGCAACCACATCCTGTTTCATTTTTTAAAAATAGCATGACAGGAATTGCTCATCTCTTTTACAGTGGCCCAAAAGTACGCGCACATTTTCAGGAGGACTGTATTAAACGTCCATCAGAGCTCCAGGATTGAGAGAAAACTCCCTAGTGAAGGTTTATTATGAAATTCTCATGACTGAAATAAAACTCCCAAGCACAGTCTAGGCTGAAGCAGTCTCTACCAGTATTGTTGAAGCTGTGTCTCGGTGCGGGACCGAACCTTAAGTTTCACAGTGTCGCAGTCAAATAAAAGGAAGCACAATTGCATAGTCCAAAGACAAGGAAACAAAGATGGATTTCAGTCCCTGCCAGTCAGCATGATTTAGCAGATATATAGAAAGCAGACTCATCTTTCGTAATGTTCATTCTCCCCATTAGTAAAAGAGTTGGAACAGTCATCATGGTAATTAGGTCACTCTAGCTGTCCTAGTGGGATAAACAAAGATAAGCAGCTGCCTTTATAGTAACTCATCAAGATGTGCCTTTTATATGTATATTCTACAACCCCACCTTTAACTCTGCTCTTTTCCAGTCGTGTTACAGGTTAGTGAGAAGATCTGTGCAGCAGCTAACCTGTTTCTTTCTCTGGAGTAAGGCACCAGAATGCATGGGAAGCGTGCGTGTCTTGTATCTAGTGTACACTGGGAATTAGTCTAGTTAGGGTAGAAAGAATACATGGGTTCTACATGCTGAAGAACTCCACTCATTGCGTAGGTAATTTTGGGTTTAGGCGTTCTGAAACTGCAGGTAGTGTAAAACAGCTGTTTATCTTGCTGAATCTGGATGTTTGGAACTAACACTTCCTACAAACTGCAAAAGAGTACGTGGAAGTGTTGCCTCCAAGGAAGTTGTTTCGACAGAACGAGGATCAGAGGCCAATACATGACAAATACTTAGAATGCTGCAAAACACAAAAATCTGCTTTGAAGCAAGCAGCTTTAAACAAAGCTTCTAAGCTTTCTCTCTCAAACAGATTTTACTAAACCACATACATGTTTAATTACTTGATACGAAGCAAATATAACATCTGGCAAGAACTTGCATGTTAAATCATGTTTACCCTTTAGCATTTAAACTATATGTTTCTGGATTTTTTTAATAGCAATCTAAAACAGGAATACTGTCCTGAAAAAATTCTCAGCATGTTATTTGGGGAAAACAAATTTTAAGTGAAAACTATTTCAGCAAACAAATTTTTCATTGTTTAAACAATTTGTAGATGTCATGCTTTGTCTTCTGTTTATTCATTATACTCTGAGCTTTTTCTTCCTTTTGTTGGAGGTATTTCAATTTGTTGTTACTAAGTATTGTTATTTTAGTCCAGGTTAGAAATAATCATATTTGATAGACATTAATGAAGCAATAAACAGTACAAATGACTGAAAATGCTTCTAAAATTTGTGTAACAATATCCATAAAATACATGTATTTAAGTGAAGAATGACAGTTTTCTTACCCATTTTGTAATAAATATTAAAACAGACTTTCAGTTTACAAAACCAGCCGGATACATGACGCATCAGACCTACGTTCAGTCCTTCAGAAGCTGAGCAATGAAAGCAATTGAAACTAAGGATCAAAGTTCCTATATTTTCAGTTGCTTAGTGGGTAGTGTGTGAACTGAATTAATGGGAAATTTTTGATTGCTTAGAAACAAGGCAACCAGTTTTTAGTACCAAGGATCAAAAAGAGAACCAGTGAGAACAAGATCCTTTGAGTGCCCGTGTTTGAACTGGAGTCTCACAGTTTGCCACATGTATGGACAGCGTATGTGCAGTCTGTGGCATGGCTGAATTTAATTTAGGCCTATCTAGACTGCTGTTACTCCTTCTGTGTCACTCCAAGTGGCACAGTGAAGAGTAAGGAAAATCCTGTTCTGTGCTTTTATACTTAGCTATGGGCTCTTTGGAAGTGAGGGTTCTTTGGAAGCCTTAACAGACAGACTCGGTTGCAAAAGGTAAGGGAGTTAAACTGGGGTTTGAACCTCATGGTGAAAGAAGTATGGGAAGGATTTGATGAAGGATGCCAAACTGTGAGGGTGATACAGGAGCAGAGAGAAAGAAAAACAGCAGTTTTCGCTACCAGAGGGTAGGGGTATAGGACAGGAATGGAAACTGAATAGGCTAGGAACACAGGTCAGAAGAAAAACAGATGCCCCGACTAGGAAGAATGAAAATAGAATTGGAAATCAGGAGAAATCTGGGCTGGTGCTGGAAGAGAGAGGAAGGAGGGCAGGAACATTAGAGGACATGTTGGGACTGGAAGTGGGAGATTCGCAATAGGACAGGTTAGGGAGGAAATGTCAGTAGCATTTAGGTTTCACTGCAAACTTGGCGCTGAACCAAAGCACAGACATTTGTACAAATAGGAGAGTATTGTAATTACTCTAAAGATCTTAGATCTGGAACTGACCCATCTGTGGAGTCAGTATGATTTCACGACTTACAGGGTTTTTTCCATTTTAAAACTTGAAAGTAATATGTAAAACATATTCTAAAGAGCCTTATGTTGGTATTATCAAGTTTGCAAAATGAGAAAGGGTTGGTGGTGTGTTTCTTATAATCGTGGTAGGACTTCCTTTGGAAGATATGTTATTTCATAGTATTTACTTACTTGACATTCTTTCCTATTAACAAGGTTATTTCTAGGATTTGCTACTTCATGAATGCTTAACTTTACAAATTTATTGTCTTCTAATGGACTTCATTATGGATGCCGTCTGTCTGGACTTCTGTAAGGCCTTTGATACAGTCCCCCACAACATCCTTCTTTCTAAATTGGAGACAAATGGATTTGATGGGTGGACTGTTCAGTGGATGAGGAATTGGTTGGATAGTTGCATCCAGAGGGTAGCGGTCAACGGCTCAATGTCCAGATGGAGATTGGTGACAAGTGGTGTCCCTTAGGGGACTGTTTTGGGACAAGTACTGTTTAATATCTTCATCAATGACATAGACAGTGGGATCAAGTGCACCCTCAGCAAGTTTGCAGATGACACCAAGCTGGGTAGTGCAGTTGACATGCCTAAGGGGCGGGATGCCATCCAGAGGGACCTGGACAAGCTCGAAAAGTAGGCTCGTGAACTTCATGATGTTCAAGAAGGCCAAGTGCAGGGTTCTTGAAGATGTCCCTGCTCGTTGCAGGGGGAGTTGGACTAGTTGACCTTTAAAGGTCCCTTCCAACCCACTTCATTCTATGGTTCTATGGTTCGTTGTTCAGTTATTGAGAAATACTGCCGTACATCTCAGGTTTTGTTAGTGGGATAGACAATGGTAAAAAAGAGAGGTAAAAAGAGATTAGAGTTGTTATCTCAGTACTTAGGGGATGCGTATAAGATGTTGGAAATGTTAAGTAAATCTCACATTACAGACATATATGATAGAAATCTTTGAATATCAATATTAGATTAGGGTGTGCTGGATATGTCTTGTAGTTCCTCCATTCAAAAAACAATTGGTTGCCATGTTTTCTTCAGTATACAGATTACATGATTGTACCATGAAATCTTTCATTTTACACTTTCATTGTATGCAGATTTTGAAAAGTTAATAAATCATTATTGCCCATTTGCAAAAAAAAGACTCGTTTGATAGAAAAATCTTAAAACCATCCTTACAAACCAGAGTTTAAGTCCCTCTCTGAATATACTCTCTGCTACTTTACTGTAGAAATAACCTTTTTGATGACCATTGTGTCACTCTGCTTCAGCAAACTTCAGGCATTATTGACTAATGGCCCAGAGACAGTGAAGTTGAGACCTCATTCCAAATGATTATTAGATAGGTTTTTCATTAGCTCAATCTGTAATTTCCCTTTCATTCCCAATCCTCATTCTTTTGTGAGACAAAAACCTCTACTCTTTCACTGTATCAAGTTTGCTAAAATTTCTTGATGGAGAAAAATCCTGTACACTTGCATTCCACTGTTTGGTTTTTTTTCCATAATAGTTGTATTAAAGCATGGGGCAGTTTTGTTTTCTTGTTTTCTGTTAGAGACCATCTAGGCAGATTAAGGGATGTATTTTGACATTGTGTTACATGACTATGTACACACATGCACACACACTTGCGCTAAAATAGTAGCCAAGAAACCAGAGATACTATCTGGTCAAGTAAAAGCAAATATGATAAACTCTGAGTGGTGCTACGGTGGAGGAGTTGCTAGTGAGCTCAACAGTGTAGTAAGGTCAAAAGAAAACTAAGTCTTCATAACCTTACCAGTACAAAACATCACGCACATGTAAGCTACTGCAAATTTCCAAAATACAAAGTACAAAATTATTTTTCTGAAGTTACTGTTCATAATTGGGTTGATAAGCATGCTCTGGAAGCACCCAGCTGATATAGTAGACTTGAAAAGTCACCAGAGAACTAAGGACTTCTCTGGAAGGTACAGAAAGTGAGTACAGAGAAGTATACATAGCCCGTGTTTATACGTGCATCCATTGTCTAGGCAGAATAGATCATTGAACCTCAAACTAATTTAAGGTCTGAAGCAGTCTACAGGAAGGCATTGCCATTTATTTTGTGTGAAGGCAGAAGATAAGAATTTGTTGTTGAAAATCAATGAATGTGATTTGACTTATAAATTTCATTTGTGTATTGCATTGCGCATCAGTTGACGGGATGACGTGTATCTTTGTGAAGAATTACCTATTTTGAAACAAAATGGTCTTCCCAGGATTGTAAACAAAGTGTATAGCGGAACAGATTTACTGTCCTGTCTGCACCCAGTCATGTACAAAGTGCAGAGAATGTAAGAGTGCTGAAACTATTTTTGTGTGGTAAAAAGAAAATAGGAACATACACTCAGGGAGCAGAGATTAAATACGTAAAGTATCAGCACTTGAAAGGCATCCACAAGGAAAATTGACAGCAGTAGTCAATAGCCAGATAAACAACTGGCATTTAGCAGTTTGAGTGTAGTAACTCTAAGAACAAATGTCATACTATTGAAAAAGAAAATTGTTTTAAAAAGAGTGACCTTTTCAGTAGGCAGAATTTCCAATCTCTGCTCACACAGCCTGTGTGGGAACAATCTCATTCATGCATTGGACTGTTTACTGGTAAAGGGATGTCTACAGAGAGAATATAAAGGGCATCATAATGACACCTGTTTGTTCTGTTCAAGTTAATTCCAGTGAAAATTGCTTCCTCTTTGTGCCTTAGAAACATTCCTACATCTGAAATCCTCAGGGAAAATATTTTAAGTAATCCCCTTGTTTTTGTTAAATGCTTTCAATCCCACCTAAAGATCAGGTGCTAAATAGGGTGGAATTGTGTTGCAACTGCTATTTGACAAATGACAGCTAACATAACAGCTATGTTGGGTTAGAATAAAGGTTTATCTGGCATTCTAACAATTTGTTGTTAAGTGACTTCTGTGTGAGAAGTACCATCGTGCATTTAATAGTTGTCAAAGGGTTTCTCTGCTGAGTTTATTCAGTATCCTCTTAAGTAAGTGTTAATTTTTAGCATCCACAATGTCTTATGGTAAGGAATTTCACAGCTTTCGTGTGTGAAGAACAACAACTATTTGTTTTCATTCTGCATCTGCTGGCTTTATTAGATGCCTTCTCATTCATGTGTTGGAAAATACAGTGAATAATTGATTGCTATTCTCATTCTCTGTGCCACTCATGATGGTACAGGCCTGTCTTATTTCTTCATTTTCCTACAACCATCTCTTTTCCAAGCTGTAGAGTCCTAGCTTGCTTAAGTAATTTCTTCCACACAGTGCAACTGTAGACATGCATGATGTTGCTGGTTGTCAAAAGTAATCCTTATTACCCTTCGATGATGCTTTACCAGTTCTGTTATATTCCTTGTGAGGTGAGGTGCTAGAACAGCAGTCAGCATTCAGTATGCAGGCAACAGCATGGAATTGTGAAGTGATGTGGTGATTTCTGTGATTTCTCTATTGCTTTCACAGTAATTCCCAAAATGTTGGGTTTGACCATTATTTAAAACTGAGCTGAAGTTTTCATGGATATATCTAGTATAACCAAGATCTCTTTCATGAATGAAAACAGTCAGCTTGGAGGTCATCATTTTATGTATATGGTTAGGGTCATTTTTACCACCTGTGATTTACTTTGCATATATGTCCTTTGAATTTCATATGTTATTTAATGCTAAGATTCATGATGTTTTCTACTGTTCTTCACAACACCCTCATTTTCTACAGTCCAGTAATTTAGTATTCTATGAGCAAACTTTTTGTACCCCTCTTTTTTGAGATCGCCTGTTAAGTATAATGAGTAGAATGAATGAAGTCCACTTCTAAGTGGAATATTACGTATCTGTCACATATAATTACCTTATAGTGATATTCTCAAAAATATACTTCATTTCTACTTGTTGAGAAGGACCTATGGTTCTGAATGACTGTGGAAATTAATGTTTCTGATTAATGTTTCTTCATCTCCTTGGGTATGTGACAAAGCAGTGTAGCTGATATCCATGATATCCCAAAGGATGCGCCATTGATACCAGTGATGTCTAATACCACTTCTCCCTGTTGCATGTAACACATGGTGGTGAAGATGGGAGACAACATCTCCGTAGTGTCTCTCCCATGAAGAGATTTCAGTGCATATATTTGGGTACCAAGAAGGAGATTCACATTGATCTAACATTTTAAAAAAATAAGGTTTACTCTAAGATCATTGTCATTTGATAGTGCATTAATCACATATTCAGAAAAGTCATGGACTGAGGTTTTCACATACTGTGTTTTGTTGTTGTCATTATAGTATTGAATTTTCCTAATGATTTTCAAATACAGTTATAATAGTTACATAGATAACCATACTAATGCTTATTAAACTATTAAAAATACTGTATTAATTTCTGAATTTTATACCTGTAATGAACAGAACTAGCATGTATTCTAAGTTTTATTTTTGAATCATGCAAATTTATTTTTTTTTTTCTTTTAGGTATCGACAAATGCAGCTTGGCACAGAAAGCAAAGTAGCTGAACTTCTTCACCAAAGTAAGTTAAAGACATTTGAAAGTGAACATGTTCAACTCATGCAACAAGAAACAGCTAAGAATCTTTCACAGTGCCAAATGGAATGTGAGAAATACCAGAGGAAGCTGGAGGTATGTTACATAAAGAGACACTTTACAGGGCATTACATAGTTGTTTTCAATTAGAATGGAAAAGCTTGGGGAAAAAGTAGCAAAGAATATACATGGCTGAATTAGTATCTCCGTGAAATTCTGCTGAAGCAGAATCTAATGACACAGCTTATTAAGTTTGACCAGTTCAGTGGAAAACAAGACTTAGGGGAGAGGAAGAAGGCAAAACAATCTCTCATGGAGAGAGGTTAAAAACAGTACCACATTCACGTGAAGTATATATATGCTTGTATTACAAAGCTGTTTATGTCAGTCTATGTGATTATTGTAGGGAAAGATGACAGTTAATACCAGAACAGTTATGGTGAATTCAGTATCATTATTAAAAACTAGGATTTGTAATAACATTGTTACATCATAAAAATAATTTTTATTTTTACACAATTCTGTAACAAATTGTTACGACTAAAGAAGTCAAGGAGAGCATGGCATATACAGCGTTGAGAAGACCTAACATTGCTAATCCTATTGTGGTGGGTTGACCTTGGCCGTCTGCCTGACACCCACCCAGCCGCGCTCTCACTCTGCCTCCTCAAGAGGACAGGGCGGTAAATAAGCTGAAAAAGTTAACGGGTTGATACAAAGATATGGAGATCACTTACCAATTACCATCATGGGCAAAACAAACTTGACCTGGGGAAAATTAATTTCGCTTATTACCAATTGAAATAGATTTGGATAGTGAAAAACAAAGACAAAAGCTAAAGCATCTTTCCCCACCCCTTTCTCTTCTGGGTTTATCTTCCCTCCTTCGTTTCTGACTCCTCTACTTTCCCCTCTCCAAGCAGTGCAGGGAGAGATGGGGAATGGGGTTTGGGGTCAGTCCATAACGGCTCCTCTCTGCTGCTCCTTCCTCCTCACACTTTTACCCTGCTCCAGTGTGGATCCTCCGTGGGCTGCAGCTTCCTTCAGGAGAAAATCTGCTCCTACATGGGCTCCCCACAGGTTGCAGTTCCTTTAGGACATGTCCATCTGCTCCAGCATGGGGTCCTCTATGGTCTGCAGTGTGGGTATCTGCTCTAGCATGATCTTTCATGGTCTGCAGGAAGACAACTGCTTGACCATGGTTTTCTTCATGGGCTGCAAGGGAATCTCTGCTCTGGCACCTGGAGCACCTCCTCCGCTCCTCCTCTCACCTTGGTGTCTGCACCAAGGCTGTTTCTTACACTTTTTTTCCTCGCTCCTCACTGCCATGCAACACTTTTGCCCTTTCTTAAATATATTTTCCCCGAAACGCCACCATTTCAGCTGCAGGGCTGGGCCGTGCCCCGGCCTCTCCTCAGAGAGGCCGCCCTGCAGCCCCTATATTGCCAGCGCCTGGGCACCCGCACCCCATGCATCTATTTACACAGGGTTGAATGACTTGGACCTTTTTATCTCTACAAGCTTAGAATTGATTGTCTTTCAAACATGTACTTTCACAAATGTATCATATACTGTTCACCTATTTTAGTATTGGAAAGGTGTCCAGTATTCAGCAGAGCAAACTTACTTTAAAACAAAATTTCCTCACCTGTGCAAAGTTAGTCCCAAAATTATATCACTGAGTCCAATTTGTGAGATTTAAATGAGATTAGCAGTATATGTCTAAAACAAACTACAGGATACAAACTGGACAGGGCAGAAAAAAACCCCTTTTTTCCAAGTGCTAGCCTTCATTTTTTGGAGGAAGGATGCTGTTCTTCAAGGCCCCGCATTTCTAATGCTGACCCTGCCTAGGGTGGTTATGAAAAGGAACTATGGAGTGAAAACAGAATTGGAGAGTTTTAGATAAAATACGATTTCTTGTTTTTTCTGTACTGGGACATTGAGATCCTGGCTGATGAGGTTAGCTGTGGTCACGAGCACTGGGAGTGCCAGTTCTGCTAGACTTTGAGGTTGCTAAACAGATTTTTAATTGCACAGACGTGTCTAAACTTTCAGAAGACAGTTAAATTTGAGCTGTATTTCCACGGGTTTTTTTGTGGATATTTATTTGATCTGAATAACATCTTGAATATTTGGCATTCAATTCTACTAAAACTTTTGGCACTTCCTCTTCTCTTTAGAGAGACGCTTTGAAACCAGTGCTCTTTCATTAAGAAATGTTCTTGCAGAATTTAAATATTTGATGTCTGAAGCTTTTAGTGTTGTTCCTTTTGACTGAATTCTTAATGTTTTAATTTCCTTTCCTATATATAGTATCAATGTACTCAGGTTTTTTTCTTACCCTTCTTATAGGATATTAATTGTGTAGTCTCTAGTATCTTGTGGCTCAGCTACAGTTGCTTTGTGAACCAGCTTTTGTTTTTATTTGGATTTCAGCATACAGTAGTTTCTCTTTTTATGCACGCTAAAACTAGGAAACAGATGGTTTATATGTTCTTCTGTGACACTAGACCAGTCTTTTTATATTTGAGTGGCTTGTTTCTCTAAGTGTTGTGCATTCTTCAGAGTTTCTGACAGTGATTCTGGTATTACTGCTGTATACAGTATGCGTATATTTCTGTATCTGAATATCTATATTCAATTGTCATCTTGAATGTTTGGGATTTTTATTTGGGAAGTTAGTATTAAATTTAGCTACAGTACTAATTTGTTATTACTTTACTTTTTTGATGGGGTTTCTTTCTGCGAAGCATGTTGATTTACTGCTTTACTTACCAAGGACTTTTTATTCCAGTTGTTTTTATAATATTTATGTTGTCAACGTTGTTTTGTATTTTCAAGCACTATATTAAGCTTTAGTTCTTACACAGACCTTCGTAACTTTTATCTTTGAATATGTGTTTTTTTGTTTAAGCTTAGTGGATTAAGTATTTACATTAGTCCTGAATATTTATGGCACATTACCTTTCACTAATAAGTAAATAATAAGAATCTGGTATATCTTAAATACCAAACTTTGATATTCGTGCATTTACCATTCTGTAAAGGAACCTTCTTTTTTTAGATTGATAACTGAAATCTGAATCCAGCTAAAGCAACAAAATTAAATGCATTTACACTGTTTTGACTGTTGTGTATTAATTTTCGTAACTGGTGCCTTGCTTTTCCTAACTCTCCTTTGAAATTCTTGTGGCTTTTTCAGAGAGAGATTCTTAGAATTATGAAGGCCTTAGGAGCAAGATAATATAGTTGAAAAAAAGAACTGCTTTTTAAAGTATTTTAATTTTTCCTCTGCAAAAGCTACATCAAACATTTAGTATCATACTGTTAAGGATTTTACATGTACTATATTTTGTCTCTTTCATAAGTACCTGTAGCGCCAAATCCCTTATCTTTCCATTATTCATTCTCACAGGTGCTTACTAAGGAATTTTATAGTCTTCAGTCTTCTAGTGAAACACGCATTATTGAACTTCAAACACAGAATTCCGAGTTTCAAGCACGGCTAGATACTTACGAAAAACTTGAAAAAGAGCTTGATGAGATAATATTGCAGACAGCAGAAAGTAAGTTCTGCCACAAATTATATTGTATCCGTAGGTGTTTCTGGCATTCTGGCAAGATGTCTTGTTTCTCGTGGCACTTGGAAAGTGTTACAGTACCTGTCATTCTCCCTTCTTATGCCTGACAATTAAGATGCAGTAATTATTTTGGTAGAAGATCTTAGTGATGGGTTTCTAAAAGATTTTGTAAATATGTATCAAGTAAACGTGAACTTAGAAATATAAATATTAAAAATTATCTCAGTGTTTCTTTTTCCCTCATTTCTCTTTTCCTTATTCTAATTATCCATTGTAATAAGATACGGGGGTTTTAGGCTTATCCTATCTTTTAACTATATTTTGAATACCAGGAAGCCCTCTTTGTTGACAGACAATTATAGGTTTCATAATACAGTACAGTGATTAGTGTGAATTTTTAAATGAATTGAGGGGAGAAAAAGCTCTTCCTTGTGCTGAATTAATAATAATTAGACATTAAGTAGTTGCTTGTGACACATCAGTCTGTTCCAAGTACTTAAGCCTGGATTAAATTCAGGCCTGATTACCCTTGAAAATTTTTGTCTCTGTTTGGCAAAAATAACAATATCTGTTCTCAAACACACCAAAATTTCTGTGAAACGTGTGTTGATTTGATTTGCTGCCTAAATGAATCCAAAAAGCAAGTAATTTCTGTTTTGAAACTAAAGCTCTAATCTTGAAGTCTTTCAGCCTGCGTGTAGAGAGTAGGACATTTTAAGATTTCAAACTAATTCATGTCTTTCTTGTCCTTTTCTCTTTCTTTGCTCTTCCAAAAAATAATTACAATTTATAAATAATGTTTTCCAGGTAGAAGATCATTGCATAATCTTTATATATAAACAGTAGTGTAGAGCAAAGTTTGTATTAGCGCGGGACGCAGTGATGTCTGGGTATCTTTAGTAATTAGACTGTATGTTAATTTTATACACTACAGCTTGTACTTGTTAGAATGGTATGGCTACCCAAAGATTCCAGTCTGACCGTAAGCACGCTTGCTATATACATGCCTATGTTTTAGTCGGTAACATGTTTTTTGAAGTGTATATATATATAAACTTGTCTAAGGAATATTTATGTATTAATACAGAAGTTTTGGACCTTACCTTCATTTTTTCCAAGGAGAAGATGTTTTTTATTTACACTGACTTACATTTTCTTATGCATCTTGGGAGAGCAGTAAAATTTTTTACAGAACTCAATCATTCTTAACCTCTTCCTAAGTATGTATTTTAATTACAATTTTTATTCTATGCTACAGAATATGACTTAAAGAAATGAAAGTTTACAAATGGCCTGCTCTGTTAAAATATGACTTTATTTTCTGATTTTGTTGGAGAAAAAAGGGAGTTCAGTATTATTTCACTATACTTTCTATTTAATAACTAACATTGCTTTTTCTTACTATTATTACAGTGTATTTGAAAGTTAGGATTAATACTAATTAAGACTTGATTCCAGCACCAAGGTGAACTTCTGAGGAAAATCAGAAGAAATAAAAGCATTTATTTTTTAAAAACACTATAAAGTAGAACAGAGACGTACCTCCCCCTGTGTCTCAAATTATGTCCTGGTATTTACATGTCATAAATAGCTAAAGGTAGAAAAATAGTTAAAAGAAAGGAAGTAACATTACTTTTCAAATGTAGTGCATTCTGGAAATACTCCAGTCTATCTTTCAGAGAATATAATTTAGGCTGAAGCATTTTGTGGAAGACAGAATTTTTGATGGACTTCCGTGAGAATAAGATTTTACTCATCAGTCCTGTAGTCACTTCTTTACATTTCAATACCATGTAATATTTTTTTCTTCTCCTAGAGTTATGAAGCCTCTGCTGTTTTACAATATTCGGGGCTGCTGGTGGAGGTTGGGTTCTCTGGACTTTTTAATAAACCGTGTATTTGCACATGTGAGGTAGCTTTTGTCATATAATCATAAAAGCTTTTTATTTTTTCCTTTGGAGAATGTGCATGTGGAAGAGATCACTGAATTGTGACTGTTATTCCCTCATCATTATGCCTCACTTTATTAATATTGAAATAACATGAAACAGCCTATTCATGAAAATAGCAAGAATTTATGTAGCCACTCCTTTCAGCATCTGAGTGGTTTCCACATGAATAACAATAGTAGACTCTCTTGGCAGTTGTCTGTTCTTCCTTTTCAGGGTAAAATCTTCACTTTGTGGTATTTTTGTTGTAGACTAGTAGTTTGATTTTGTTGCTTCCATTGGTTATTATCTTTTTAAAAAAACAGGTTGAACCTATCTGATACCTCACAATGGCACTTTTTTGCGAAGTAGTGTAAAAAACTATCGTTAGTAAGTGTCCCCTAACTTGTAAAATATGTATTTTACACCACAAAGTCAGGTGAAGAGCCTGGAAAGACATAAAACAAGATAAGGGAAGCACACACTGATACAGAACATTACTTTGGCTTGATATCTACAACATTTCCAGGGTTGTTTTGTGTTTGTCTTCACGATCTGACATTTACATGGACACTACTGACAGATATAAATTTATAGGGCAGGATCTTACTGATGTTTTTCTGAGACATACAACACTGAATTTGTAACTAAAAAGAAAGGTTATGACAAATGCAGGTTAAATTATTTTTTCGGTTTTTCTGAACCAGAGGTATTTAAGGCACTGGGGAATTCCCCATCGTAACAAAGACAGCCTTGAAAATCTGAAGTTCTGGTGCCTTTGTACTGCCACATCAGTAAACTTTTTCTGTCACACTTACTGGAATTTCTGTATTGTTTTTTGTGTAACTAGATATGTGACTTTTCACAAGTGCTCTACTAGAGGCTCTTCTCTTTCTAAATGGGTTTTAAGAATCCTTGTTTAAAATAGCATTAAAAGGGTATTAGACAAGTGATGAAAGAAGCCATTGCTTTATGCAAGTTATTGAGAGAACATATTTCTGATTTTGAGGCACTTGAACATTGGCAAAGATGAGTCATATAGGACTGTCATGTCACTTCCTAAATTTGTTCCTCCTGTTCCCAACTACTCAATTCATCAAAGCTGTTGTGTGGTGTCTGGGTTCACTTGTGCTACCTCCCCCTTTCTCTTTGTCTCTCTTTACCCCTCCACTCTATCCCTCTCTCTCTGCCCCTGCCTACCTCCCATTTTATCTTACAGGAGAGAGGAAACCTGAGTTACTCAAGCTGAAATATTAAAATCTGTACAGTTTTAATCTTGCTGCTATAGGGATTTCTTTTCAAAGCAATTCCAATGTGTTTTAAATCCTTAGAAATACGTTTTCAGAAATCAGACATCTTAATTACCTGAATATTTTGACTTTGCATAAGCATAAGTATTTAGCTTACTTTTATCTTTATGTATTTACATTATACAATCTCAATTTGCTTAGAATTTATTGATAAATTAGATTTGCTTTTTTTCAGATGAGGTAATTACCAATAAATATTTAGGACTGTACATAGATGTTCAACTTAGAATACTTAATTATACTATAGCGTAATGTCTTATAAGCAAAGTCTACTTGTAGAGGAAAACTACTTTTTATTTGGTTATCACAAATGACATTAAAGAGGCCAATGGGTAATATTAATTAAGTGGTCAACTATTTTATTTGTATATTCATGAAGAGTTTCAGTTAATATCTGAGGTTTCCAGATTGTAGTAAATGTGGTGTTAGGGGTATGCAAGTAAGATAAGGTCATTGAGCCTTTGACAAACAGTGGCAAAAGTGGAAGCATCTCCACTTCTTTGAAGGTGTTTGTTTAAGCCCTGAGAGAAGCACCTCAGCACAGACAGTTGCTGTCTGATCAGGCATTCCTGGAAGCTGTGTTCAGCAGCAGTTTGCTGCCTCCAAACTACAAGCCTAGTTCAGGATGCGGGAACAGGAACATCGGTCTGAAGAGGTGGCAAAATATTTGGAGTCTCGTTCTAGGAGAGGGACTGGTATTGCAGCAGGGTGCAAGTTTTATACGTGGTAATGGGGAAGATTTAGGGAGTAATGGATCACTGACACAGTTTGCAACTTCCTGATACTACCGCTGAGGACAATATGCACAGCTATTTCCAGGTGTATTACCAAGCCAGTTAAGTTTAAGTCTTGGACTATATTATGAATACTAGAAGTGATAACAAGTTGAAAACTTTCAATCTAGGTTGTACAACAGGTCAGTGAAGTTATATTTCATAGACTACTTGTGCACTCCTATAATGAATTTAATGTTCAAGTAGTTGTATGTGTTGTGTTGGATTTATAATTAGAATTTTAAATTGTTTCATTTTTTTTCAGTTGAAGATTAATATATATTTAGCTAAAATAATTCTTGTTGCAACATATTGATATTTGTAAAATATCAGAATTGGTTTACTGTCTATATGGCAAATTCAGAAGAGAGTCAGCAAATCATAGAATCTTGGATGTCGGAAGAGGCCCCTGGAGGTCATCTAGGCCAACCCTCTGGTCAAAGCAGGTCCAGCAGGTTGCTTAGAAAACTTTTCCAGTCAAGTTTTAAATGTCTCCAAAGATGGAGATTCCACCACCTCTCCAAGCAACCTGTTCCAATATCTGACCACCCTCACAATAAAAGCATTTCTCCTTTTATCCAGTCAGAAATTTCTGTGTTCCAACTTAAGTTCATTGCTTCTTATCCTAATCATTGTACACTTCTTAGAAGAGCCCGTCTCTTGTTTTCATTGTACCCTCCCACTTGATAGTTGGAGACATCAATAATATCTCTCTCTCAGCTTCTCCTTATGTGTCATATGGTCTACCCCCCTCATTGCCTTGGTGATTCTCTGCTGGATTCCCTCCAGTATATCAATGCATTTTTTGCACTGGGGAGCCCAAAACTGAACATAGCACTCTGTATGTGGTCTCACAAGTACTGAATAGATGAGAAGGATCATTTTTCTTGACCAGCTGGCTGCACTCTTGCTAATATAGCCCAGGGTGCAGTTGGCCTTCTTTGCTACAAGTTGATTAGTGGTCAGCTTGTCCACCAGGATCCTCAGATCTTTTTCTGCAAGGCAGCTTTTTAGCCCATTGTCCCCCAGCCTGTACTAGTGCATGGGGTTATTCCATCCCAGATGCAGGGCTCTGCATTTGCTTTGCTTAACTTTGAGGGTCTTGTCAACCCATTTTTCAAGCCTGTTGAGGTCCCTCTGAATAGCAGCCCTTCACCCAGTCTACACTGCTGTCCTCCTACCCCAATCTGGTATCTTCCTCAACTTTGCTGGAGGTGCAAAATATCCCATCATCTGCATTGTTAGTAAAGATGTTGAATGGCATTAACTCCTAAGATATGGCAATAGTAAATTACTGTCAGTCAAACTTTGTATGACTAATTACCACTAATTGAACCCAGAGGTCCATCCAATTTTCCACATACCCACTGTCCGTTTATGCAGTCCATATCTTGCCAGTTTGGCTTTGAGGATACTATGAGAGACTGTGTCAAAGGCTTTATCTTGACACTAGTCAAGGTGTACAAATTAGAATCGTAGAATCATACAGTCTTCATGATTGGAAAGGACCTTTGAGATCATCAAGTCCAATCGTACACACACAAAAAAACCCCTACAATCTCTGCCACTAGAGCATGCCCTGAAGTCCAACATCTAGACGATTCTTAAACACCTCTAGGGATGGTGACTCAACCACCTCCCTGGGCAGGCTGTTCCAGTGCCTGACCACTCTTTCAGTAAAGTAATTCTTCCTAACATCTAATCTAAACCTCCCCTGCCGCAGCTTCAGACCATTTCCTCTGGTCCTGTCGTTACTCACTTGGGAGAAGAGGCCAACACCCACCTCTCTCCAACCTCCTTTCAGGTAGTTGTAGAGGGCAATGAGGTCTCCCCTCAGCCTCGTCTTCTCCAAGCTAAACATGCCCAGCTCCCTCAGCCTCTCCTCATATGACCTGGTCTCCAGACCCCTCCCCAGCCTGGTAGCTCTCCTCTGGACACGCTCCAGCATCTCATTGTCCCTCTTGTACAAGAGGGACATGTGCTGCTCCCTCTTACCAATACCACCAGTCACTTCACTTCAGAAGGCTATCACGTTAGTCAACATGATTTGTTTTTACTAGCTGTTCCTAACCACGTTTTTGTCCATGCTCCCACAGTTCAAGTGCAACTCGTAACAACTCCCGCTGATGGCCATGGCTTGAGCAGGAGCCGGGGGGGGGGAAAAGGGGAGAGCACACCACCACAGGGTGCTTTGCTTCTTAACTTTCCCAGAGACTGATGTGAGGCTGACTGGTTTGTCATTCCCAGAATCTCCTTCTTGCCCTTGTCTGAAGATGGGTATGGCATTTCTTTTCCTCAGGTTGTCAGACATTTCTGATCACCACAGTCTTTCAAAAATGCTAGTGAACAGCCTCACAGTGACATCAGCTCCCTCAGCAACCTCAGATGTGTCCTTTCTTGTCTCATGGGCCCGTTCATGTCCAGTCAGCTTAAGTACTTCCTAATTGTATCTCCTCTACTTCCTCATGTATGCACAGAAAATTAATTCTTTAGAAAAAAAACAAAGCAACCTAACCATGTACTGCCGAATTAAACTTATACTATGAATATGTATTTTGTGACTATACCAATAATATGAATATTCGAGGACACCGAACTCTTTTCCTTTACTTTCATATTGCATAAGTTTTATGTTAGTTATAAAAGTTAAAAGTGAAAAGCCTGCCAGTGTTGCAAGAAATTAATATATGGCACTGTACTAATGCTAATTGTGAAGAAAATTGTTCCGCTGAAGTACAGAACATTATATGAACTGAAAATCTAGCTTCTAGAACAATGTTTGTGCGTGTGTATAATTATAAATAGAATTGCTTAAAAGTTTGTAAGTTCTTGCACTGTAATTGTGTTCTTCAGTAGTACCTTTCTGGAATATTTTTCAGTGGAAAATGAAGTTGAAGCTGAAAGGGTTCTCTTCTCATATGGGTATGGTGCGAATGTTCCTACAACAGCCAAAAGACGACTAAAGCAAAGGTAAAAAAGTGTCTCCTGAATTTACTTGTTCAAGATAAAGAAAATGAAGATGTGTACATTATGCTTGGTCTTAGAATCCAGCCAGTTTGACTAACATAAAGAATTTTTTTTGAAGACTTAGGTATACAGAAATAGAATGAAGACTAGGACCTGCTAATGTGGTTGATGCATCTAAATGAGCATATACATATTTTTCTGGGCCATTTTAGGATCTTTTTTCCTTGTCTTTCAGAAAGATGAATTTTAATTGTATAAAACTAAACAGCTGTAAAAACATTGTTTACATTTATATAACAGGAAATAAGTTTTTAATACCCTAAAAATGATTGTATGTAATTGTAACAAAAACACATCTGCCAGGAAATTAAGGCAGCCAAGGTTTCAGAGCATCTCTATTTCATTTTTACAAATACAGCATCTGATTCCAGTTATATTTCTTCAGTTTGCTCTGATACCATTTGATCAATAGATAAAAATGCGTTGGTTGAATAACATATTTCTTGATCACAGTAATTTTTAAATAATAATTGCATGTTATGCAATGTCTTTAAGAAATAATAGTGACATTTGAATGGCTCATTGTGAGCATAAAGGATACAACTCTCTGTGAAGTATAGGGAATGTGGATTTATTTATAATATTTTTAGACTGTGACCACAGCAAAACTTATTTTGCTGTTCTTCAAAATATGTATAGATAGTATAAAAAGAAAACATAACCTAAGATTGGAATCATGGAATAGTGGGGTGATTTAGGTTGTAGGGAACATCTGGAGGTCAGCAGGGTCTGATACCATGCTCAGAGCAAATCCAATTGTTCAAAAGCTTGTCCAGCTAAGTTTTGATTTTCTTTATGCATAGAGATTCCACATCCTTCACAATATCAGGTCAGAGTAATGTGATTATTTTTGTACAGAGTCCCATCTCCAGCCTGGCAGAGGAGACACACAATTTAGAAGATGGTTCTCCCAGGATCAGACTCATTCCTTGCACTTTGAGTGTGCCTACAATTTGCTCAAATGCAGGAAGGTCAACTGCATCATTTGTGCCAGTGGTAGACTTTGACCTTGCTGTCTTATACCAAAATGAGAAACTCCACCATCATTGGTGGACACACAAAGAAGAGTACAAAGACAGGGCAAACATGTACTATAGCTTCACAGTGTACACTTCTGTCATTCGGGAGCTGGAAGTTCAGTTTTTATCATGTATAGCTGTTTTTTTTCTACAAGTATTAGTTTGTTTAGTTGGTTTTGTCCTCTTACTTCCCACCTTATCCATGATAAAGAATATTTAACATTGAAATTAAGGGATAAGAGAATTAAGGGCAATTCATGGTCTGTTCATGTTTGCACAAAGATTTATGGGCCACATACTATTTCTTCTGTCCTTTATATTTCTTTTTCAAGTGAGTGTTGTCAATACGATTGTCAATCAGATTAGACCTGTTGTGCACTGAGTTACATATTGCTGACAAAAATCATAAAGATTTTATGTAGTACTTAACTTTGGCATGGCTTAATTTGCTCTTTCATGTTTTGAAGACTCTTCAGATTGTAAGATTTCTTTTTATATTGGAAAAACCCAACTCTAACCATCCTATGGTTCTATGAAAATTCAAAAAGAAAAAAATAAAAAGAGGGGGGCAAAAAAACTCCATAACCCTATTGTATGTCTGTTTTAAGAGACTGTTGAGAGTTCTATAGCATCATTTCCTAAAACTTCAGTTCCTTCCTCCTCCGTCAATAGTTCAGGAACTTTTCTGAGTTTCAGCTTAGGTGCTTCTTTTTCCCCACCTTATTAGGTTCAGTTTAGATTATTTATGTATAAAAGAATTCTGCTAAATCACCTTTGAAGGGTGAGTCTGATGACCAATAAGCCAGGATTTCAGATGTGCCTGGAAGACACTTTTCTGAGCTTAGAAGGGTCTCTATCAGAATGCCTCATATACTCCCCTTTTGTTCCAAAAGGCATTGGCAGATAAGGCTGATTTAATCCTTAATAATGATATTGGAGACTTCATAGATTTTCTTTATCTTTTAAAATTAAGAAGATTAAAAAAGGCATAAAAGTCTGTGTATGGTTTACCTGCTGCTGTTCTGACTCAAGGAAAACTGCCATGCAGAAAATATTTGTGATGCCTTTGTCTCCCTAAGTTTTAAAGTCTGTTACACCAACTTCTGTGTTTAGCGCTATTGAAGAAACACAAAGAAGGTTTTTTTTGCTCTCCACGGTTGCTTAAGGAAAGAGAATCTATTACAAATGTGAATAATCTTCTTTCTGGAGTCCACTACCTGCTCTTTAATTCCAGACATACGGGATCCTAAATGAAGAGCTCTTACAAGTTCACAGCATGCGCTTCAGTCTCTGAAACTTTGTACAAAACCAACTATTCAAGTATAGTGCGTTGTGGGGTCTATACCTCTTTGCCTACTTGCCAGAAACAGCTATTTCATTACTTTGAACGTAGGCACCATATGCCCATACTACTAAATTAAACGTGCCTAGGAACATTCTGAAGCATCGAAACCAAATGGCACATAGTAGCCCACTTCCATAAACGAAACTTTCAGTGTAGGTTAGCTGCATGTGAACTACGTATTGGCAATGATTGCGTGCCCATGCTAACTCTTCAGTTATGCCTAGCAACTGCTTGGGAGAGTGTTAATGAATGAATGCCAGAATTCTACCAGAAACACTCTAGTGGTTTGCTAACAATAAATTATCACATTCTTGAGCACTACATAATTTTCTAGTATAGTTGGAATCGAAGTTTTCCGGATTAAGATGTCTTTGCAGATCAGTCCCTTTGTCCCTTTGCTTTGGACTAGTCAAAAAACATATTGACAAGCGTACTTGAAAGACCTACTTGTGTTTATCCTTAAATACTTGCAAATTCAGGTCCAGTTCACTTAATAGTTGTAGCTGGGAAAATTTTGATGGGCTGCATTCCCAAAGTTGGCATGGGAAGGTATCCATGTTTTCCCTTGCTCTCTATTAGCTAATGTATAAGATCCCTAAGTGGAGATATCAGAGAAGTGGTTCATTTCTCTTTTGTACTAGATGGGATCTTAACATCTTAACATCTCATATCTCCTAAATGAAAATCCAAATAACTAGTTTGGAGAATTAACGTATTTTTTTCTCAATTATTGTTTACAGTCAAACACTCCTTGTATGAGGAACTGAGAGAACCAACCTCTTAGTGAGCACTATTGAGAATTTCAGCTACTTCCTCTCATACAAGGCGAAAGTAAAAGATTGTCTGTGTGAAAGGGTAGGTTTATAACACAAGTGAAGAATATTAAGACTTCTGCCAAATTTAAAAGTGTATTCCCTTTTACTGAGGAGAAGGTGGGGGTTATGACTGGCCAAACTTTCAGGGAAAGTTTATACACTCATATATCTTTACACACTCTAAGCCTCAGCTTAAGGGTAAATATAATTTGCCTGTCAGTCTGTTTTAGACCACTTACACTCTTATAGATTCAGTATCATGGTCAAGAACCGGGTAACACTTTGCTGTCCATTATTTGGAGACTAAGTGTCTTACATTTTCAGTTTGTGGCTGGTAAGCATTTAGAGTCTAAGATCTGAACTGGAGTGACTTTTCCCTTTCTTCAATATACGAGTTTCTGAAAAACAGCACACATTTGACTGGAGGGCTAGATTGTTATGGAGAGCCATTAGTCCAGTGGTTAAGGCACACTAAAAAGGGCTATTAGCTCTGTATGTCTTCCTCATTTTTAGAGCTCTGAATTTCCCATGTCAATGTTGTGAAATAGATTGGTAACCAGAGTATCTAAACATGGACAGGTACAGTGATAAATCCTTTAGATACGATTTTGATAATAAGCCACCAAGCTGCTGAATCCTACCAAGATGGCAGGATTCATTACAGGATACATAAATTTAGACATCTAGTCATAGGTTTAACACAGAGACTTGGCATCTGACCTCCCATTGTAACCAATTCAATTCTAGTCAATACAGTCAATGGAGTTTGGAGTACATTTCAGTTCACCATCCGTGAGTCCATTTTAGTGGAATATAGTCAGGCTAGGCTCTACAGACTATATTGAATACAACTAAATGATAAATAACAGCTTCAAAGATTAGGTTAGATCTCTGGATGTAGGCTCGGCAATTGCATACTGAATCTTCCCGTTGCTACCTATGGAACTATGCTGTTGAACTGATGATAAGCTCTTTTGACTTTGGACATGAAACATGCAAGAGGTTGAAGATCTAATTTTTTAACTAGGGTGTTTAAATAACTCAATAATCATTTGTCTCCACTTCTGAGTTAATTTGTGGAACTGCATAAGAGTTTATTTAAAAAAAAAAAAGTGGTCATAACATTTAATTATTTAGCATATTAAATGTCAGGCAAAACGAATTTTGCCTCCGTTTTGAAAATGATAAAATACTACGTTTTCCAATGTTCTACTACAAAATGTATATTAATGTGCTTTTTTTTTAATATTTAAGGAGAAGCTAATTATGGCGATTCCCTAAAGTTGCTAAAAAATAAATACTCATAACTAGTTGAAACATTTTGATGTGATTACTGCAGTTGTGTAGTATTGTGCAAATTACGTAGGTAATTACTTTGTAAAAAATATTACAATGGCATAACTGGGAATGCTATTTCAGTGCTGTTAAATTTTGTAATATTTTCATTGTTTTTCTAACTTTGGGCATTCTGCATGTTTCACTATGAGTTCGTATATATTAGTATTTAAGAATTGGTGAAAAATTAAGGCAATCGAGTTCTGAAGTATAAATGTGAGAATTTCTTTTGCATATTTTGGAAAAAATTCAACTTGAGCTTGCTTTTTATTGGCACAGTGTTCACTTGGCAAGGAGATTACTGCAGCTAGAAAAGCAAAACTCGTTGCTTGTAAAAGATCTGGAACATCAGAAGGAACAAGTAACACAGATTTCACAAGAGGTAAATTACTGCTACAAAAAATCAAATCTGTAGAGGCTATAAACATTGCAGAACAGCTGTTCATAAAATGAAATATTTTCTAAACAGTGTTTATTATCTATTTGATGTCAAAAACTGGCCTCATAATTAACCAAAACTCTATGTTAAATGTTTTCAAAGAAGTTTATATTGTATTTTGAAATGAAGATCAGAAGAGGGATTACTTTACAGGCTAAACAAGAATGTAAGCCAGACAGACAACGTTCTGATTTCTGAACAGAAGACCAGCTAGCCAAACTAGTTTGTTCTGTTTGATAGCTAATTGTTCAATGAATACCGTGTTACTTTTTACACAGCTCTTCTCTTAATTTGACTTTTGAAGATATTTCTGTAAATCCTTTTCTACATTGTTCAGTTCTTGAATCTTTTGAATATACGAATCTGGGGAATGTTTAACATAAGCTGCTTTTTAAAAAAACTAATTATTTTTTTTTTACTTTGTCACAATGAGTTTAATTTCATAATCTTTTAAAATTCTGTACGTAATACTTGAAATCACATATTACATTGGCATGGGGAATAAACACTAAACAAAACTCAGCTTGAAATCTCACAGAATTAGAGCAAACTAATTTTTTGAAATATTTTTAAGGTTGTCTTCTAAGTTTGTGTTAGGAACCAAAGAACTTTGAGATTTACTGTTAGATATTGCCGCCATGTGGGATTTCTAAGCTGATTGTTTCAGGAATGTGGTTAACAATTTGATTTTTAAAACCATGGTAGTAATAAATTAGGATAACTACACCCACATACTTCATAGTGCAAATACTTGCGTTTTCTACATATTTTAAAATTACATGGTTTCATGCATTTTATATATGCATATGTATGACTATTTATATTATTTCAATGAAAGATACGTGAACAGTGAAGGTTTTGTCCAGTTGCTTTTAACAAATACTACAATTTATTATGGATTCTTCATAGATATATCCTAGTAATTCGTATTTGACTATAACATATCTTTCAAGTCTTCTTGACTTGAAGACATCAAGAGATTTGTAAATCCACTGTTATCCTTAGTCATTTTCTCTATCACTATTCTTTCACTATCATTAATAAAATCTGTGCTTTATTTCTCATTTAAATCTGTCTGGTTTCTACTTCAATACATTTCTTCTTATCTACAGTGGGTTTATCTTTGCTTCTAGATCATTGATGAAAGATTCAGTACCAGAGACTATAGTTCAAACTCTTGCAAAATTCCCCTAGAACATCTTCACCTCATTTTTATTCTTCCATGAGATGTCATGTAGCCCTTTCTTGATCTTTTATCACATAATTGTATAGTTTAAATCAAATGCCATCCAGTACAAAGTTAAATGTCTTGCAGATAACTAAGGCACAGCTACGAAACCTGTTAACATCAAACTCATAAAGTTAAATAAAACCTTTTAAGACCTGCTGTCTCTTAAACTCATGTCTGGCAGTCAGGTCTGAACGCTTTTTTTTTTTTTTTAATTTTGCATATGGTTCTAGGCCATTTTTTTTGATAACCATTACTTAAGCCATTCTGCTTGCCATCCTTCAATATGTGCATGAAGAGTTTACAGTTGTTATTAGTAAACTGGAAAACAGTTCATCATTCTAATGTTATACAAGCTGATCATCTGACTCTTTTTCGTGCAGAAAGCAAAAAATTTTAATGAAAACTTCCGTGTTTTCTTCAGCATTATATACAGTTTTACTGTATCTCTGCCATAATGGGTTGTACTGTTTATAGGATTTATTTGCTCCCATTTTTTTTGTTCTAAGAGTTCTATGCCTGCTAGTATCAACTTTCCCCTTGAAGTTGTAGCTCCTCCTGTAAATTGTCAGTATTTCATGTTTTATACTGATTGCTATCTGTTATCTTTATATAGTTTAAGTTCTTGAACTTCTGTTTGCTGTCTTTATTGCATCCCCTGGGCCAAGATAGATTTTTACTCCAAGCTATTGTCTGTCTTTTTTTTAGTATTTTTTTATTATTTTTTTTAAGAGGAAACCAGAGACCCTGTCTCTGGCTTACAGCATACTCAGGTAGCCCATTTTTATTCTTTTGGTTGACATTTTGTTCAGTCATCTAGATGAAATCGTGAACGTGGATTGACAGTTGATACCAAAGTGATTGGACCAACTTTTCTTTCGAATTTGGATTAAATACTGGTATTTCACCACAGTATTTATGATAGAACTTTTTTTAAGCTCTTTAAAGGAGGGAGGAAAATAAAAAGATTGCAATAACTACAATGGATGCCCTTTCTAAGATTCTTTTTTTGAACTGTCCTCAACCAATTGTTGAGTTCTGTAGAAAGGAATCATATTGATCTTCTGGGGAAGTCCAGCATTACCAAGAACAAAATACTGATTTCTCCATAATTTCGTTCATTTGATGGATGTCTGATATAATGTGCTTGCTTGAAAGTTGGAACCCTGTGAAAAAGCTCAGCTGCTGAAAAAACTGATCAGTCTTCAGTTAGTCCCATTATAGTTTGTCGGGCTTTATTTAACTGCAGGATCCTATCTATTTTCAGGTCTGTGATACAACGTTAGAAAAAAATTTTCCCTTAAAGTCCTCTTTTTGTTGCTTTCTATAGCACAGACCTGCGATGTTAAAGTAGGTATTGAGACTTATTTCATACTACAGAAGATTGTCTAGGCCATGTCTAGGACAAACAGAATAAAGGAATTCTTATGACCTGATCCAAGAAAGATCCTCAGGTAGTGATAATCAGTTTATTGCCTCTACATCTCACTTCATAATAATCTCAGTTGAAGTAAGTGGAAGGATATATATCAGCTTCTGCAAGTACTGCAATTACTACGTTTAGTGTCCAGTTTAAATTTTGGGATAAATTCACCTGGCAGAGGTTTTGCACAACAGTGCCAGAACTGATGGATTGACAGTCTCTTGTGTCTAGAAGGCTAATATGGTCTTTGGGTGACTTAAAAAGCAAATTCTGAGTCAGTACACAGTAAAAGTGATACCCTAAATAAAGAAATTTACTAAACTGATGTATTTGGCTTGCTGCTGAATGACTTTTTCGAGCCTTCATCATGACATTGTATTTGTGCTTTTTGTATGCCTTGATTGAAACATTTTTACTAAAAGCAGGTTGACATCTCTCTCTGAAAGACAGAGTATAGATCAAGCTGATCAATGATGAAATCCTTCAGCTTCATAAAGATGCCCATTCAAGGATAAATAATAAATGTCCAATTGCAAGGTAGTAGATTTATCACTTAAAAGAATTACACAGAAATACTTTCATAATTCTTGTATATTAAGATGGAAAGAAATCAAGGTTGCTTACAAAAAATAATGCCTTTGCTCAAGGATAATGCTTAATACGTTTGTTTATATTAATAAAATTGATCCATTAAATGCATTTAATGCTTAATTGGTTACTATTTAATGACAACCTCTTTTAAATTTATAGTATCAAACAGGCAGCAAAGCACCACCATGGAGAGGGAATGGATAGCCTTTTTGTTACCAGCAACATGCTTTTTAGCTGGTAAAGTTAGCAAATTAACAGATGATTTAGCAGCATCAGCCCAAGCTTACAATACCTCAGTTGTCCTTTCCCACTGAAGTATTTGCATTCTTATCAGTGAGAACAATGCGGAACTTCACACTGTGGTGACAGCATCCTTTGAAAGTTTTTAGGCTATCAAGAAAAGGATTCCAAACAAGATCGGTTGGATTAATCTTCTCCTATAATGTCGGCGTCGAGGTTTTATACTGCAATTTTTATACCATCCTAGATATTAGTACTCTATATCTTGGAATTACCTGTTTGTCATGTAAAGACTCTCTACGGTCTTCCTGAAAGGGACCTTTTTTGATAACTTGTACTTTTAGAAAAATAATAGGTTTTTTAATTGCTTATCAATTTATTGAAGATAATTAGTTTCTTCAAGAAGATGATTGCCTTTTTTTTATGAGTTCTCTACAATAAACTTGGGATTTCACTGTGAAATAGAATAGGTATTTCCTGAAGGAACGAATGTATTTAAATAATACTTAAGGATTTGCATTAATTTAGAGTATAGCAATGTTATTGTCTCTCATTTAACTTTTTAAAGTATGAGGTAAACTCCCCTTTTAGTAAGGCCAGTAAGGTGAGCAAGCAAAATTTTGTCTATATTCTGTTTTTTAATAAATGTGAACCATTACATTATAAGTTCTTTGCACATTTGACAGAGTATAGAGGGCAGAAGTAAAACTGCAATAAACATGTAATGGAATCAGAGAAAGGAAACAGTCTCATGTTTTGAAAATTGTGAGTAGAAAAATCTAATTTTAGGAAAGTCCTGAAATACTGTTTAAATAAGCTAGGTCTATAGGAAGGGTTAGTTTTTTCCCCCCCTGCTTCCTTGGAACAACACAAAATAGGACAACTGGCTTCTGAGTCTAATTTTGGCAAATGCAGATTGTTTAAACTATTCAGAAATTTTATAAACTAATTGGAAAGCTTAACCATTTTCCATTGAATTTATTCCATTAGACCTGTTTGTATCTAAACTTTAAAATAGTTTAATTTATATTTTAAAGAATCTAGTTGGTATTCTTGACTTGTAGGTACTCCAGCTGCTGAAACTGCTAAATATTGATGCGGGATCTTAATTCTGTACATATTTTAGTGAATGACATTGTTTTATTGCTCAAGATGCAAGCTATATCATGCAAGCTTTTTAGACCTAGTGATCCTAATTTGTTCAGGGAATATGGCTAGAAAGGTTTATTTCTTACTTATGGGTATGACAGTTATTTTATACTACTCTTGTAAACGTCCTGTTGGATTTCACTGTTCATATACAGTAATTGATTAGAGGAAAGGAGACTTTTCTTCCATTACTACCATGTTTGTGTTTAGATTTGTGTTTAAATTGTAATAATACACTGTTTTTAAAAAGTCACTTGTCACCAAACAGAGGCCTTGTCTATACTCATTTTTTATCGTCAGTGGAAGCTGTTACATTAAAACTCTTGAAAATGCAGATTAGGGAAGTGTAGAGAGCAGTATCATGATTGCAGTGAAAATACCATACAATTAGAACAGAAAATTTAGAGGATAATGTAGTAGATAGTAATTTGAGGGTCATTTGTTTCAGATTTGTTTGTGAAATAACAGTTTGGGGTTTTGTATTGTTATGCAATTGATAATAATCCATAATATACAATAAAAATTCAATCATAAACAAGTAATTGTGCTTCAGAAATTATAAAATCTATAACAGTAAACAGTAATACTTCTTTTTTTTTCCAGCTTGACAGAGCAAATTCTTTGTTGAGTCAAGTACAACAGCCATATAAATACCTCATTGAAACCGTGCAACAGAGAGATTCTCAAATAAGTCTACAGAAAGAACATATTGCACAACTTGAGAAAGATGTCAGGTAATTAAAATCACTGTTTCTTTATTTTAAACTGAAAGTACAATCATTTATGTGTTTTATCATTAGAAAGCCATATCATTATTGGCCAGTGTTGACAATCCGTCATTGACTAAGTCCAGTCTTTATGCTGGAACTCTAGCATCTGTCATTTCTCATACTGTCAGAAAAATAGGTTTTAGGTTTGGAAAAGGAGGAACGACAGTTGGGTTTAAAGTGAGTTTCGAGTTGAGAAGAGCTCTCATGAAGTAGAGGAAAGTTCAGAAGAGTAAAAGGAAAGAATGACACACCAGATGTACAAAAGTAAAAATAAAGAAATAAAGTCAGAGAAAAATAATACGACTAGTCCACCAGCAAAGGATATTTCGGGCAGAACTAGAGCAGACTTTCTCTAGTGGAGACTCTGATTTGCTGTTATATCCAGCTGTCAGAACTCGCAGACCACCGAGCAACTTCGAACCTGCATACTGTCTTACGTATGTATCTATTTTGATGGTATGGGATAGTATTTGTTACGCCTTGAGGAATACCTAAAATGCTTATTATCCAAGTAAATCTATACATAAATCAATACATTTATAAATAAACTGAAATATTAATTCATACTTTCTGACAAGATATCCTTCACTTGTCTTAACTTTGATTCAGTAAGAATAGACCTTTTCTTATTCCAGAACCAGGTGTTTTTAATATTTTCCTAACTTGATGTATTATAAGAAAAACTTCAAAGTTAAATTATATTTTTCCAGGAGATGAAAAATTATAACGTTCTCTATATAGACAGGATCTTACTTTCCAACTGTGAATAAAATTATCAAAGAATTGATCACTAGCAAATTAAATTTTCAGATTATGGTAACATGAAAATGTCTTCCATTATTCACATAGTTGTCCAAAAGTCTCTCAAAAGCAAGGAAAAAAAGGGAGTAGATAGGTGAGGTCATTTCTGAAAGTGTATCTTTCATGCCATTGAAATATATAAGAACTTAAATGCATTATTAACATTGATTCTCTTGAATTTTTATGGCTCATTACAAATAATCTGTATGCCCAGATATTCTTCCTAAATTTAGCCTACAATTTAAGGCACTTAAATTAGGAACTTAGTCATGTCAGCTTTCCTTAGTAGTTCATGGCGGAAGTGGCATCTCCAAAAAGCAATTCAGATTTTGGATGGAGTGAGTCATTTGCTGGAGATGCCTGTTACTCTCCATTAACTATAAAGGGAATTTTTGGCATCTTAAAGTGCCTGAGGTTAAGGAAGAAAAGGGATCTGCACCACAGTGCGAGCATTCATGGTAAACATACCAGCACTCTACTGTGGTGAGCGGGGGTGTGCTCACCACTAGTCCATGTTTCTGTAAATGAAAGTGTGGTCTGACAAAAAATATTTTTATCCTTAATGGTTTTGTAGCAAATAAGTAACGCTTACTTTGCACATCAAATGTTTTGGTAAGAAGTTTTTTCATGTAGTTTCCAATATTCCTTGTAAACTAAAAATAATTATTCCCTTATCACAAGTTTGCCTCAACTTTTCTACAGTTTCATAAACCAGTGAAATACTTGGAAACAGCCTGGTTTAGGGCTTTTGGTACTTACCAGTAGTCCCTAATTTCGCTATTCGTAACTCCACATTTAAAACAAATGTCCTAAATTGTTAGCTGATGTTCCCTGGAGCACAGGAGAAACCATAATCTGGTATAAAATTGATAATGTTGGTCCTTTGCTTTCCCATAAGTGAGAAGAAGGTTAGAGGAAGGGGTTTCTAACCAGAGAACCATTACATTCCAGCAATCTTTTGTCATGAGGATAGCCTTGTGGAATCTGCTGATGACGGTTTTAAATTAAAATATCCTTTAGGTGATTTCAGATTACTTTGTGGACCAGTCTAGCTCCCAGCTATTCCAGAACTGAATCAGAACGGGATTTAAGTAAATTAATGATAATCCCTACCAAATATATGCCAAGTAAAGCTCTGCAGGATCAAAAGATTTAGATCATTATTCCTAGCTGTCTGTCTTAGTTCATTAAACAGCATTTTGTTGGTTTGCGTGTGGAATATTTTTGAGAGGATGAGTAGAGAATTAGTGCTCCTGAAGGAGGGCCCTAAATTTCTGCAGATAATATTGGTGCTATTAGAAAAGTAATAGTGAAAACACTAAACATGGTTTATGAGGCTCAGTTTCTCTGTATCTCAGAGCTAAGGGAAAAAGTTAATATTTGTAAAGCCATTTAAAAATGAAATATTTTTTCAACCATTACCTATAATTAATAGCTAATACTGCAGCTCTGCAGTAGCCTTTTTAAATTGAGGTTTAATTTATGCTGCAGTTACACAAAGTACGTTATTATTCTTTAAAATTTTACATGCAATATATGCATTAGTTTTATTTCTAGAAAGCAATTTCACAAGTACCAGCTAATGGAAAAATAATGTTCAAACTCTTGTTTCCAGACAGACCTTTAAAAATGCTAGTGATTTTTTTGAATTTTTTTTTTTAAACCTTGTGTTTGAGTACCAGTTTGTAGACAATTTAACATAATGTTGATATGCCTGCACCACGACGATCAAGACTGAATACTTAGTTTTATCCTCACAGATACGTTATGCTTGATCATGCTTTTCCTTCCTTCGTGTTTAGTGCACAGAATCTATGGTGGAGGAGTGTTCTTTTCGTATTGGTTTTTTTACCTCATCTCATCAAGAGAGATGTTTCTGCATTGTATAAATCATCAATTCCCTAAGTAGAGCAGTTACATCTGTGTTATCAGTGCCAGCATTCTCTACCACCTCTCACTTAACTTGAGAGTGGAGGGATCAGTAAGGACTAATTTTCAAGTGAATTTACTTTTTTAAACTTAATCCTTAATTGCCTTCTGTCCACAGTGATGACAGCCAATATTCTTCTACGAACTTACTCCTAGGCTGGTTAGGTTCCAGCAGATTTCTCAGGATGAGTCAGTACTTTCTTGCAACCATATAATTCCTTTGCAGCAACCTCTGCAGTGCTTTGTATTTCCTTGTCTATTGAGAAGGCTGTTGGTTGCTGTTGGATGTGGTTTTGATTCTGTGATGAAATAGACAGTCTTGATGAAATCAGCACAAGAGGAAGGCAACTATGAGGAAGGCTGTCTGTGACAGCCATCTCCTTAGTTTGGGCTGTGGGTGTTCTTGTGCCATATTTTTACCGATTTTTTGCAAAATGGCCTAAAGTGACTTATAATGTGATCCCTTGACAGGCAACAGATATGTTCAGGATTCTCTGCACTGCATCATTGTCTGAAAGTGTCATTTCTAACAGCAGTTATTTCCACAAGATGAGTAGGACAGATTCAGGAAGATCATTTTGATACAATACTCTTGAGAAGTCCTGCAGATCCATCTAAGTTTCCTTCCAATGTGATCTTCAAAGTTCACTTTAACCAGAGCAGCTTACATGCCTTCATCCTTAAGCATTATACCTCTAGAGCTAAGTCTGTCTTTCAGACCCTCCCTATCAAAATGTCTTCCTTACTTGGAAGGACTATTCAAATAGTAATCAAGGTTGCTTGTATCAATAGCTGTCAAACTGAATCATAGAATCATAAGATGGTTTGGGTTGTAAGGGACCTTTAAAGACCATCTAGCTCCAACACCCTTGCCATGGGTAAGGATGTCTTCCACTAGATTAGCTTGCTGAAAGCCCCATCCAACCTCTCTTTGAAAGGAGAAGTAGTCAAAATAGGTACCAGACTGAATCAAGGCCTTAAAGTGGTATATTCCACGAGAGCTGGAGCTGCTTTGGTGGCTTGTTGAGAAGTGTGTTCTGAACACCTTTCACACAGATCTGGGGATCTTTAGCCATACCTTCACTAAGAGCTGCAAGAGCTATTGCAGTTGGAGTAAATGCTTAGCTGAGCAGCTGTCATTGCTGTTAGTTATTTGCATGAACAACTTGGGGACCCATCTCCAGGTTATTACAGGTGTGTAATGTTACTGCTTAGATTCAGTGTGAAGGCACAAGTGTATTACCACTCAAAGATAAAAGGAGAGGTTGTTTAGGGGTAATCAAAGCTCTACCAGATGTTGCCCACATGTATGTTCCCTACCAGTCTCCTTCCGATCCCCTAAGAATTCTCCCAGGCAGGCTGCAGGCTTTGCTGGCACTTGGCTGTGGAGAGAACCAAGCTGGCCCTGGGAGCAGAACACCTCGTGTGCTTGTGCACTGAGCCATGCATCTGCAGATAGGCTTCAGATACAAAACCTCTGGTCTTGAGTGATAGGGCATCTGCAGGGTGAATTTATAGGTGCTCCACATATCTCAAAATATTCTGTTAAGTAACCTGTCATTTATGTCAGTCCACATAGCACTCTCGTTAATAAAAGTAAATAGCGATGGTTAAGAGCAGCAGTGGTATGTATGAGGATGACTCCTTCCTACTATAAAGAAATCTCTCTAGCATACAGTTCTTTAACCAGAAAAGAAAACATCGCATTTAGCACTCCTTTTGGAAAGAAATGCCTTGTAACTATGTCATGCTGTGGGAAAACAAATCTCTGAATTTCATTCTTATGTATGTAGTGAAGTAATTGTAGTTTTACTACATAATTTTCTGCTAAAAACATCTAGGTTTATAAATAACTGGAGACATTAAACAGGACTTTATTCATAAAGAGCAGGTATTTATTTTAAATGTAGTTACTCAAATTTCTCAGTACCATGGTTGGTTTTAAAAGTGGTTCACTTACCCAAAAGCACTCAAAAGCCTAACTGTGCAGCAAATCTAGAAGCAGTACAAGGATTTTGCTCACTAAGAAGCTATGCACTGAAATGTTTCTTACCTAAACATTTTGGGTTCTCTAATTGCCATCCAAACATTATAAAGCTCAGCATACAGCGTTAGCTGAGTTTTTCCCTATCACAGAATGGGCAATGAGTTTTTTTATGAGAACGTTACCATTCTGTGAAGTATGCATCATCTATTCCAACACTAGTGCGTTTTACCTGAGAAATGGTCCATTAGTAGAAATATATTTTTTTTTTTCTACAAATGAATGTTTTCTGACCTGTCTTGCAACTTTTAAACACCTGTTTGGGGTTTTTTGGTTTTTGGGTTGTTTGTTTTTTTTTTTTTTTTTTACAATTTGAAAAAGTAATTTATTTTCAATTTGAACACTTCACAGATGAGTTTTTAAGTCACCTGAAGCACTCCAATTAAAATCATTAAGCAATGCCCTACTAAATGCCTTTAAAAATCTGATCTGTGGTTATTTAGCTGCACAATGAAAGATCACAAATTTTTCATGTATTCTCTCTTCTAAAGAACTTTTATTTGCAGATTTTTATACCTCCTTCTCTAACTACATGACTTAAAAAGAAAATTTGTGTAAGCATATTATCCAGAACATCTAATAATAGAAACTTCTGAACAGGATAGTAGCTAGTATATTTAGTCCAGAGATTTAAAAGATGGTTTAATTGCCCAAATTCAAAAGGCTTTAAGCGTCTGAGACCGGGAATTGTTAGTCTCCATTCTCCAGAAAAACCAAGTCACCTAAAAATGTCTTATTTATGATATCCAAGCTACCTTGGCTTTAGAACCTGGGTAAAGTGAAACAAAACAAGCCAGTGGTTGCTGTGAGCAATGTGTATGCATATGACAAGTGTATTCCGTGGTAAGTCCTGCATTCCTGGTACCTGGATTCATACCTGGCTAGGTTTTGAAAGCATGATGGAATGAAACTGAATCTCCTCCCAGATATTTTGGTTTCTTCTGGAAAGCCAGGCACACAGAAAGAGCAAGAGCTGCAGTGCTTTTCAGTTAATTCTCCAACCTGCACTTTTGGGACCATAGTTATATGATGTATCACAAAGGGCACCTTCTCCACACTCAGGACGGAGCAGTCTGAGACCAGGACTGTGGAGCAGAGCACAGTCTATACTTGCCCTTCAGTGTAAAAACAGTCATTTGTCTTGTTAAATAACTCCAGGGATATTAGATCATTTCAACGCAGTCCCTTTCTCACAAGCGTTCGCATGATTTCACCCCAGAACAAGTCATTGGCAGCTTTGTTTTAATGTTTAGTACTCTAGTACTTTAATACATGTCTATTATCATTAAAACTTAAACGTATGGTTAGTTAAAGACAGTCAAGAAGATCCTGTCACTTCAGATGAAAGTTACAACCCTTGAGCTCAGATGTGAGAAGCTGGTTTGTCTAGTCTCATAGATTGTGGTTTCAGAACCATAGTAAGACAGTTGAGGCACACAGTCACCAAATGGAGCAGTCTCATCCTTACCTTCAGCTGTGGGTTTCCACTGTACATGGTAAATCAAGTTGTTTTGGTGGTCCATGTGAAAAATAACCTTTAAAAAAAACTCCAGCTTCCATCCAGATCAGTGAAGTGGCCTACGCATATGCGTGTGGTCAGAAATTTTCTAGTACCAATGTAAAGAGCGGGTTACCAGTATGTGAGTAGGAAATGGTGATCTTTCAGAAACAGTTTTTGCTTGGGTCAGCTGAAGTGAACTGTAAAGCTGTCTGATTTGTTACACTGCCAGTTAAAACTGGATTAGTTTAAACTACTGTTTGATGGAAGTGCAGGTAGTTTAAGTCTAGAACCTCCTTAACTGCTGTTATCCGAGAAGCCTGTTCAGAATGTTTCCATAATAGGGGCTGAAATGGCCAGTCTTCCTCCAAAGATTGAACTTTTGAAGGAATTTCTGCTTTACTTGGTCATTACAGGTGTGAATTTATTAACATTATGTCTGGTAACGCTGCTTTCTCTCTCTGTTAAATGTATATATGCCTCTTTCGCAGTGTTCTTTCAGAAGTATGAATTATTTCCTTCTATCTGCAATGATGAAAAAGCATAACTATTGAAAAACTACTAAATCTGAAATCTGCATGTGCTTTGGTAATTGTATATTCGTATGGATGACAGAAAACACATCAAGTGCTACTGAATGACGTAGCGGTCTAATTCCTACATTTGACCACAAGCAAAGAAAATTAGAACTGCTCCACATGGATCAGTCATGTCATATTGTTTCAGAAGGCATAACTAGTATAACTTGAATAGATTCTGTCCTGTAGATGAAACTGAACCTTGAACGTGAACTTCTGGTTTAGTCATGAACACTGATGTTTATGCTTATTCAGTGCACTATTTAAGGCATAAAGGAACTTTTATTATTGTTTCTCTAATAAGTTTTTGAGTCATTCCCTAAAAGGATTGGTTTATGCTGTTAGGAAATACAGAAATGCAAGAAAGCCTGACATATCAGTAAGTTAAAACATATAAACCCAGAAGAAAAAAAAAAATTACAGCAAATTTCATCATGATTAAAATTGTCACAGGAAGAACTCTTGGAAATATTAAAATATCCGTGTAGTTTTTCATAAATGTTACTACTTTCCTTTTAAGTAACATAGACAACTAAGCAATTTGGCCAAAGCATACAATTTTTCTGAGAATTAATGAATGCCTAGAAGGAATTGACAGTCATAATTTACAGTACTGAGCTTGCAAAGAACTGCCAGAAAATCTCTGGGGCAAAGGATGACGTTGCTTATTTGAAACAAGCGGATGATACACAACCAAATAAAGAAAAGGTTGATTTATTTTGTTGATCATTTCTGGATTAAATTCTGGGAATATTAAATAATGTGTTTGCAACGTGTGTAATTGCTCCCTTCCATTTATAAAATTTTAATATATTTGCTTTTGAACTCCTGACCTGTATTCAGGACTACATATTTGCACTCCATATGCAGAACTGCATTTTGCATAGTTGTTAATTTATGTTATAGTTTATATTGTATAGCCTATTTACTTAAGTCGTGATAATAGCATATATAACATTGGTCTTCCAAGGAAATCTCTGTGGCTATTTTAATAAACTAGATTATATAGTGGCATTTATGTATGCGTTAGCCTGAAGTTTATTGTTGGAAACTGATGTTGGGACTAAATATGAAAATACATTTAATTATATTAAAATTGCTGCCTAGAATCAGAATGTGTAAGTTAAACATTTCAAATGTCCGTATTCTATAACTGAGAAAACATTTCTGTAACTAAGAAAACGAAGAACAATTGAAGTTAAACTTGACATTGTGCTATAAAAGCATGCCTTCGTGCTAAAACAGTTTTCATACTTGGTTCACAAGACAAATTTGATCCTATGCATTCTCCTGAAATATGAAATAAAAATGGCAAAAAATCATTTGCAATTTCTGCAGAAATTACACAGCTAAAAGGGGGAGCTGGATGTTTTTCTTCCTTGTATTTGTTGTTTTCTAAATACGGTAGTATCAAAAGAGGTGATACTGAGAGAACAGCATGTGCTGCTACTACTGATGCATACAACAAAGAAATACACATTTTGACATCAAAGTGTAGATATTAGGAGCCTTACTTTGCTTGTAAAATGAGTTCATTTTGCCTAGAAGAAACCAAGAGATAATAATAGAAAATTCTGATAATTTAAAGTACCCTTTAGAGAATCAAAACCCCCCCATATTTTATGAAGATTTTGAATAGTTTTTGTTTGACTAAAATAAGATTTTTATGTATCAGTCCATTCCAGCTCATTTATAAAAATTCCAGCGCTTGAACACAGTGAAGAATTATTTGATACAATTACTTGAGCACATTTTCATTGTTGCCAGTATTTAGCTTTAGAAAAATGCATGTTTCAGCCAGAATACAAGATTAAAAGAGATTATCTGTTGCTATTACTGCATTTCCTATCCTCTTTCTACCAGTCTTTTAAATAAAGAAAAGACAGCTTTGCTGCGTGTCAAGAATCAAATGGCAGCAGATCTGGAGAGACTTCTAAATCACCGTGAGGTAATCTTCCTGTTTTAGCATTACTACCATAAGTGCATTTTTTGTCTTCTTGGCCTTCAACGATGGGGAAAAAAATCGGTTTACTTGGGTTTGATTTGTTGGGGTTTTTTGTCTGTGTAGTTTTCGGAAACACAGGTGATTGTGTTTGTTGGGCACCCAGGAGGCTTTCAGGTGTACTCTCAGTTGCTAAATTCTCTCTGTTGACTTAGACTCACTGTTCTTTCTTTTCTTATGCATACAACAGGCACGCCCAGCAAACTGTTTAACGTTTTCAAGCATTTAACAAGTATTTAGATAAAGGTGATGAAGTCGCTACACATGTAACCTGCAAGGCCTGCAATGTGCCACAGTATGCCCCAGGATCTCTCCCTGCTCCCCAGTCACTGAGACCAAAAACCTGGACAAAGCATGGCACAATTCATTTCCAGTACACACATCTGAGATTCTTTTCAATTCTAAAATAGGATTTTGGAAGAGTAAACAGGAGGTATTCACACAGATTTCATCCAGACAAGAGTTTGGGTACTTCTCTATGTACTCATCTGAGTTTCCTCCAAGCAAGGGTGCTTCTGGAGTACGTTCTCAGATCTAAAAGTATGCAAACTTTTGCCATTTAGACATAAATCCGCTATATGGGGATACCTAAAAAGCTTTTGTCAAGATTTCTCGGTAGACAATCTTAAGAGACTAACATGTCATGGAGTACAAGTGAAAATCTTTCCGCAGATTAAATGTTTGAAAGAAAGGATAGAAATAAATGAAGTTTACCAAAGGAGCCCATACACAAATGATCTGAAAAAGGGTGAGTAGTAATATGGAAAATTTGCTGAAGCAACAGAATACTGAAAATATAAAACCAAAAGCTAAGCATGAGCAGCTCTTAAATGATCTTCCAGAGTTGCTGAGTGGTTTGGCAAGGGTTTGCAAAGAAAATACAACGTTAGTGAATAAAAAATTATGAATGTGAGGAAAAACAACGCAAGTTATATATACACAGTGACGGGACCTAAATAGCCAGTTACCTGTTTAGAAAAATCATCATAAGAGTCATTATATCAATAGTTCTCTGAAAAAAAACCTTTCAGTTCTCTGACTGGGAAGAGAGGAGATGGGCAGATTGCTTTCAAGGAATCTGCAACTCCCCTAAATTATCCAGTCCGACATTGCATCATCACTCATTCTAAAACCTTTATTCCTGTAGAAAACTGACTATTCAAGCACCTCTTGAAGTCCTCTCACTCCGCCTCCAAAACTGTTCTTCTGCATCTCTTCTTCTTGCTATTCTCCCAAATTCCATCAGTAGACCAAACCCCATGTTGTGAATTGGTCAAACCAGTTTGTCTCTGCTGACCAGTTACGAACCCTTTTTTTGTTAGAACTGAAGCAAAACAATTTCACTGACAGCTGAGTCTAAGTGGGCCTCAATTTAAGTGAAAACTGTACTAATTCTGTTCCTGAGTGCAGATGTCAAATACGAAACAATCACCTTAAATAAAACTAAAAAGAAAACAAGTTGTTTACTTCCTATGCTGAATCACACTGCATGTTTGTCTGATGCAGTTTCCTCCTAGAGTAGTTTTTGCATTTAATGCTCTGAATTGATTGTAGTGCTTGTGAAGCTCTATGCATGGAGATTGAAATAGTCTAATTACAGAAGAGAGTAATTGAACGTGCTCCCCTATAGTAACCTGCAGGTGTCATTGACCTGGCAGGATCATCTGTAGGTGCACCAGAAGTGGTAATTTGGTAGCTCTTATTTCTGATGTCTGTATCCACATTGTGTATTTAAATTTCAAATTCAAGACTGAGACTAAGGCAAATGTTTAGTTTGGGTTATATTTGGTTTTGCTTTTTTCTTTTTTAATGGTGATTTTTTTTTTTTTTGTTTATATGAAACCCACTGGACTCTATTAATGTAATGAAAAACACTTGAAGGATTTCTAGATAATTTATAAGCCTGATTATATTACTGCATTATCATATCATTGTATTAACAATATGAAGAATACTCTGAGGAAACATGACTAAATTGTATAAACATGTAGTGAATTTTCTGAATTTCTAATGTGACAGGCCTTTGGCAAGCTAATTTCAAATTACTTTCTTTCAAAATTTCCCGCTCCTACTCCTTCTCTCCCAAGTAGTGCTGCTCCCAAGTAGTTCTGTAGTTACACCTTGGACGCCCAGTTTTAGTACTGTCATTCCAGCCAACGCGCATTGCAGCTGATTACAATCAGTAGAAAGTGATAAATAAAGCCAAAATTTAACAATGTTTTGTAAGAAAACTATAATGTTTCTACTGCAAAGCTATGTGACATTGTTTACATCCAAACAACTTTAGCCTCTATGACTACCCCATAAACTATTCCTGATACGCAGCAGTTTGTTTCTTTGTGTCATTTCACGGCTTAAAACTTTCAGACTGTGGCCAACAATGCAAGCAAAGCCGCGTGAGGCAGACTTTAGAAAAAAGAAAGTAGATACTTGAATCTGAAACAGACTCCATCTTGAATGTTCCTCATACCCTAGGTGTTAAGAAATTGAGCAAATATTTCCAAAATTATTACCGTTTTGTCAAATTTCTTTTTATATCTTTTAAAAATAGACTGTATCAGTCATATTGTTTTACCTAACAACGATAATGTTTTTTTCAAGTCACCTATGCAAAAAAGGATATAAATACTGAAAAAGAAACATTAGAAGTTGCATGTTCAGGGAAAGAAAATTATTAACTGTCAGTACAAGGAACAAAAAAGCCCTAAGAAATAAAAAATAAGCTGGAGTTGTTTTAGGAAAATGTGTGAAAATAACAATGTGTGTGTGTGTATGTTTAACTTTTGTCATTTCTGTTGATTTCTAATGCAGCCTTTTATTTTTTCCTTTTAATGCAGACCTCTTCCAGTAGTTTCACAGTTTATGAATTTCTCTAAAGGAAATTATCTCATGTGTTGAAATCTTTCTACAGGTTAGGGCAACTTAGTCTACAGTGAATTAGTCTTCAACTACATTTTTTTTTTTGCCATCTTAATAAAAAAATTAAATATGCAGAACATCACAATTTCACAGTAAATATCCCTGCTGATAGAAAAAGACGTTCAAATTTTCTAATCTTGGGCTAATAAAGACTTGACTTCATTTAGATGAGGTATGTGTTTTGAAATAAAAGTAACATGCAATCCGTAAGACGGATATATGCAATTTGAAAAAAATATGAATTATGGTTTTATATGTTCTGTACACGCTATCAGGTACTATGATTAATATCAGTCTTGTTTAGTCATTGCACATACTAAACTGTCATGTCTTGTTAGGAATTACCTTCTTGCCCTCGTGTTTGCAAGTAAAAACATTGGAATTCTTCAATAGATAAATCCAAGATATTCATAGTTAACATAAATTGAAGTTTAGGTATGTTAAAAGTACAAGCAAAATGCCAAAAAAATGTTAATGCTGTCTTACAGCGACATGTTTCAGTGAGTATACAGTTTTGACTTAAGGTGTTCCAGCCTGTGTGGTCTCAGGCTGTATTATCTGTTTTTAATGAAACGTTAGAGTTTGAGGCGTTGGGGTTTTTATTTTTATCTGCTTGTGATATCAGCTGGATTCATAATGCTTGCTTTGGAGATAATTACAGCATTTTACACACTTTTTAAATAAAAAAAATATATTCATGCTTAATCTTTCTTCCCTTTTCATGTATTTTAATTTTGGAATAAAGAAGTCAAATATTAAATTCTTAATCTTGGAAGAATTCATATAGGGCTCTTACGTGAGCTCTTTTATTACAGGAAAAAAAATGACACTCGATATTCATGTAATAAAATAGTTCAGTATTTCAAATTATGTAGACTAGCCTAATTTGATGATGATTATTAAATTTTGCTGTGGGAAATTGAAGTGAAATTTGGTCATTTGACTATACATATTCTAAAAAGGTTGGGTGTGGCCGTACAGGAAAAAAATAGAAGTTTTATTTTCTTTAGACTATATTCTTGGCCAAAATTCTTGATCGTTTCTTGACCTTCTGTTTCATTTTTTTCTGAATTAATTAGTAAATAAACGTGGAAAACTTTTCAATCTAGCTTCTCATTTAGATCATTCAGAATCAACTGGTACGGTGAAATTTCTTATCTTCATATGGATAAATGCAGGCTTCACTATTTGACAGGGAGTTCAGTGGCATTATCATGAATGATCGGTATCCAGGCTCATGCTGAGATTACGTTCTTAGAGGTTCATAATAAAGCCTTCACAATGCTGCTGCCCTCTTTGAGCTGTCAGAAGGGACTGGGGTACGTGGTATTGTGATGCCATTTGTAAACCTCTCTATGCATGATAGCAAGTACAGTTAGTACAGCCAAATTTTTCAGCTGATTTCAGGCTAAGAAATTTTATATGTTTTGTCTAGATAACCAATAGGGTTTTTAATTGTTTTTCCAGATCCATCAGAAGAGCCTAAAACATTGTTTGGAGGAACAATGGGGTCTCCTGTTAATAATCTTCTAGTAAACAGTGTTTGTTTTTTTAAAAAAGGATATTTCAAATCCAGATTTTTTTTGCATTATTATTTGTAGTCTGTGTTCTCTTTTTAATTAGCTGAACTTTACACTTTTGACCCTATATCTTTAACATACAAAAAGAAAGACTTGTGGTCTTGATTCTTCCCACACTGACTTCAGCACTTACCTTTTACCCCCAAATGTGGACCCTTGTTGCCCTCGTGTCTTTGTATAGTCAGGGGAGCATGAGTAAGAAGCACGTTCCATCAAAGCGTAAATCAAGATTAAATTATACATTATGTCCAAGTTGACCCAATAGCTATAACTTTACCTCTTTGCTCGCAATTCTCCTTCTCTCTCCTCCTCCTGTTCTAATGCTGCACTGGGACCATTCAGGTCATTAAACGGAAACCTAACCTGACCAAAAAAAAGTGAAATTCACAAAAGTGAATTGCTTTCTGTTAGGTTAGCAGTTTGAATTGCCTTTGGAAACGTTCCAGCAAGGAAAAGCACAAGTAAAAATTTTTATATGTCAATATTACTTACTTGGGAAAATGAGGGCATTTTGTGTCCAAAACTGTGGAGTATTGCACACTAAGCTTCTGTGCCATCCTTTATCTGCATCCAAACTTCATCCTTTTGTGCATATAATGGGAATCTATCACTTAAAGGCACCAAAGTGCAGATCCCTGTTAAGTGCTAAAGTTAACTGGGATGAATCCACTACATCTTTTCAGCTGGAGCTCTTGATCCATGATTCCTTTTACCTGTTTCTGGTGGTTTTCTTTTTCCTTCCAACAGTCAGCCTTTAACTAAAAGAAATATTTACCGTGAGCTCTGTGATCTTGGCCATTCCATTGCCTTTCATGCTTGATGCAGTTGTTAGTGTTTTGGAACATCAGAGGTGCAATTTTAGACTTTATCCATTGGCTTGCAGACTTCAGATGAAAACTTGGAAGGGCAGTCTGTCAGCACTCAGATGTTTGGCAAGAAGTTTTAGTAATCATTTTCTGAGGTTACATTTAAGAGGTTATAAATTTGCTATGCTTTGATGTATGGCATTTTACTATTTCTTCAGATATTTAAGGTGCAGACATATCATAGTGAAGAAAACCAATAAAATGCAAAATTAAATCTATTTATTTTAGCTTTTCTGACTCAAAGTGCAGAGCGTAGAAGCTAATGACTAAAATCTTGAAAATTAAAAAACTTATTTATATTTTTATTGTAGAGTTCATAATAAGTTTTTTTGGGAGGGAACAGAGCAAGTATAACAAATGGAAGGGTTCTTTTTATGTTTTAAATAGAAGTACACCAGGAGGCATGAAAAGAAACAAAAGTGATATAGTGTTGTAAGAAACATAAATGGAAGGCTTTAAATAGGTATTCCTCTAAGTGCTAAGATCAGTTTCACTTTATATGAATATAAGGGAGTTAACTTAATTTATGCTACCTTTTTTAAACTGCTTGAAATCACCTGTGTGCAATGCACTCTGGCAGTACAGTAAATTTTAATCTATAAAAGTAAAACTGATATTGTGAAACTATTGTAGTAAGAAACAAAAGGGTAAAATTTATGACATAAATGGTGCAAATGACAGCTGTTTATAATTCTCATTAATTTCCTCTAAAGCAATTGCTTATGCAGACGTGATTAGTTATCAGCGCATGAATATTAGATACTGGTTAAAAAGATGTGAAAACCTGCTGATATTTAATCTCCTTTACACATCTGTGCGCTTGTGGTACATTAGCAGCTGTGCATACAAGTGATAGAATGTAAACTGGCTGAACTAGTCACTTGCCTTATTGACACATTCATGTGTTGCTGCGCCAAAGCTCTTCGGGTGCAGTTAGCAACCAGAAACCAGGCTGTGGCTATCTGCTATGGGACAAAGCAGAAAACGTGTAGTAGTAGTTTAAATAAACCTATTTGATATCAGTCAGTTAAATGGATACAAACACATGTAGTTTGATTGCTGTTTGTTTACTTGAATCAGGTGAGCTTATGTCAGTAAATTTTTGTGTCGCTCTAATTGAATTGAGTGATAAATCTGTCTAAATATGTGTACCTGAATTGGTATGAATCTTGACTAGGCTGGGTTAAAATTTACTTAGGTTAGCCATTGCAAGCTCCCATTGTTTTTAAAACATATTGAAGTATAAAAAATTCTTACTGAGCTGTTCTGCTGAGAATAGCCTACCATGTTAATATCAGCATGTTAATTGCCTAAGTGACTGTTATGTTGAACTTATTTTCCAATTGGCAGGTCAAAAGCTTTCCAAATCCGATGTATAACTCACCATTTATGAGTACAACTGTTTTTCTTTCACTACCATACATCTCTTCTCCTTTTCCAGGTTTTCAGGTTTTCTTAACAATATGTCAAAATAATCCTGTTTGTAACTCGTTATTTGGCTTTCACCACAGTAACTGAACATCTCACAAATATTATCCTCACAATTTAAAGCAGTAAAGTATCATTAACCCTGCTTTGCAGAAGCAACAACCGGAGTGAAAGAAATGGTGGTTTGCCCAAAACTCCCCAGAGTTTGTGGTAGAGGTTAAGAGTTCATATGTCCTAATACAATATCTTAATCACTGCCATTCTTCTTTCCTTACATGTTTCAGTTCAAAAGCCTGAAAAAAAAAAATCTCCTTAGTGTTTATTTTTCCTAACTAGACACAAATTAACTATATTCTCTGTCATCTTATCTATGACCTGATTGTAATTTGGCAGTAGTTTCACAAACAAATCATGTTTTCACTTTGTATCGTTCTGAGAATTTACATTCATTTTTTTAATCTGCATCTCCTGAAAAAGGCCATTTTCCGAAGTCCTGCGAGTCCTTAAAAATGAAATTTAGTGATTTTTTTTTTCTTATTTGAACTGTAGAATGGATATTTTATATTTTGTTTTCATAATCGATATGCATGCACCTGTATTTTTACATGCAGACTTTGGAATAACGGTTCTTAGTTTGGGTCTTTATTTTAGAAGTCATATGTGTCCTATTAAAGGCCAGGGACTTTTTCCTGTTCTTGGAACTTAGTGGCACAGCCAGATTGGTACCATAACCCTTGCGGCTATTGTGCTCCAGACCAGGCTAGCCGTGTCCACAACAATCTCCTCTAGGCCCATGTGATGGTTCTGTTGCACTAACACTGAGCTGTCACTTCTGTTGGATTTTTATGTTTTAATCCAAAGTATCCGAAATAAGGTAAGGTTTGAATATGACTTGAAGGCATGTGACATGCTTGAGTATGCAAAGCCAGCTGGGAGAGCATTGGGAAACTATGCAGAAGCGAAGGAGACAAATCTGGTTCAACTTCACCCATCCTTCTTTTTGAGAGCAGTCCGAGGAACGAACTGTGCCTAGAACCGTATCTAGGTGACAGCTAGTTGAAATCATCCAGAACAGAGCCAGGGAGCAAGGTAATGCTTATGCCGTATAGGTTGGCAGGGTTCAGTGCCCCAGCTCTGCTGGCACTCTTCTGCTCAGCAGTCCTGATACATCTAGATTGCGTGATGCTATCGTTGGCTACTTTTGCAGAATTCTAGTATTCTTTATTTTCAGCTAGTTCTTTAAAAAAAGTCTTCTTACAAAGTTCTTTCCTCTAGCCGAAAAATAAAAAAAAAATCACAGCAGGCTGGAGCTCTTACATGAGTGAGATTAAAAGCATAACTTGTTTTGTCCAGGCAAACAGAGGATCTGATGGGGTGCAAAAAAAGGTGATAAACATAAGGCAGCATTGTGTAGGTAGTAAGTAAGAATAGAGAAAAAGACAGAAGAAATGAGAGAGAAAGGTGAAGTTAAGAACAGAAAATAGTTATTTCATTATCTTTAAAATGTAGAAAATCTGAGTTTTATTCCTTTTTAATAAATGGTTGCCAAATACATTTTCCGAGCATGTGTAAGATTGGAGAAAGTCCACATGATCAAGCAGGAGGAACAGCTACTGATTAGTCCTATTAGGACATGCATAGTTTGTTAATGGCTTTAAGAGTTTTTCAGAGAGCTTCTATAAAAGATCAAGCTAAGGTTCCCAAAGATTTATATAAATCTAGATGAATGTTGGACGTTAAACATGGCCACGTGAATTATCAGAACTGTTTGTAATTCCATGACATTGTTCCAAAATGTTAATGTTTCCAGAGTCTGAGAATTTAGTAGTCTCTATGCTTGCAAATATTCATCTCATGCCAGTATCCTGCACAAAACCCTGTTACTTCTGAATAGTTATCCCATTATCTTGCCTGCAAAAGTGAAAGAAAATACAGGTGATTTTATTCTTCTTTTCCTCTTTTGAGGAGAATCAAGGTTTCCTAAAGTATTTCTGTTCTACCGTACTGTAACCAGTTACTCCTGTATTCTCGTGTTTGTCTTTCTTACTTTTGTATTCCCCATGGGGAATGCCCCTCACTGCTAAACTTTTTACTCCCTCAGTTTCATTCCATCTCAGCAACGACCTTGAGGATTCCAGATGAGTGTTCAGCATTTCGTTATTAGTCATACTTTAAAGTATGGCTAATACTATCCTTAGCTGTAATTAAGTTATGCTGAAGAAGACTGACGAGAAGTAACCTAGGACAGCAAGCCAATGTGTTGGATTTAGGAACCCGGAGAGTAGCAACAGCTGCCATCTGCAAAAAACAGAGGTAGAGAGAAGTTCAGAGGCTCATAAAAAGCTTTGGAGGCAGAAGTGGGAGGGCAGTACGTGTTTAATCAGAGATGGAAGCTTAGTGGATAAAAGGAGAAAAGTGCTTTGTTGGGAGAGAGGGGAAGGAAGGGGTATCTGCAGGGGTTGGGAAGACACGACTGAAAAGAAGTGATTGGTAACAGGTGCCTTCAAACAATCTTGAGTCTCTGCCTCTTTCCCCTCTTTTCTGTGTAAAAGATTGTACATGATAATGTCAAAATTATTTGTGTTTCTAAAGTGAATGACTTCCTGCTCATCTATGTGCTGCAACTTGTTTTATATAAAAAAAGTGCTGATGTACAATGCTTAGCTCTCTTTTTAAATGTTAAGCCACAGAGTAATTATCATTTTTCTTATGCTACGTTTATGTTCCAAGATTCTAGTTTCTATTAATGTTCTGCGTGTTTTCTAAGTAGATTACAGGGACATTTCTGCATCACAAGTAAGCCCTGGAGCTATTCTCAGCTTAAAGCTTGGAGAAACAAAGTGACATTTACATTGCTAAATGAGCGTAGAGAAGTTTCTGGTTCATTTTTTACAAGGGAAAATATGCTCCTAAGCAGTATTTCTCCTTTTTGTTATCTATTCTGATGCTGTCAAGCTTTACTAAAACTTGAATTCCAAATAGTACTGAATTTAGGAAGAGGAAGGACTTAACAGCTGGGTACATTCATTCTTTTCTTGGAGCTGTATTATTCAGAATAGTTTTCATATATATTCTTTAAAAAATTATTTTTCCATCCACAGTGGCATACAATAAACAATTGTGTACTAAATGGTGATCTGTACTCAAAATTTTTATTTTTTTTTTTACAGAATCTTAGAAACCATGATAATAACACAGGGTTTAGTAATATCAATTAATAGAAGTCAAATACAAATACCTTTTTTTTTTTTTTAATAGAAAGTTTCATAGACAAAATGCAACTTGTTTATGGAACATGGGATGGAATTGGCATGTGTATTTCAAATTATGTATTTTTGAGAGAGCCAGAATCAGTTAAAGTGATAAACATTTAAACAACAAATTGTTGGCTGTTGAACAATCTGAAATTGTTCAGATTTTTTTGAGCATTTAACCAATTTTTTATTATATCAGTTTTTCTTGTATTGGCTGTGAGTATTTCCATCACATTCTGCTGCTTACACAGCTGTGTAAAATTTTTACTTTCATTTACTTTGTGGTAGCATTTGAATACTACCAAGTGGAAAGTGAATTTAAATACTCTGCAGGGAATACCAAAGACAGGGAGAATCAAACTAAAATGTTACCCTCTCAGAAAATATAGGAACTTCTACATAATCATTTATGCAAATAAAGCTGTTCTGACATATTAGCATTTCTAGCATCTCTTTCCTGTAAGTAGAACTTACTCAAAAAAAGCATACTTTTTATTAAACTTGAATTTGAGTAAATGAATGTCACAATGGCTCAGATTAACCAGGACTAAACCCCCAAATATTTTTTAAAATTGCAAATATATTTCTGATCTTCAATACAAAAAGTGAAAAAAAAAAAGTCAGAATTTGACATGCAAGTTCTGAATTCTGAGGCAAATTATTTCCTATTTATCTTAAGAAGTTAGGAAAATTTAACTGTTAAGAAGGAAATTCAAGATACAGCTGAAATAGGCAGAGGTTTTTATGTCTAAAAAGACAGAAGCTGTTCACTGCAACAACTGGGCCATTTTATTGCTGTCGCAGTTCTAACGCATTCACCTTATAAAACTGGAAGTAGTTTGTAGATCCATACAGTCACAGATCCGTCAGTTCGTTTTAAGGTTGTATATGCACTAGGATAGAGAGAACTCCCGAATTAAGTGTAGTGCAGAGAAGCTGTCAACATCCTGCATATGGTCTGGCATCTTTCCACCACCCAGTTATCAGGTTCATTTGTTTGATCAGGACATTTCATACTGTCTTCCAGTTTCCAGCTTTACAATGTGTATCCGTGTGCCGAAGATGACCATATGTGCAAACCTCATACCAGAATTCTTGCTGACTTCTGATATTTCCAGTACAACTGCAGTTTACGATGCAACTACGTCAAATACACTCTGCATTACATGAAGGATTAAACCATGACTTGTGATGTTTTCTTAATTGCATAGGTCATTGTTAAAATCTTCTTTGAGCTCTGTTATGCATGTAGGTTCTACTCCTGATAAGCACAAGCCCAGAGCATTCCACTGAAGCTGAATTTGCACCATTCGTGCCACTGCATCCTATCCATCTACAGTCATAAATAGTGAAATGGACTGACTTACCAGTTGCTTCATTTTGCTGTCATGTCAAAACAGAGCTTCTGTAGTGTCTTTCTACTATTTCGCACTTGGTCATCATTAATATTAATGTACGGTGTTAATTCTGTGCTAATAGTGTTCGTCTTTTTTCCGCTATCAGACAAACAAGGGAGACAAATAGTTCATTCCAGGTTATAGGCTAGAGCCCTTCTGCACTGTGTCTCTAGCTGTTCGGCAGAAATAAAACCCGTGAAGAACAGTTCTAAAATAATTCTTTGTGTGAATTGTCAGTACTTCTAAAGAGGAGACATTCAAGGTACTACTTTTGCTTGAGAATCTCAGTCCTTGATAATGACACATATATGTCTCCTTTCTCTAAGTACACTCCGAAGTTAGAGTCCCATGCTCAGACTTTTTCTTCCAAGTGCAAGTCATTGCATATGTTGAAAGGTGGAATGAGGTTATATTTCAGTCCTCTGGTCTGTTGTTCTCCAGAAATATGTCAGTGGCTTGATATTCTCTGCCAGGAAGCTGTACAGAAGGCTCTGTTCGTTTACCTCCATTTTAACTGGTGAACTCCAATGATATTAAAGAGTATTACCAGTTTAACGATGATCTGAAAAGTCATTTGTCAAGTCAAGTGACAAAGAAGCAGACAATGAGCTTGCCTAATTTTAAAAATCTGTTGTGTCGATGTCTACATTTGAAAATCGTCTAGGAATTTGTAGTCAGAAAAGAAAAAAAAAGCACTATTATGGTGTGATTTACCATATCCTCATCTAAAATCAGTAAAATTAATTGTAGAATCACGGAATAGTTTGGGTTGGAGGGGACCGTTAAAGGTCATCTAGTCCAACCCCCCTGCAATAAGCAGCGAAGTTTCCAACTAGACCATGTTGCTGAGTACCCCATCCAACCTGACCTTGAATGTTTCCAGGGATGGGACATCTACCACCTCTCTGGGCAACCTGTGCCAGTGTTTCACCACCCTCAGTGTAAAAAATTTCTTCCTTATATCTAGTCTATATCTATCCTCTTTTAATTAAAAAACATTATCCCTTGTCCTATTGCAGCAGGCCCTGCTAAAAAGTTTGTCCCCATCTTTCTTATAAGCCCCCTTTAAGTACTGAAAGACCACAGTAAGGTCTCCCCAAAGCCTTCTCTTCCCCAGGCTGAACAACCCCAACTCTCTCAGCCTGTCTTCACAGGAGAGGTGTTCCATCCCTCTAATCATTTTTGTAGTCCTCCTCTGGTCTCAGTCCAGTGGGTCAATGTCTTTCCTGTGCTGAGGGCTCCAGAGCTGGACACAGTATTCCAGGTGGGGTCTCACCAAAACAGAGCAGAGGAGCAGAATCACCTCCCTCGACCTGCTGGCCACGCTTCTTCTGATGCAGCCCAGGATATGGTTGGCCTTCTGGGCTGTGAGCGCACATTGTTGGCTCATGTCCAGCTTTTCATCCACCAGTACCCCCCAGTCCTTCTTCGCAGAGCTGCTCTCAATCCCTTCATCCCCAGCCTGTATTGATACCGAGGGTTGCCCTGACCCAAGTGCAAGACCCTTCACTTGGCCTCGTTGAACCTCATGAGATTCATGCAGGCCCACTTAATAAGTGCTTGTAAGAGCTTGTAAGCTATGAATTTCTCACTAACAGCTATATAGAGGAATCAGACAAGCTGTTTGCCTAGGTTTAAATATTATTACTGAAGATATCTAAAGGTCAATGTGAGGCTCTCCAACCAAGTATCCAGTCACATGTTCCAAAGCTGTCCTGCAACCAGAGTTCTCACAAAGATCTCTCTCCATCTTAGTATCAGCTGTTAAATGATACAGCTTTATTTTGACTCAGCTTTACTTTCACAGAAAATCACGGTAGGAATATAAGAAGGATCCAAGTAAGAAAATGCACAGACTTCGTAGAGGACAATATCCTTAGTATTTTCTCAACCATCACCTTAAATGCCCATCAAGCTTGACCCTGCTGAATGCCCTTAGACAGACAACTGTGAAGACAGTTCCTTCTGAACCACCCTGCCCTACCTTTCCCAGATTGAGATCATTTTTTCTCAAGATGGAGTTATAGGAAGTATAAAATTATTAAATTTTTTTCTGAGTCCTCCCAAGAACATTTGGATAGGAACATGAACATATCTCGACGTTCTTGAGAGACTGAGAAATCATTTCTGAAATACACTCTTTACAGAACACTACTAAATAGATACAGCATTCTTAAATGCTGGTTTAAGTTTCTCAAATCAGGATTCTTTAACATACCCATAACCTCATTTTCTGAACTCTGCTTTTCCCTGTGCTGACTTGTTTGAAGGCCACAATAGCTGCCTAAACGGGAGGATACGTGCATGTGAAGACAGATTGCATTGACTTAGCACAAACATGTTTTTCATCACAGTACAGCTGTGTTCCCTCACTTGCGTGGTCTATTATAGCTATTGTATTTATTGTTGTTGTTATTTTAGAAGTTATGATAGTCAGAATAGTCACCAAACTGCTAAACTCAAACCTGCTATTTGGCTCCCACATTGAAAAGAGTCCAGTCTCTGGACTCAAGGTGTAGCGCCCTGTCTCTCGTGAAGCGGTTTTTTGTCTGGGCCCTTCTGTGAAAGGGTGGCTGTACAGTCCACTGTTCTTGGACCTAAAGACAGTGCTGTAACCTCTCAAATTTCTCCAGACTGGATACGTATTTTTATTTTAAGTTATAATTTAACCACATGGGGACCATATGGCAGTTAAAGCAAGGAATACAAGCTATCCAAAGGAGGTTCTGAACGTACGTGCTTTACTCGTAACAGTACAGAAGACTTACGGACTGGGGGTGGGGACACACATCTAAAATCATCGTCTTAGTGCTTGACTCTCAAATTCTGAGAGACCTTAAGTTTTGATCAGCATCTTTGAGGCAGACAAACCTCTGTTTTTATCCCTCCTTCAGCCAATTTTTCTAGTTTTGCCAGTGAAATTGGTTTTCTTGTTTAAGGATGATAGTTTTTAGCACCTTTTCTGTGTTTCTATTTTACTGTGAATTTAATGCTGTTTTCTTCTCTGGAAACACTTGACAGTCATCAAAATTCAGTGGTTCTGCAAGAACCTGATACATTTTCTATGGCAGAAATTTCTTGTTCAGCTTCCACAATACAAGTTCTCTGTTTCAAAATGGAGTTCTAATCCAAGGTGAAGTTTGCAATCGTGAAGTCTATATGTAAAGCTAAAAGGAGAATGCCATTTGTCATGGTAAAGGTGCAGTTAACTGTACGTGCTATTGTTAGGGTCACTTTTGCTTTAGAGGGTATTTATTTGAATGCAGTAACCATGGGCTTTACTGCAAGAGGAAGGAGACAGATGGACCTGACACCCATTGGGTTCTTCTGTGATGATTTTAGTGATATGAAAAAACATTAAATTTACCATCAGAATGAATTATCTTCAGGCTAGAAAGGTAGGTGCCTCTTCCTACTGAGCGTTTCCAACTGTTCAGTTTGCTCTGTGTAAAGTTTCTTTTTAAGATCATTGTATGGAGATTATTTGAAGGTGCAAGACATCCCTGCCACAAGAACATAAGAATTGACATTCACGTAATTGATTCCTGTAAGCTTTTTCTTGAGACTGTTATTTTGCATCTGCTTCCAGAGCATGATATATAAATATATATCATTTTAACTGCTTGTATAAATTTACATATTTATTATATTTATAGACACACATATATAATGTTAAGTAAGCTTTTGAGTGCACAGAGAGGATTCTTTCTTGCTTTGATTATAATTGCATGACAGAGACAGTAAGAAACATAATTTATACTTGTTGACAATCCACTGAAAAGAAATGGAATTACTATCTTGATAAATATCTATTGTCCTTAACGTAGGCAATTTTTTCCTATACTTCATCAATTATTTACTTGATAAAACAGCATTCCTTTTTATGCCTCAGTCATTTTCCATAGGCAATTTCCATCAGGCAATTCTTTTTAATTTTCTTTTGATTAAGTTATGATTTTGTTATACTATTTAATATTATAGTAATTTTGAATTTTTGTAGTACTGAGTTAGGAAAATGTAAGATGCTTTTCTGGTGCATTTATGTTTGAGCATGTATCAAGGACAACAGAAACAATGTTAATGGAGAACCCCTTATAGTGTCTGTAACAAAATACATTTATATTGCTGTATGCCTTATTTTTGCATTTTCTCGTCTCTGTCTTCTAGTTGCATTGCTAGTTGAAGGAATCAAATTTTATCCTTCATATTCCCAAACGGATCCATTTTTCTAGGAGCTATTTAAATTATCCATAATAAACAGACAAAAGTAATTTTACATAAACTTATAATAAGTTATATAATAATAAATAAACTTATTTTTACTTGTTTCAAGATCAAACATCGTCATAAGTATCTCATATTCTTCTGAAATACGAGTAACATGACCAGATAGCGTGCAACTATTCTGCTTTTTTTACTTTACCTTTTAAAAAGGATTGGCGCTTCTTTCCTTTGGTTCCTTTAACACTGTTTTAAAGCTTGATGATTTTAATACGATACGCAGTTTTTGCAGACTGTAAGAGTTCCACAACAACAGCACTGATGGCATTCAGCCTAATAAATCAACATGGTAGAATTCAGGAAAAATCACAAACCAGAAAACATTTTAATTAGTGAAAATCATGGAAAAGATTGGTGCCTATCCTTTGTCTGTACCTAAATATCTCCTTCTCTGTTTGTGTATTGGCACACAAAATTGCATTTGCTATTTTTAACTAAGGTTGTTGGATATCACAGTACCAAAAATAAATGGAAATAAGCAAGCAAGTTCTTCTGATACTATTTACAATGCAATACATGTTACCTTACCTCACCTCACCTCCTGCTACATTGCTCCCATTGTTCTCAGTCCATTCATTCTAACCACTTATTTTGAATTCCAGCTATTTTCTGATTATGTATGCAAAAGTTTCGATGATTCACTTTAAATGTGAATAAATGTGCATAAGAAAGTGGAATACAGGATGCTGGATTGTTCTAAAGCGTGACCCTATGTATGTTTAGGAAAAGTTACATGAGAAGACGAATTGTGATGTGAATTCCTGTTCTAAAAATGCAGTTCTTTTTAACACAGCAATTCGATACTTCAAATACATGCAAGGGGAATTATGATTGCACATTGGCTATTGAGGATGAAAGTTGTTTTAGGTGAAGTCTGAGAAAAGTAAATGATGAGGTGAGTGAGGTGAGAAATGATTCAGCTTATTACAACTAAATTTAGATATCCAAATGGAGGTGTCCGCAGTGAGGTAAGCATCTTACTTTGCTTTATAGTCAATCGCCACCTAGTCAATATGGCTAGTGTTGTTACAAAATTATTTCAGCCAACACACCAGTAAGTGTCCACTTCTGAAGGAGTTGAATCACTTTCCAAGCTACAGTGTCTGTAATGGAAAATTAGATTCTTACCTCATGTGTAGATACTTAAGTTTAGACACATAAATTTAGGTGTTATAAGCTTGAGTTAAATCCCTTTTAATGCGTCACACGGCTCATTACTTTGTTTTTTGGCATTTGTGCTGGTAGGCAGAGCAGGTTAGCATCCTTAACAAAAATTCATCAGGTTTCTGTGGACAGACTTTCAACATAGAGGGTAGCCCTAATACTTGTTTGTGTGGGTGACACTCATTGTACATAAACAGTGTTTTTGTGCTGTCTGTGTACTTTAATTTTTATCTTACTTCATCTTAACCCACCTTTTCTTGTTAACTGCGTCGTTTTCCATGTATCTGTGCTGCCACATCCCACAGAATATTGTATAAGCCGGGAGGGGGTGCTTGTCTTTGCAAAGTTTGGGACAGTGAGACCAAAGCTGTAAAGCCAGTGCGGAGAAGAGCTGGGTGAATCCACTCAGAGGTGTTAGTACTCCTAGTCCTCCCGAGAAGGATGGCTGTCTGGCTCTCCAAAGCCAAACCCCTCAGACCTGGCAGCCTCGGCACAGTTACTCACAGCTTGCGTAGCGTGGCTTGCTTATACGTCCAGGAGCCAGCGTGGCAAGGACCAAATACCTCCACGGAGAAACTGGGACATGCAGAGCTTTAGCAACACTGTTTCTGCAGTGCACTGAGTAACACAAGTGAATACCGTACGTAAACAATTTACACAGCTCTGCCTGGACACAGGACCGTGGACTTGACACAGTAGAAATGTATAAAAAATTTAACCATCCATTTCTCTTCACATCTTCCTTTACATAGCCTATCCTGAAACTCATACATGGCCTTCTACAAAAAAAGATTCTTCCCTTCCATTTTGAACCCTATACCTACTCTCCCCTTTTTTCTCAAGGTCCTGTTCACAGTGGAACAAGTTCACATATTTCTGCTAAGTGCAATCTGCTTTTTCCTTGCTAACCTTCTAGACCAACTTGGCAATTTTTGGGATTGGAAAATATTATTGAATCATGGTGGCATGCTCATAGTAGCAGGTAGTGCTAATGACTCTGTTTATAATTTAAAAGTGAAGCTGAGAATTGTGTTCGGCAGCAGAGAAATCTAAACAGATGGGTAAAATTATGGCAGTTCAAGACAGAACTTTGTTTTCAGTATTTCTTTGGTTGAAAACAGCAAATCTCTTGCAAATGTGTTGGGCCAATTTCCTTTTCTTGTTTAGCAGTACACATACCAATGATTCTACTGGATTCAGTGTTTCCTGTGCTATTTTGCCAAGTTTGCTGAGGTCTTTCTCACTAAATGTGGAAGGATTTTAGAACAAATATTAAGGCAATTTTAGCTAAATTCTCATGATAAATTTGGCTGTGATGCCAAAATAATTTATTCGGTTTGGGCCAATTTGTCATCCCCACTCCCCGTCATTCCTTCCCATAGCTTCACATTAGAGAATTCTCCTGTCACAGGGGAATCTCGCCTGAGAGCTGACGCTCCAGAGCCTATTCCAAGTCTGAAAACAGACAGGGCTGTCAAGTACAGGACAGATTCTGTGAAGTAGAGGAGACCTTAGACTGCCAAGTGGATCTTGACACAAGAGAATTTGACCCTACACATACAGGTTTCAACTCTGTTTCTGAAATAAATCTGCGTGACAGTTTTTGGGTTTTGCCTTGTTGAAACGTGCAGCTATTTGGTCAGCAGAATAACGCAGTTTAAGTATAGGAACAGCACTTGTTAATGTCAAAACATTGGTTATGTACTATTTAATCTCCTGTGATGGTGTATTTATTTGCTGTATACTTGCTTGAGTTATTTTCATCAAGAAATTCTGTCTATGTGTCGCTTTGGCAACATCTTTGCAGAGTTCACAACTTTGAAAAACATGTTGGCATCAACTATGCAGTCCTTTTAAACAGCTGCTCTGCAGTCATGCTGTTTCAACATGCCACCACACATGGCTGAATTATGCAAATAGTTAATATTAAATGACTGAGATACAAGAACAATTTGTACACTCGATAAAGCTGGGCTGTGGAGTGTAACCTCCATTCATGTAACTGAGTTAATGTGGGACAATTTAAAGGCAACAACATGATTCTTTTGACTTTGTATCTCGTATTAAAGGCAACAGTGGACAGAGAGAAGGTATATGGCAGGAATATTTTAAAAGGCTGAGGGTTTTTTTAACTCGTTACTAATAATGCAATGAAAATAGAACGTGCATCAATGTCATTTTCTGCCAAGTATTAAGAAATAGGTAAGATATAACGAATGTTTGTCATTCAGCTATAAATATGAGTTACCCTGTTCTGGTTGAGAGATAAGATAGAATGTTAATTATACAGAATGCTAATACATTAACAGTATTGCTTATTGAAGACAACAGCATTTGTAAAAAGCAAGCAAACAACAACACTAACCGTTGAAAAAATGTAAAATTGCCTTAAAATTTACTTTGAAAGGCTTTTCTACTGACCTTGTTCTTCTAGTTCTGCAATAACGAATGCTATGAATAATAATAGTACAATAAATGATAATAATAAATAATGCTTTAAATTCTGTAACTTATTTTATAGTCATTACATCCATTACATGTGAGGGGAGAGAATGTTAGGCACTAGGTGATGCAAGATGCCAAAAGAAGATGTCTGGTTAAAGTCACAAAATATGATGTTTTTTCCTTTCTCACTGTACTGTACCTTTTGAATAATCTGTTTTTTTCAGCTAAGTAGTAAGAAAAGGTTACTTTTTTAATTAATCCAAATTTTTTACAAAGCAAATTATTAGAACATCCAAAAAAGTCTGCATTTCTATACACTCTTGGTTTTCTTTTCCCGTGTTGGAACTTTCATTTTTCACAAAATTCCTTTTGCACTCTGATCCCATTTTTGCTGTGGGTCCTCTTAGGGTTTTTCATTGATTTTTCTTTTCTGGTCTGGATGTAAAGACACATCTGTGTTTCTAGTAATTTATTTATAAGACTCCTGTGCAAGACTTAACGCTCAAAAGTACAATTTGTCACAGACATTCAAATTAGATTTCTAAACTCCCTTGGCCTGACAAAACAAATCCAAAAGAATTTGTAATTTTAAATTAAATGGAAGCTTAAGTTAAAGGAGATGGTGGGTTCCTTATTACACAGTAAATGTCCTCTTTTACAGCAAAATTTGAGTTGCATAAATCCTGTTTATTTTCTTACTTTTACTAGTGTCCAAGTAGTAATCTTATTAATTATGGCAAGTATATGTTCATGCTTGTTAGATTTACTGATCCACTTACACGTGTAGTTTGGTGAATATAAATTTATTATTAACAAATAAATATTTAATAGGTTCAAATGCAATTTTACTGAATAACTTAGTATTGTTCTTTTGTGGTTTTATAGGAACTAGCCACAATGAAGCAGATTCTAATTAGTCTACATGGTAAACGCTATGAACAAAATTTACCTCCATCTCATATTGATGTAAAAAGTGCGACTGCAAAAAACAAATCAAACCCTTTAGTAAAAGTGCTGCCAGAGCAAGAAGAAGAAAATGTATTTACACCTAAGCCAACGTTATTTGTAAGTACTATGACAAGAGTAAGTGCCATAAGCTTTTTTGATCTTTTTCCTCACTTTTTAAAAGCAAAAATGTAGGTCGTACTTCAAGGAGATATAGAATTAATTCAGCTGAATACTTACAGCTCTTCATGGGAATGGTCAATGCTGAGGAGATAAATTACAGTTTATGATGTTATTTAGCTATTTGGTAGTTTCTGCATCTTAAGTTCACAGCAAACTAGTTGGGTTTTTTTAAATGCCATTATAATATTACAATATCAAGAGTGGTTAGCAAAATTGTAATAGCGGAAGAGATCCACAGACTATGTATACAATTTTAAATCTACCCTGATCATGTATGAGTTTATATATAATGTGTATATTGAGGAGCAGGAGTGAGGAAATAGGTGTATTTGTGTATTTATGTATATTAATATTTGTGTATATATCTAAATATATATTTAAAAAATACATGCCCAGTTTTGATATCTCTTCTGTTACTAAGGATACCTGATATTATAAAACCCTGTTTTGTTCCTTTAGAAAGTAAATACTTGGATTTAAATCAAGTGGCCTCCTTCAGATTTAGTGCCTCTAGTATTTGAAAGCTTCATGAAAATGGTTTAGAAGTTTCTGACGATGAGTGTGTCTGAATTGATAAATTTAAGAGAGCAATTAAGTTGCAATGCTGAATCACAAAACAAAGCGTGACTCCTATTTAAACTTCTTGAGGCTACCTTTCTCTAGGGTAGATTGATTGTATCCACGCTGCATAGCACATGTGCTACTTTGGTCCAAATATACGTCTATATAATCTTTTTTTCTTTTCTTTTTTTTTTTTTTTTTTTGTGGTGGAGACTTTAAAACTTACTGTCTTAAACAATACGAGGTTTGTATTGCAGCACCTCAGATACTGTTTTTCTAATACAAAATGTAGGAAATGGTTGCAACTCTGGGACATGATGTGAGGGCATTTGGGGATTTTGGGGGTTCAAAATTTGCTTGGATAGTGTTATGAGACTAAACACAAGCATACTCAGCGTTGTCTCATCCACGATCCTTTCGGTAGTGATAAATCATACTGCCCAAACTTTGTTTTTGACGGAGCTGTTCAGTGATCCAAAACAGAGACAAAATGTGAGCTAACAGTTAGGTTGTGTAGATGATCCAGGGTTTCAGCATTTAATCTGTCCTGTTTCATTTAGGGATATAGAAATGGTGTAGTAATCTAGAAAAAATGCTTTTACATTTAGAAATTGTGACCAGTTTCTCTTTGAAAAATTCTAGTCTTTTCAGACTTTGGAGTAGGGAACTGAAAATGGGCAGATGGCAGGGTTTCTTCTTAGATGTGGAAATAAGTTAGTAGTCCTGTCAAAATCCTGCCAATTTAGGTCAATTTCTAGAATTTTAAAAGCTTGCACAAATAGAGCACATTTATTTTTGTAGCTGAAACTTCAAAATGAGAGAAAGATGGAGATTAAAATGTGATGAGAACCCCCACCACAAGGCCAGCTGAATAAAGTCGATTTTTAAATTGAATGGTTGTTAAGTCCCGGAGGAAAGAATTAATAGAGAGCAGACAGCAAACAGAACTAGAAAGGGATGAGTTCAGGGACAGTGGACAAAAGAGGCAGTACTCACTAACGCAGGAGATGATTACACCCAACGCTGAAAGCAGAATAGTCCTTACCTTGTTCCACCTTCACTTCTTTAGTTTTATTTCTCTATACAAACAACCACTGAATTTGCCACAAGAATGTTACACAATCCTGACCGTGTAGCAGTAGCCCATGGGATTATGAAGGCAAGGACAAGTTGCTCACAGATAATTCTCTGTGATTAAAATACTTTCTACACTGTCAGAAAACGGCTGAATTCTTTTATTTTTAATTATAATTTTTAAGAACTATATTTCTGCATCAATGATTGGTCGGTTATGGCACACCTAAGATCATTTTTCTAAGTTCCATTCCCTTCTCAAATGGGAAAGTCAGATGATGCTGTTTCCAATGAAACCTATTTATGGCACAGTTGGTGCATGCTTTCATTGTGATAGATATTTTAAAACAAATCATTTCCTTCTTACTGTATAATCTGCTTTTTATAACCTAGAAATAGGGATATTTTTATACAGCTATGTCATAATAATAAACTTAAATGCATAGTCTTGTTTTTAATTTATTTGCATTTAAGCAAAAAACTTAGTTATCACTGTGAACTACATAGAAAGGAAAGAGACTTTAGTGTAGATTGCATGTTTTTCTTTTGGTTTTCACTGTCTCACAAGTAAAACATTCTTTATTTTACAGACAAATAAAGAGGCACCTGTATGGTACAAGAAACTGCAGAAGAAAACATCACCATAGCATTTTTCCAAAATTATTCAAAGTAATCCTTTGGGGACCTTTCCTTTGAAGAAAGTTATTTTCACCATAACGATGCCCTTTTTACCCTAAAAGCAAACAACTGTTTTGGTTTTAACTGTTCCTTTATACCTGTCAAATGATCTTATGCTTCGTAAAATAATTTTTAGATCTGCTATGTGAATAAAATGTGTGGAAATACGACATGCAATGATTTTACTAACATACATTTGAATTTTAAAAGATAAATAAACACTAGCATATTGTACATATTCATAATCGGGGCAGTTAAAAGACGTGTTATTCAGAGTGTTCAAATTAATGCATGTCTCGGCTTTTTTATATTGTTTTTCTTGGGCCCTGTGTTTCATGCCACATTCCTTGCAACTATTCTGGCTCATAGAAATCTGAAAAATATACATGAGTTAACACCAGACTATATCCTACTTTCTATGAAGGAAATTCATGTCAGGTGGAAAAAAAACCCCTCTTATCGGCCTTGATTTGTATGGTTTGTCGTTTGATGTCATTTGTTCTACCAAACAGTTATTTAAAATGTTCTGAAGAAAAGCAATAAAATACATCTTAATTATCAGCACTGATACTTAATAGGCTAGACACACTTGCTCTAGCGTAGTACATCAGTGTCATAATAAAAATAGAGCCGCGATGTGTGAGTACTGTACCATGTAATGGTGAAATGGATAACTTGCCATATTTAATTGTATGAAAATAAGCCCCATCTTACAAGAACACAGTCAACTTATTTATTCCACTCCACCACCTATTTAGACTGTAGAAAAGGTCTGTAATACTTTAAAGCACTTTTGACTGCGTATGGTATGTCTCTCTTTATAACATAAATATAGATTATATTGTTTAAGTGACTGTATACTGAAAATATTGCTCAGATTTCATTTAAGAGGAAGCTCCTTTTTCTTACCTCCCTTTTCCTTAAGAATATCCCTTCAACTGATTCATTGTTCCTACCTGGCCATGAACAATAATTATTTACTATGTAATGCTGAGCAACATCAAGCTTATGATTCCTAGATACACTTCTTTTCATTTTCCAAACAGTAGTTTGAAGCACAGGAATACTTCCTCTGCTCCAGGTAAGTTCAGTTTCTTTATTATTATTTTTTTATAATTCAGAGAGTGAGGTAAAAATGCTACCAATTGCGCATCACAGGATTAAAATTCTCATTCTGTGAGTGAGGGAGGCCAAGCATGTAGACAGAGGTAATATCTTTTATTAGGCTAACCGATGTTCACTGGGGAAAAAAATACACAAACCTTTGGGCTTACAAGCCTATCTGTACAGACATTCCTGAATAAACTGTGGTTTCCTGAAGTCTAGGGTTTTATCTAACTTGTATTTTTATGTGAAAAGAATCATTAACCTGTCTTTCATGTGAAATATCTCCCATATGCAGATACTAATTTTGTAGTTTGTAATAGATATTTTATATGATTCACAGTCCCTAGTTTAACTTCCCAGACTATCCTGTTTGTCTGTTATCACCAAATACTTAATAAATTGTGTTACCTAGAAGGACTGTGAGCTATTTTAGACAAGATACTAGTTGGAATCTTAAGTATTCACAATTTTTTCTCCTGTAGTATCTTATAGACAAATTGGTGAGATGTGGACTATAAGGTGGGTGGAAAATTGGCTGACACGGCAAGCTCAAAGAAATGTGATCAGCTATGCAAAGTCCAGCTGCCAGCCAGCAAATAGCAGCATCCCTCGGCAAGTTCACAGGCATTACCAAATTTGGGGGAGTGGTCTGTGCACTGGAGGGCAGGGTCTCGGAGGGACCTCAACAGGCTGGAAATCGGCTTATGACAAGAAGCTTATGAAATTTAAGAAAAGCAAATGCAGTCCCACATCTGGGATGGAATAACCCCATATGGCAGTGCTGGCTGGAAAGCAGCTTTGGCAGAAACGGACCTCAAGGTCCTAGTGGACAACAAATGGAACATGAGTCAGCGATGTGCCAGCCAGCCGCATCTTGGGTGGTATTAACAACGGGATGGCCAGCAGATGGAGGGAAGTGATCCTTCTCTTCTCTTTGGCACATGAGAGACCACATCTGGAGCGTTGCATCCAGTTTTGGGCTTGTTCAATTGAGACATTGACATACTGAAGTGAACGCAGCAGAGATTCACCAAGATGATCAGGGGCTGGAGCACCTGATGTAGAAGGGAAGGCTGAAAGAACTGGACTTGGTCAGCCTTAAGAATAGAGGGCTTTGGGGGGAACTTGTTGCAGTCTCCAACTACCTAATGGGATGGTACAGAGGCAACAGAGCCAGGCCCCTCTCAGAGGCGCACAGCGACAGAATTAAGAGGCATTGGACACAAGACGAAGCACTAGAAAACTCAGCTATTATGAAAAATGCTTTTACTGTGAAAGTAATGGTCAAATACTGAAACAGGTTGCCCTGAAAGGTGGTGTTATCTTCATCCTTGGAGATACTCGGGACTCAACTGGACAAAGTCCTGAGCAACCTGGTATAATTGGACCCGACTTTGAGGTGGACTAGATGGCTGATTTTCAGAATTCCTGTCTAACCTAAATTACTCTATAGTAGTATTTCTAAATATACTAATATAAGATAGTGACATTAATTAACTTCTTACCATCCGAAAGACACAAAGTGTTTAGTTCTTCCGTGGAAATACAATATACAAGAACATTTTGATGCTTCCAGAATGAACTGGGCATTGTAAATGTCTGTGTCATCCAGGCAGCCTGATTTTCTAGGAAGGCTGAAAGAAAATTCGGCTGATTTGTGGTGAAATTTTATTGACATTTAAACAGTTCTTCAGATGACAAGTGACATATCTGGCAAAGTTTTGGCGTTTTTTTTAGGCCCATCTTTAAGTTTGCAAAAATAAAAGTAATTTGTTAGCATATACTGATAACACATAATGCTGTTGGTAAAATCTTGTAATCCATGTAGTCCCTATGTAAATCTCAGTATGTAATTTTTTTTCCAGTTGAAGACTGTGTATTTTTCCTGTCTCCTCACTAGACTCCAAGGCTAGAATTAATTGTCTAGGAGGAGACCTTCGAAGCTTTTCATGTGAAAGCTAGAATGTCACTTAAATATAACTATTCAAATGTGAAATGCCCCATAGCAAAAATTAATGAACCTTTTTGCTCTTTAAGTAATGAAAAGGTTCAGTTGCGTTACCTGTACAGCATTTTTACTGATGTTAGTTCCCACAAACATAGTTGTCAAATGAATTATTCCAAAATTCTTCTTCATGAAATGGTCTTTGCAGTTTCCCATTGTAGCAGGCCTTGTGTCAGTGATGTGTGAGTCAAAAATAATGAAGTAAAGAGAACTTTCTAAGGGTAGTCATGCATATAAGCAACTTGTGACTGCAGTGCCCAACCCACATAATCATCCCCAGTTCCTCTTTTTCAAACCAGAAGGAGCAGAGAAAAATCTCTACCCAGTATCACATTTCTTGGTACATTAAGTTGGTGTTACTTAAGTGGTGAGTTTCGTAAGTACATGGGCTGAACAGGAAAGAAGTGAAGGACAGTTGGTTTAGAGCAGGTTAAGATTTATTTTTTTTAACAGCATAATTGCTTTCTCACCTTTCTGTCCCTTGCTAGAAGCAAAGAAGCTCGAAAGCATCAAGGAAATCTCTTGGTTGAGGAAAAACTTGAAAACATGAAATAGCTTTTTTTAAATAAGGACCTAAACTTTTACGGCTTGTTGCTGAATCCTGTGATCGTGCTTCACTGGCGTTGTAATTTCTAAATATCTTCTGTGTAAAGAAACGGTATGTCATTGAGACTTGTAGCCTTCCTCCCCTTCAGGAGTTCCTGTGCAGAACAGTGATGAAACCTTGTAAAAGAGGAACAACGTTAAATTCAAATATTATTTGTCTGAGTATTTCTCAGTATCTCTGGGATGCAATTTGCTACCTCTTACACGTCAGCTGTTGTTTGCTGTTTCAGTTATCCTTTTGTGTGATACCTCCTTCCAGCAAACACTAACTCTACTGAACCTCTGACATCTGCAAGATGGTCTGGTAGAATTCTTTTGCTCCTGGTGTGCATTCATCAGCTTCTGGGCCTTTGGAAAACGTGACTCGGAGACCATGACTTTCTAGAAACAAATTTTTACTTTTTGAAGAAGTGTTTATATACATGCCTCAATCAGCTGTCAACTCTGGTGCACATTTGCATGAAAACAGATTTATACGCAACCATTTGAGGCTGTAACAGCCTGTCATCTCTCAGGGTTACTCTCATTAGGGAGCTCTACTGAGGAAAGAATTTATCTCCCTGTTAACATTAGATCTAATAGAACATATGTTAGACTTTTTACTGAGTCAAAGAAATGTATCCCTGGTATTTTCTTATACCAAAGAATATCGAGAATCTGTATTCATTCTCAACCTTTGCAAATGAAACAAGTATCTCTGGAAGATCAAGCTTTGCTTAGTGTCTTTGGGCAATATTATCCCCTTCTTAAATTCCTAGGATTGGTTGGGAACTCTTGACCTTTAAAACGCATACTTCTGTAGCTTAATTAAGGCAGTCACACTTGGGGTATTTCAGACTGAAGCTGGGCAGCAATCAGCAGCAGTACAAGGTGCTAACTCTCGGGGGACGGCTTCGCTACCAGAAATGGACAGCAGCTGGGAATTATGGAAGAGCGAGCGGCGGGTTTTGCAGAAGCTTTTAGCAGTGGGAGAAATGGGTACGGCTCCGCAGATGTGAGACCCTCTGCAGCTCTTTAAGCCCTCTGCTGACAGCACAAGAACCACCAAGTTCATTCCAGAGAGTTCACTTTGCAGAGTTCCCTGGGTGTCTTTCCTCACCGATAAGTTTTCCATAATAGTAAATTTTTATTTTCTTTTTTCTGAGAGAGAGAGAGGAGGAGATACTCCTTTCTCTCAGGACATTGGAACTGGGTTCAAAAAAATGGTGAAGTTTAAGCAGCTTGCCCTTTAAAGGATGAAGGGGACAAAAAAAAACCAAAAAAACCCCAGCAAATTTCATCTCCATGAAAGCAGGAAACGACAAAAGTATTAAATGCAAAAAGTTAGGATTGATCATGGAAATAGCTTTTACTCAGAAACTTACATGTTTTCATAGACTCTGTGCCCTTTTTGAAGATACTACAGAAATAACCACTGTAAAAGAGAATGCTGCTTTGATTGAAGCAATAGAATCAACTTTGTTTGACCATGAATAATTGAAGTCTTTGTGTTAATGCTTCTTTTAAGGAGTAGTGGATCAGTAAATGTAACTTAATTGCAGGAAAAGCCTTATGGATGGAATTTATGACTGTATTTCAATGAAAGTCTTTTCATTTTTCCTTTTGGTTGAATAGAAGAAGGATTACTGAGATTATTCAGTGTTGCAGCTGAAATTGTTAGCAATTGCCCGTGCTCCTTTTTATCGTGACTGTAGAGATACATAGTGCAGCATGCAAGACTTTCTCTTTTGCTTTCTCGTTCAGTTCTTTCGACGAACTCGTTTCTTTGTGCATTATTGTAAGGTAGAGCCTGGCAATGCAGCGCTTTACGAGGGAGCTGTCGTCTAGAATTTATATGTGGATTTTAAACAGGATTGTTACCTAAAGTGCAGTGGCCCTTTCTAAAAGAAAGAGTTGGAAACATTCCTACCGAGTTCCCTCTGAGACCTCGAGAGGGGGGGGTCGCTTCTGTGCCCAAACTTTCTTGTGCTCCCCATCGCTGGTAGAGTGCCACACATGCAGGAGACTTGTCACTCGACGTTTCACAGCCCCGTGGTTTCCCCGCACACAGCTCCCAGTGCCAGTGGAGCCGCGTAAACACAGATTCACAAGTTGTCATCCGGAGCTAATGGGTAAGACGTTCGCACAAAAATTAGGATCACGCATCTCCTCTGTGATACTGTGGGAAGTAAGCAAGGAGAAAATACAATATTTTTGGTGCGGTCTATTCACTTGCCATCTTTTCCTTCTCGAAAGTTTAATTATTTTAAGCATGTAAATGAAATTCTAGTGAGTCTTCACTCTTGGACATCGGAAAGGGAACGTGCTGCAAGTCCTGCAAGGACGGCTAAATCCTTTTTTTCAGATACTTCATCAGAGATCTTCTGTGTTCAGGTCTCGGGTACTGACCAGACAACTCCTAAGAGATCACCTGGCACCACTTCTTACACATTAATCTTTATTTTATGAATTTATTACTTAAATCCTAAGTCCCCAAAATCCACTCAGTATTTATGAGTAAAGGAGTACGTGCCTGAAAGTAACAACGAGCAGTAAAGGGACTAATATGTCAATGACTTGAGCCTTACTGAATTAGCACATTCCTTGTCATTTTGTGTCATTTCTTTCATTATTGCAGTAATTAACTTTGCAGAATGGCATTGGTTCCATTCGGCCGGGAATGGAGAACAATAACGGTGTTTACCAACAGCAGGAGGGAGCTTACCTTTCTTTCTCAACCCCGTAAAATCTCTGCCGGCTAATCTCGATGCGCAGCCGGGGTGCCCTCCCACACAATGGAGACGGTCTGAAACCTCCCTTAGGGAAACCTAAGGGGCCTGATTAGAGCCGCTGTCGGTGAAAACCAAATACCCAATCCTATGAAATGTAGCGGGTTTTCATTCTGACGTGCCATTTCAGACCTGTAGAGGCTGAAGCCTTTGTCAAATAGTTTTACACCGTGATAGTAATTCCGAGACAGCTGAATAACTTAAAAATAGAGGGGTTTTGATCCATTAAACTCTGTGAAATTACGAAGAAACAAACTATGTAAAGTTCTTATGTTTCCAGCTGCAGTAACATCAAGGATCTTTGATAATTCACTGTTATTCTTTTGTAGTTGTAAACTGAAATATTATATACACATTTTTAACATAAATGTAAGTTAAATTTTTTGGGTTTAATTATATTTAATTTTAATACAAAGCGAAGTATTTTCCTGTGAACAGTCCGTGTTCAAGATGCTTTTAGCTATGAATGAAATGCCAATAAAGCATCTTGAAATTAGTTTTATTTAAAAATGTAGAGGTTACTATACTGCATCGTCTTCATGGACTTGTCTGACCTACCGTCCTGTCTCCAAGAATTGTCAGGTTCATGACAGAAAGGTGCAGACTCCCCATGGGACAACAGTGAAGAGCACCACGTTTCCTGATTTTAATGACAGCCCTAGTTTTCATAAAAATATACAGTATCTTTAATATGCAAGCTTTCGCATTCACTGGATGTTTCTGGAAACAGGAATACCTGATCCACCTTCTTTGTTGTTTTTTCATGTAAGAGATTTTCTGTGTTCTTTATTCTCATCACTTCTGTCTAACTTCTGAAAACATAAAAGATGTAACTGTAAGGTTCCTAAAACTCTGCTTTGGTCCTACGCGGCCATGGAGGTAACCAAAAGTACAGATAACGCCGGCAGCCTCAGTGACCACCTAGACCTGTCCTAGTTGTGGCAACGCCAAGTCCTACTGCTACATAGGGAGATGACAGTACTAAGAGGTGCTTTACTCTGTATGCAATACCAATCGTTGGGTTTGGTAATAAGAGCAGGTGTGATCCTCAACACGTATTTATTGGACCAGAAACTGGAACCCTGTCTGAACAGAACTGGCAAGGCTGTTGGCTTCACAGTGCTCCATAGTCGTTATACTGCCTCCATAGGAAACGGAGTATGTTTTCCTCAGGTGGTGAATAGGATTGAATCTGATCATCCCTGTTAAGTGTTCACAGAAGTTAACTTTGGGCAAGATAGTGATGGGACCATTTCTGAAGAAAGGAGCAACCTTCAGCTTTGGAAAGAAATGGCCAAGACAAAATTCAGAGCTTCTAGCTTGAAGCACCTTCTACAGACTACATAAAGCTCCTAAGTATTGACAGGGTACTGAATTTAATATATGCCTTTCCCTTCTTTGTTTTCTGGTGTCTACTTTAAAAATAGCAGTTTTCTAGTTTTTATTTACCCCATCCTTAAGCACCTAACTTCATGAAATAGTAAGGAACCTTGGACGAATCTCATGGATACAATGACCACTTCACCACTCAACTTCGCAAAGGTTACCGCTTGCTTTGAAGTTTTAGGTTGCCAGTAAGAGTAGATTTAATCCAATAAAGCAAATTATGGGGCCATAGCATTTGATGGAGAGCGTGGATATTTAAAAATATAGTGCATTAATGTTTAACAAATTATTTGAGGAGGGGAATTCCTTAAGTTGCATGATTCAGTGTGGACAGGCAACTTCTTTGGCTCTCTGGCTATTAGCTCTCCGTGAGCGCTGTTTTCACTCCTGCATGCAGGTAGAGGGAAGCAGGCTCTGCATCACACTACCTCTCGGTGTGATATTTTTTTTGAAAGAAACACTGACACGAGACTAGTTTAACAGTACCACAATGTCCTTGGGATAAAGAACATAGGGCTTTTTTGTTGTTGTTCTTCCTAAATTAGATACCAGGAAAGCTTATTGCCGCTGCTTCATACTATAAATAATGCCACCTGGACTGGAAGTGCTGCAACGGATCATTGCAAAATTCTTCTGCTGATAGAACACAGTGGACCGAGCTGGTCTAACCCACTGTGACTAATATCTATCTCAGAGGTGAATTTCACTATCTTCAAATAATTGTTTTATTGTAAGATTTAAAATAACAGGGACAGATGCAGACGCGGTATTGATGAAAGGCAGTTTGTGCAATTGCAACCTGCACTATTCACATGATCTGGCAACGCTGACATGAATCAAAAGGAAAAGAATTAACATCCTCTTTGTCCCTTCCACTTCTTTCCCTTTTCAGTGAAGTCGCATCTGAATACAAAAACTTAAAATTTGAAAAAAACTGCAGCGCTGTGTGGTGAAACGCTTTAAAATCTGTAAAGCAAGATACGATTTTTATGCTGGTCCTGCCAAAATATATGCTTTAATATTAGTTTGCTTCTCCAGTGCAACAAAATACCCATTTTTTTTTTTTCCCCACAGGCTACATGCAGTTATGTAGTACCTTATGGCAATTTGTACCCAAGACCATGTGCCAGATTTACGAATCGTTAGGCCTTACTCTTGAATTGCACAGAAGCAAGATTTTCTAATCACTTAAAAAAAAACTTTGTATTTTGTTACTCTACAAAGCTATCAATATGCAATCTAGGGAGAAAGAAGCCTTGTTTTCTTAAGAGATCGAATCAACTTTTCCTCTCCTTTATCTTATTGATATCTTTCAAGCAGCACAGGGATTAAGACGTTGTTAAAGTCTTGCCTCATCCAACTTGCCACATTACTTACAAGTTCATACGTAAGCGGGCTCCGGAGCTTAACTAAGCATGTTGTGAACCGGTCAGGTCAACGCATTTGAAACGGGCTATACGGTCATGAACTGTAGTTTTCCACAGCATAACACAATAAGACATAGACCAAGCTTTCATTAAGTCATCCAGCAACAATACTTGTTGTCAGTCAACAAGTGTGGTCAAATGTGAACATTCTAATACGTAAATATTTTTACCTAGAGCTGCTCTGGTAAAAAACATCTGAACAAAAATACCATTAAAATGGAGAAAGGTTTTTTTTTTCATCTGGTGGCTTGTTTTGAAAGTAAACATTTCTTTTTACTTATTTTCTTTTTTAGTTTTTCAAAAGGAAATTACGAAAAAATGAACTTTTAAAAAAAAATGATTAGTATATTACAAGTGGAAACTAGCTAAGCTGGTTGTAACAGATGATTGCAATTTAAATCTCTCTTTTTGGCAAATAGTATCCTTAATTACCTGAATAAATGAATATCTTTAAAATAAACGTAGAATAAAGCTGGACTGAATATTTTAGTGAGTATTGTGTTGCATGTGTTTCCAGCATATTTTGTAGAAAATAACGTGAGTAACACTTGAAGCTGCAAGTGCCGATATGTTAACAAAGTGCTTCATATTTTTCTCACTGAAAAATTATTTACTTCCGTTGATCAGGCTCTAAATATTTTCAGAAAGGCAGAAAATAATGAGGGAAAAAAAGCAACCCTGTGTTAATTAACTGTTTAAGTATGTTGTACATTATTTAACATAATCTCCGACTTAAAGTATGTCTGAGAACTGAAATTAAAACCATTCTAAAGGACTTTGAAATTGAATGCATCTGCAGCTCATGGGAATAATACAGTTAGCTAAACTAAGGTGAGATCTGTAATACTGTCCCATGTCATTAGACATTTCACCTTCTATAATGTTTGATTTGCCCTTTTTTTTTTTTTAATGGACATCTTGCTTATGTTACACGTTTGAGAAGAGGGACATTTCTGTGTCCACGCATTTGGATAGATGTGTGTCATTTCTAAAGCCCTATTGTGAACAGACGTCTGAGTCATCACGGATAACCACTGTCACTTTTCCCCTATTATCTTATTTCTAGATTGTTGCAGTGTTGGCAAATTGGTAATTTTCTGACTATGCCTCACCTAAGTAAATGAAACTAGACAAACTGCGTGGAGGCAGTTGCTTCCTTGATGGGAGGAGTTCACCATGAGGCAAATAGAAACCATGAGGGGGGATGCAGCTGTGCCTTTTCATTACAGTCCACGATTAGAAATACAGAAATTTCCCCATCCAGCAAGATGAGTATTGTCACCAACTCTGTAAGCCCCCAAGGGAACAGGAGACAGGACTTGTCTGCAGCCATATTTTATCCAGGCTGATCAGGTTTCTCATAGTGAAGGACTGGAGTCTCTGAGGTTGGTAGCTTTTGGTTCATTCATCTTTCTTATCGGTCATCTAAGACCTCGTGATGGCCACTAAATGCAGCAGACGTTCTGGTGAGTTTTTAGCTTCACTGGTGAGCCCGGATACATTCTCTTACTTCTGGAGTTTTGACTAAGATCAGGATTTTAAACATTCTCATCACAAAATGACATTCCTCTTCTATGGTGTGATTGGGATGCAAAATGGAGTACGCCTTCAGAAGCTTTCATGGGAGGCTCCTCTCAAACTCCTGACTCACCCTTCTGCTGCAGCCTGAGGTAGGTCTTCGTAATCTCTACTTTGCTGTTATCCGTCCGGACAAGTGACATCCAGTTTTTCAGCTCACTACTGAAAGATGTTTAATGTGTCTTCACTGGAGGTCAAACTTCACTTACTTTTGAGGCAGATGCATGGAAAATCAGTACTTTGCATTGACATTTTTTGAAATGACTTGCTTGTTCCTAAACTTCCTCTTGTTTTCAAAAAATGTCAATCGAGCTACCAGGATATGTTGAAAAATGTAATGGTCATCTAAGTTACTACCCTTATCATTAAGCAAGAGAGAACCTTGTCGTAATTTTAATATCCTCTGACTGAAAATCCTCCTTTTGCTGCTGCTACGGCCGTTTCTGATGATAGCAGAAGGGCTGGTTCCTTCTGACTGTTTTTCTCCCCAGGGACATACTGTTTAGACAGACAGGAGATACTACCTAATTCTTTGTGCTCCTTTGAGTTGGGGTGGCTCCTCTGAGCAGATCATGGAACTGGGGTGCACAACAGCAAAAATGAAGCAACAAAAACACATTACCAGTTTACTTAAATCAGGATTTCCTGAGCTACGATGTGCGTGCTATTTTAGTGCTCTTTAAGCTGTTTCAGAGTGATTCTCAAAAACTAACAAAAAAGATCCATCGGAACATAAACCGTGATACTCCAGCAACTTCACTTTGTGAGACTGATCAAGATTGAAATTGTCTAGGTTTAACTCCAGCCATTCAACCTCCAACCTTGGTGGATCTTTATCTGATAGCTCAGAGAACGCGTTCTCACCGTTTTTCCTCTGTTTAGGCATTTATATTGCATGTAGCTTTTAAGTGCGTACTGAAAAGGTCCTTCTAAAGAGTCTGTGAGCTTGTGCTCATGAACTACTAGGGCTCCTCAAGAGGTAACTAAGGAAAGCAAGCCTATTTGCAATAAGTTTAATTTAATTATACAAGCTTTTTTTATTTCTAATGAGAAAAGAAAAAGGTGGGGGGGAACGGGACCGTAAGTAGGAAAGACTAAAAACCTTGTTCTTAAAATGAGCTCCCCAGTTTACTGTGTGGTCAATACAGAATTAAGGTCTTCAGAGGGAAGTAGTGCCTGCCTCCATATGGCTCTCCGCTGGCTAAACACCGACTATTTCAGTAGGCACTACAAGTGGGTGCAGGCTCAACAGCTAAGTGTGAGAGAGTGGATGTCATCCCCTCTTGAACCGTGGATGCTCAAAAAGATTCAGCATTTCAGTAAAATATCCTCATTGGTGCCAGTTACAGTACAACTGTACAGCTCTACATGAGATTCACCTGTTTAGGGATCTAAGAGTTACATCCTTCTTGGCCACCTTGAGGAATCATCTTGAGCTCACTAGCCATTATTAAGCCAAGAATCTTTCCATGTCTTCATATGTATCTATACTGGAAGATGTATAGTTTAGAAGCATCCAATGCACCAAGGAATCTAGGGATTTGTTGTTTCAGTAGACAGATTTCCCACGTTCATTATTTATTTCTCCCTCGTGCTTAACCTCCTCAACAAAATTCATCAATTATTATGGTTTCTTTTAAACAAGGTAAATAGCTTATGGTTAAAAACCAATCCCTGTAAGACCGTATACACCAACCCGGCAATATTCCATTTGACAAAAAGTTGAGACTTGTCAATTCGGAATTTTAGTCAAAAATGTTGAGCTGAATCAAGTCATATACTTCACAAAAATGTGTTTTGCATAAACGCTGTTATCTTTTGTGACCAACTTTATTCAAAGGTAGTTCAACAAGGTCTTGTTTTTTCATAAGCATATACTGAGCGGCATAAATTGTATTATCTTTCTATTTTAATAAATCCCCACATTGACTATTCACATTAAGCTGCTCAAATTAATGTCACAATGCAAATTTATAATTGCCTGCATCATTTCATTTACGTTTTCTTTTAAGTATTGGTTCTAACTCTAGCTTTCTTAACAGTCTTCTGGAACATGTCTAATATTCTAACAATTACTGAATATTAATCCTGAAAGCTCACTTACCAGCTCTTTTAAAATTCTTGGTGTGAAGTTATCCAGACATACTCCTCTAAGACCATTAATAGTAGCTGTTTTAATATGCTCTTGAATTACTGTTGAAATGGAAAATATTTTGTCATTATCATATAATACAAATACATTACCTACTCTTTTCCCAAACACAGCACAAGAATATTTAGCATGTTTTCTCTCCTTGCTGATCAACAGTTCTGCATCTTTTATCTAAAACCAGACAATTGTTAGAGTTCTTAATACATTTCATGGACTTTTTTTAGATGTTCTTTTCAGTGCGGGTCATTGACTTCTTAGGCATCTTTCTTCCTCCATGTTATTTTTCCACAATCACTGCCGTCAGTTATATTTGCCGTTACTAGTTCTTTTCCCAGCTGTTGAGTATCTATAATTATAACTGCTTTACAAAATGCCCTCTTAAGAGGCAGGAGGAAAGAAGTCGTTCTTTTGAGGAAGGGGTGTTTTGTTTTGACTACCTTCTGTGGGATTGTAGACTTTGAAGGTCTGTACTCAGCTCACTCAGACTCCGCCTAATTACTCGCTGGTCGCTACTTAAGCCTACTATTTATTTCAGCTTTGTCAAATTAACCCTTTCAAATCACCAAGTCGATATCTTTTTGTTTCTGTCCTTTCTGCTGATTACAGACAGTATGATTAAATAATCACTTTGGGATGTCCACCAAAAGTTTCCCCTTTTTGGGGGGGGGGGGCCAGTTGTCAGATCTGATGATTATAAACTTGCCTAGTGCACAATTCTCCTAGGCCAGATGCAAGATTGCTTGAGTACAGGGACTACCACTTAATTTTAGAAATCCTGAAGACGTTAACGCCAGCAGCATGAGCTCTCCTGCTTCACCGCTAAAGGCACAGCTACGCGACACACTGAAATTTCGGTTCCTACCCTTGCTCTGGATAAGGCAGTTCAGGTGCCACAGGGTCATAATCTTCTCCGGACAGCCACAGTGCCCTGCCAGGGTCTCTGCAATGCTCCCAGTACCACAGTAAGCAGAACGCTGTGCCCTGCAGGTACCGTGCCCTGAGGTCCCCAGGATCTCCTTTCTGCACATCGTAGGCAGTTGATGAAGGCGCTCACCCTTTCTTCCCCTGCTTGAAAGAACGCAGCATGAGAGGTGAAGGAATTTTTTCTGACTACATCCCTTAATTATTTTTGCTCTCAACATCAGGATTTAGTTCCCAATGACCATTCGCTGCCCTACCTCGTTATGCTCCTAGGGATCGTTAAACGAGCAGCATGTCATTGCTTTAATGCCCTCCTGGCTTGTCCAGCCAGGCCACCCCCTCTGCCATGTCCAAGCCTGTAAAAGGCTCCATCTCCCAGCTGGCAGACCAGTATTTCACAAAACCCACAAAACCCACTCTACGTTATTTCTCTAATCAGGAGATTTCAGCCAAAACATGCAAGTATGGCAGTATGACACTTAGCGTTTGTTAACAAATTTTCAGTGTAAACGCTCTGGAGCCAAAAATGCTTTCTTTAGTAGTAAAGAACGTGGGTTCATCTCATGTATTCGAGCAGACGAACTTCAGCGCAGGACCACCCATCGCTAACAAATGTCACCAACAGCATTTGGTTTTGTGAAGCGGGCAGCCTCCGCATTGCACGAGGAGGTGGAAGAAAAGACCGGTGGTGGCTCCCGCCACACTTCCAAGGCACAGGCAAGCCACCTTTCCAAAAATCGTGCGTGTTATTTTCTAAGTATGCATTTTAATTAACCTTGCGTAATCACCCCCGTGTACAGATTTCCATCTGCGCTAATAGTACATAAATAATTAAATGACATGCTTAAGGAGCAGGCTGTTGTAGTTTCTGGCCCTACCGTGCAACAAGTCAGAGCCGAGCAGCTGAATGACAACGGATGAAAATACAGGAAACACTCGTCTCTTAGAGCTGAGTCAGTGACCTGTTGCTCTCAAAACGGCCTGTTGTAATACACAGCCTCCAGTTCAGATACACGTTAAACCTACAGAGGTCAAAAAATGAGACTGGGGACAATAAAAGATTTTTCCGCACTTCCTCTTCGCAGGCGGGCTGAAAATGTCTGAAATGTACCTGAAACCAAGAAATACGGGGCTGTTACATAAAGTCATTAAGACTCCTGAAAATCCGAGGAAAGATTGGGTTCGGCTACTAAGATGTCTTGTTTCCTCCAGACAGGTTGATGATTCTTAATCCAAGAATTCAAGTAATGAGCAGTTGAAGTTTCCATCTTGAAGCATCTGTTCCGCCAAGTCAGCACTGGCCTTGATAAATAGCAAATCAGACTGATGCATGCCAGTGTATACACACATGCTCGAGTTAAACTGGAGGGAAAATGCTCGAACAGACCTCTGCATAGGCAGATTTATATAATTAATCTGTAATTAGGCTTTATACAGCGCAGACTGACTCAGTCAGGTCAAAACACAGAAAATGCAGACATGGTAGGATCTTTAACCTGTTGCTGCAGAAATTTTTTTCAAAGGTTATTTGTGGGTAAGTTTACATACCGTCATTTAGTTGTCACAAACCTTCACTGCTATTCCAACTTACTCATCTTACAGTGCAAGAAAAATATGTTTAGCTAAAGGATAAAAACAAACCGCAAGTCCAACTGCATCTGGGTGCTTTTAGGAACTTCAGCAACCTCCAAACATAACTTTAAAAGTTTTGCCTCATTTTTAACTGTGCAAAAGAGAAGCCTGCGTACACCACACATTTTATAAAGTCTGCACCAAGCTTTGCAACGGTGACTCTCCCTCGGCCTGTAGAACAGAGGAATCGGTTGTTTTACAGGTTTTACATCTTTAATTTCTAAAAGACTGTCCAATCTAGTTCTCTGATGCTGGAGTCACTCTATTGAGGGCGATTCTACCTGACGTGCCGTGCCGATTCAATCCCAGTGACAAGAAATGCCGCACTGCCTCGGGAAGGTACGCTCTTCACTCCTGACAGCGCGGCAAAGAAATCCTGAGGATTTCGAGACAAATCCCGTTCTGCTGGGAACGGGAAGTTTTTACACAGCTGTCCTCGGCTATACAGGGGAGTTGGCAAAACGAAAATTCACTTTCTGCACGTGCTTCACAACAAAGCCTCGTCCAAGAGGAACTAGGGGTATCGTCCTGACAGTATGACTTTGCATGCCAGAGCTAAAAGGTGGAACTGGATGACTACTGAAATGTTAAGAGGGGAAAGAAGTCAAGCTGAAGTGTATTTCTACTCAAAAGGCCAGGCTGAATTAATTAGGGAGTGCTGTTTGTTATTTCAGGAAGAGTATTCTTTCCTCCATAGGGTCTATCATGAGATTTTTTGGTAAAGCGAAATGAAAAGTGGGAGCCGAGCTGGCCTTTGCGTAAGCAAAGGCAACGCCTCTGTAAGCAAATCCTGAAATGGCAACGGGTAAAGGTACACAGCAATAGACTATCGTTTCATGATTTTCCACATTCACTTTAACAGAAAGTCACCCTGCTACATTCCTCGTTGTGGTGGTGCTGTGTTATATAGTGCGAGTGGCATTTGCAAAGCCTGTCATGAGTTAAGATGGTACCTCGTGGCGAGCGCAATCCTGTTTTCGGTGGAAAGTTAGAATGGGAAAAATAATTACTTTCTTGAGGTAAAAGGATTGTACTACTGGCTCTCTCTTGAAAGACAGAAGTAAGAAGAGAAACCATTTCTTCCCTTGGGGAGATGGTGTCTAATGGGTGGCCGAAAGTACAGACAACTACTTGTTTTGCAAGAAGAAAATTTATTTCCCCTTCTCTAGCAAGTTTACATGAAAAAATGGGTATTTGCTGACTCAGAACAGGCCTCTGAATGTGCTAAAAGCTCTTGGAATTATTATCAGACATCTTCCTAGGGCTTCAGGTCTGGCTCAGCTCAGCTGTGGCCCTCAGGTTTCCCTCACCTCATCATTATGAAACAGCTTGTCCACGTCTTTCCGCCCCTTGCCTCCTCTTCCAAACGACGCACGTGAACCTCCCCATCAACCCTGGCCCCTCTCCTCCCCACCAGGACAGTGGAACGCAAGTACCTTCCCAAGAGGTATGTCTGGTGGAGACGATGAGTTTAGGAAAGCAGGGAGCCCGTCTCCATCCATCCCGTCCCCACTCCCACCCACCCTGAACTCCTTCGCTCCCAGCCCCTCTCCCACCGGGCAGAGCTGGGCTCCACCACTGCCAAGCTCCCGACCGCCCACCTGGGACTTGACATTTGTTCTTGTTTTCTCCTGTCTCCCCTAATGGGTATAGCACTACTAAGCGAAGAGGAATGCACCGAACAAGAGAGTTCAAAGTAATTGAGTCTACATTCACCCAGAAAGCCTGGATCCTTGCCCGCTCAGAACCTGCAGCATTTACATAGTTTCAGAAAGTTTAACCCTTTTCAACAGAACCTGGTAACGCTCTTCCGAGCACAGGGCGTCGCGCTGCTCTCGTCACTGGCCAAAGGCGCTGGAAGGTGTCCTGCACCTACTCAGCTCTAGGTGCTTTAACAGAACAAACTCCACATTTTGTTTCTCCTCCTTGCTCTGCGGTTCAGTAACGTTAAGACCTTGAGTTGTCATATTTATAATAAGATACTTAAACTTACTAACTGCGTTGCGGAGGAATGATCACTTACCATAACTCCCGAACGCTTCTGCCGAACGTCTTACACAAACAGAAGTGTGCTGGGTTTAAAAGGGCTTACTCGTTTTTTTCTGCTGCAAATCTGTCCGTTAAGGTGTAAACTCGCTTTCTAACTCCTCACTGCAAAATCAGCAAAGAAACAGAACCATTCCAAAATGATTATAGCCGTAAGCTCGTCATTTTTTTTCTGATGATTAATTCTGAACAAACTCTCATTTCCATTTAATTTAGGAGATGGTGTTAGTTGGCAGCTTATTACTGACTTTAAATTGGTAAACAAAAATTATTTGTTCAAAGAAGTATAAAATCTAATAACAATGGAAACAATCTTAAAACAGGTTAGCAAATAACTTCTTTTTGTGTGTATCTAAGCATTCATTTAGACTATCTACAAGCTAAAAAGCGCAGCATGTGTAGGTCAGATGAGCAGCGAACCCGAGCAGGAACAAGAGTCGATCTGACTTGCCTGTTTAATTGCTAGTGACAGTAGAAATGCCAAAATAAAAAAAAAAAAATCACACTTTAGAAATCATATACTCTTTAGTAATCTTCCACTGACTGTCACTTGACAAAAGACTGTAGGACCAGTCCCGTCATTAGCAGAAAAACACGGCGGTGGGATTGGATTTGTTTACCTGCAGTTCAGTCCTAATTATATCCTTAAAAAAAAATTAAAACACATTCAGAGCAGCTTCTGAAAATGTTTAAGTATACACAGAGCTTTACTCAGCGATACCGTTCTAATTAACCCGCCAAAGCATTTGCCAGAGCAGGCCCTTTATAAATGCACATATATAAAACAAAGCAAAACAAAAAAACAATTCTGAAATTATCTGTTTATCATTCATTTAATCAGATGGAGGTAAAACATGTAATTAAAGTATGCGAGTCTCAGAAACATTTCAGTTACTACAGCCATGCAATTTACATAAACGTCTGAAAGTTACTAGTATATGCTCTACATCAGGTGCTTCCTAGCCCTATAGGAGAATTACAGACTAATTAAGTTCCAGACAGCATACTGCAGTGTTACCAGTTTTGCATTTTTAAAGCTGATAGAGAGCGGTTCATACGAAACTTGTCATTTCAGAGGGCCAGAAGCGTAGTTCAAATCCCAACTGGGTTGAAACAGGCTACATGAAGGGCATGCAAAAAAATGTAGTTTGAAGCCTAAGCCTAAACTAGGGTTACGTGAAGGGCAGCCACGCAAAAACAAAACGTGATTTTAAAATCTGGTTGTTAAAACACCTGTTTCTTGGCTAGAATGGGGGAAGAAATGGCAGCAATGAGTCTTCGGAAAAGGACACTGGAGTGGCGTGTTGTATGAATGTGAATACGTGTTAGTGTTGGATGCTTAACAAGGCCGCACGACTTTAAATGCTACGCTCACAGGAGCAGCCGGATCTACATTAGTAATAACAAGCATCAAGCGGCTAAATATTGCTAAAGAGACAGTCTGTGTCAAGAAATGTTACGCTGAGCTCTTTCCTGGTTCTGTAATTCGCTTTTCTGCATTCGGGCTCTTGAGACATCCTACTTGCCGTGAACAGGAAGGCAAAGGGGATAAGGGCCAGGTTGACCAGGAAAAAAAATGCTTTTTTTACGCTTAAAAAAGAAAAAAGCCTTGTCTGTAAATGATAGGGGATAAATGCGGGGAGGGGGAGGTCGCCAACATTTCCATGGATTCCCAGAGTCTCTCCCAGCAAACCAGGAGCACGAGGCTGACAGGGCCGGGCGAAAGGTGGAAAGTTTGGGTTTTTTCCAAGGTTCCGCTGCGCGCTGTACTTTTCCCAGGCACCGTGGGCCCTTCGGTGTTGCACAGAGGGACGGCGTCCCTCCTTTTTTTCTCCTCCTTCAGCGCAACGCGCAGGAGCTTAGCTCACCGTCCTGCGTCTAGGGGGAAAATATGCTTTGCATCGAAACCACACCTCAAAACAAGTAAATAGAAACTTGCCTCATCCGAGCAGGAGGCGGGGGGGGGGGGGAGGAAAAAAAAGAAAAAAAAAAAAAAGAGAAGAGACCATTGTCGCTCTCTCTTTTCCTCTCTCTTTCCTCCTTCTCCTCTGAGCTATTTCTGCCAGAGCGTTTTCGCAGCGCACGCCGGAGATGTACAGTGCGGCGCGGAAAATTTATTAGCAAGCAGGTTTCGGGTACAAGTTGCCTTCGGGACAAAAAATAATAAAATTTGAATGACTGCCTTTAAAACCCCCTTTTTGAAGATGAAAGGTAGGAGCGACGGCTGTTTTAAAACGCCTACATTAGCAACGCTTCTTTAAAAGACTATAAATAATACTCTAAAGCGGGAGAAGGGGCGGGGGGGGGGGGTGGTGTGTGTGTGCCTGGCCGGGCGGCCGCACTTGTTGAAAACCTTCCTCCACCTCCCGCGAGCACCGAGCCGGTCCCCGGGGGCGGGACGGGCACCGGGGGACGGGGACCGGGCAGTGGGCCGGCACGGAGGACCGGGGCCTGGGGGTGGGCCGGGGTCCGCGGGCCGAGCGCCGCCGCTCTCCCCCGGCCCGGGCACGCCGCGGCGGGGCAGGGCCGGGGCGGAGCGGAGCGGAGCCGGGCGCTCTCTCTCCCCCCCCCGTAGGCAGGGCAGGCGGTAGGGCCGGCCCCCTTCGCCCGTCTGGGTGGGGTGTATGGGGGGGGCCGGGGGTGGAGTAGGGTGAAATAGGGGCGGGCGTGTGTCACCGGGTAGATACCCGCCGCCAGGTACAGGCAGAGGCACTGACGACGCCGCAGTGGATGCGCTCTGGGGCTGCTGGGGAGTGAGTCGCACGAGTAGCCACCGTCGCTGCCGCCGCCACCCGCCCGCCCGCACTCGCCCGCGGGCCAGTCGTCCTGCGCCGGGGCGGGCAGCCCGTCCGCGCCGCACTCGCCGCCAGCTCGCCTCATGGCCACCAGGGTGCTGACCATGAGCGCCCGCTTGGGCCCCGTGCAGCAGCCCGAGGAGCCGGTGTTCGCCCAGCTCAAGCCCGTGCTGGGGGCCAGGGAGGCTGCGATCTTCCCCGGGGAGGACCTGAAGCAGCAGCAGCAGCCGCCGCCGCCGCCGCCTCAGCAGCCGCAGCAGCACCCGGGGGGAGGCGGAGGGGGCGGTGGCGCGACCCTGCCGGCGGAGGAGATGGTACAGGTAGGCGGCGGCCACCCCCCACTTCCCTCCTTCCCTCACAGCCCACCGGCCATCGCCCCTCTCCGGCGGCGGGGAGCGGCCGCGGAGGAGCGGGCGGGCGGGACAGGGTGGGGTCGGGTAGCGGACCCCGCGGTGCGGAGCTGAGGCGGCGACCGGCGGTGCGGTGTGTGTGAGGGGAACGGCCACCTCCCCCCCCCCGCTCCACCCCGCGGAGGGCCGCGGAGCGGGGCAGGGCCGGCGGGGCTCCCGCGGGCGCGGCTGAGGCGGCCGGGGCTGAGGCGGGGCGCGGGCTTCGGCGGCGGCTGACGGGCCGTCCCGCGGGGGGGAGCGGGGCTGCCCCCGCGGGTGTGTTGAAAGCTACAGCTGCTGCCTTTGCACTTGCCCGGCGGCAGAATTAGAGCGGCCGCCTGTCCCTGTCCTCCTCGCCCACGCAGGGAGTCATGTTCGGGGGGGGTGCGGGGGGGGGGGTGTGTGCAGACGGACAGGACACCGGGCGAAAGGGCGGGGGGGGTGGGGGGTAAAGACGGGACTTCCCGGGACTTTCTGCCGGTCCCAGGAGGCGGTTTGGGAGCGGAGCGGGTCCCCACGCCGAACAGCTGGAAAAAGCGTGAGGCGCTGGCGAGGCGGCCCCCGTGGGGCACCGGCCTGGTGGCGGTGGCGGGGGGGGGGGGGGGGGGGCCGCTGCCCGCCGCCTCAGCCCCCCGCCGGGGAACGGGGGGTTCCGGGGAGCCGCTGGTGTCGGGCAGCGGGTCTGCCGGGCGCTGCCTTCCCCAGCGAGTAAATAAACCACCGTCTTCAAAGGGAGCTGCCCCTCGGCTCGTAAACAAGAGGTGGTGGGGGGGAAGAATTATCCTGGCATGTCGGGGCAGATCCAGATCAAAGGGAGAGGGGAGGCGGCTCTGTTTGTTTGCGGTGTTTAACCGGGGGTCTTTGAAGAAAAAGTCCTAAACCTCAACTTTTCGGGCAGAGGAGTTGCTGTTCGTCGTCTGCTTTCTCTAAGCGGGCCCGGAATGAGCGCGGTCTTGACAGGGCAGGGGGGAATGTCGCATTTGCCCATTGGAGAGTGCGTGATAGATGTTTTGGCGATGACTGTACCAGTAATGTATCGGGCTTCAACCGCCCACGGATTCCCTCGCACCACTACGCTAAGAGAATGATTTCCCGGTAATTAAAGAGCTCTCCAAGGACCCAGGCATGGATAGGGACGTGTTTATCACGCTATTAGCCAATTACACAGTGTATAGATTATTATTTTCCTTTTTTTAAAGTGTAGTCCCGGAGACACTTTACACAAAGGGTACTCTGATGCAGTCAACCTGTCCTCTTTTTACTTGGTATTATTTATAACTTTACACTTCGGTGTCGTATTTCTAATAAAATACCTTTCCTTTAAGGATGAAAAATCCTGGAAGTATAGAATATATATATATAAACATTATTTGAAGTATTAGCATTCAAATAGCCAGCTGAGGATGTGGCTTTTAAAGTTAGCATTTCAAAGAGAAGCGGGTGAAACAGATAGGCAGTCACCCTGCTCGAGCAGTGAATTCCAGAGCAGGAGATCTGCAGATTAGGCATAGCGCCTGTCATTTCTGCGCCTCGCGCTGTCTTGGAGGCATAAAAGATGAAAAGTTTGTCGTACGCTGAAGCATCATATCGATCTTAATGCTTACTCTGCATGAACAACTTGTGTCATGGCTTTATCTCCTTGTCCTTGATGATGTTGATTAGTGCGCCGATTATAAAAGACAGGTTTTCATTAGCGTGAATCTTTATAACTGCCTCTGTAGGTAGCTTGCGGCTGGCTGAACAGTATTGCCTTTTGCAAAGCGTCACGCGACTTGCATGCCATCATCTTTCTCAGTTGGTAACAAATCATCTGGATTATGGTCTGTTGTGTTTTTGCAGACGAGATGTGAAATGGAGAAATACCTGGCACCTCAGCTCCCGCCCGTTCCTGTCATCCCCGAGCACAAGAAATACAGACGAGACAGTGCCTCGGTTGTAGACCAGTTTTTCACTGACAGCGAAGGGTTGCCTTACAGCATCAACATGAACGTCTTCCTCCCCGACATCAGCCACCTGAGAACTGGCCTGTACAAATCTCAGCGACCCTGTGTAACCCACATCAAGACAGAGCCGGTCACCATCTTCAGTCACCAGAGCGAAACTACTGCCCCTGCCCCTGCCCCCACTCAGGCCCTCCCCGAATTTACCAGCATCTTCAGCTCCCACCAGACTCCCGATGTGAACAACATTTTCATCAAGCAGGAGCTTCCTACTCCAGATGTTCATCTTTCTGTCACGCCCCAGCAAGGCCAGTTATATCAGCTCTTGAGCTCGCCGGATTTAGATATGCCCAACACTACTACTCAGGCAGCCGTGATGGACTCTCTTAACAATGTCTCCATGCCATCAGCTATGGCGGGCCTTAACACGCTCTCCTCGGCTGTGCCACAGACTGCGATGAAACAGTTCCAGGGCATCCCCCCTTGCACCTACACCATGCCAAACCAGTTTCTGCAGCAGCAGGCCACTTACTTCCCTCCTTCGCCCCCAAGCTCAGAGCCTGGAAGTCCAGATAGACAAGCAGAGATGCTACAGAATTTAACCCCTCCTCCGTCGTACGCTGCTACTATAGCTTCCAAGCTGGCAATTCACAACCCGAATTTACCAGCGACTCTGCCCATCACCCCCCAGAACATCCAACCAGTCAGATACAACAGGAGAAGTAACCCAGATTTGGAGAAAAGGCGTATCCACTACTGTGACTATCCCGGTAAGCGATCCATACCAGAAAATCTCAGCTCTTGCAATAAAATAAGCATGAATAATCGTGGATGAGGTATAAGTGGTTTTCTTTAGCAGTAGTCTACACCTAGGGAGAACCAAATAAGTTCTTGTTAAAGAAGAATTTATCTTCTTTATTTCCTTATTTTGTGTGGCACACTTTCACATTCTTTAAATGACATGTACCCATTTCTTCGTGTCATTTGTAATTCTCTTAAATGCCTGAGCTCATTCTACCGCATTACAAAACTTGTACCCCATATTAAAAAAAAAATCTAAAAAACGATGGCCTTCTCTAATGCAAGTCAGTGTGACTTCGCTGCTCCTGCTCCCCTTTTCCAATATCCGTGATGGAGCGGAGGCTCAGTTTGAATCTGCTGGCGCTGAAAGAATCATTTCAGCTCCGAGTAGTCGAGACCACAGCCGTACCTTCCCTGTTGCGAACAGGGGATTCAGCTGCCCGCAGAAATCCATTAAAACTACCTCTGAAAACTGTCCCCAGATGGATTCTCTTCCAGCCTTTCCTTCTCCTATGCTGAAGGGGAAGAGGGACCTGACTATAAACGGTGCCTCCACATAGTACGTGATCACAGATAGAAGGCACTCACACCCATCCGAGCACAGGGAGAAATTTCTGTTCGTGGTTGTTCTCCCCCTTTACCAACAAAACTCTCAGCAGTGTATTTGGCGTGCCATGTGAGAAATCTTTGATGGAAGAGTTACACTGAGCCCTGGGTAACAATGACACCGAGTCTGGCTTGATCAAATCCTCTAGGAATTCTTTTAAAAAATAAAGTCCCCCTCTGAGTTGTTAACTTAGGTAGCAGGTGTTACTGTATGTAGATTGTAGCAGCCATTGGTCTATATTACATTACAAGGTAGTAAGTCTACCAGAAACATAAACATTTTTCTCTTTTCTATGTAAAGCAACATATCCCTAGGAGCTTTCTGTATCAAATTTTACTTCTAAATGATGATGGTGCCAGAAGGTAGTAAACTTGAATGTTTCCAGAGAGTACCCCAGCGCTGAGTGAGGAAGTTTAAACATACCGTGGAGCATTCCTGTTCTCCCTACTGAAATGCTTCTCTGCTTTTTTTTCTTTTGTTTTAGGCTGCACAAAAGTTTATACAAAGTCTTCTCACTTAAAAGCGCACCTGAGAACTCACACGGGTATGTACTCATTCTCTCACTGTCTCCTGTTCGTTCATGGCTGACACATTTTCCAAGAAAGCGAGCTTGTTTGATCTGCCATCTTCTCCCTGTTTTCTGTAGAATGACGTGGATTCAGGCTGGCAGTTCAGTTAAGAAAAAATTAAGGTCTGGTCAATGAGAAGAAAAATTGCTTTTATTCTTAATGCAGTTTTGTTAAACCTTTTATAATACAGATCTCAAAATAGCTAAGAATAAAACTGATGGAAACTTCCCTTTTCAATCTAAAATGCTGTAAAGTGTTAAAAAAGGACTTTTTTCCCTCTTGAATAATGAATTAAGCATAGTAAACATGTTATAGTTTTGAAAATGTATCTAAATAGATAGAATTTTCTGGTTTGGGCTTTCTCTTTGACTTGTTAGAGTTATTTAATCTTAGAGCATTTCAGAAACGTCATGAAAACTCCCAAGATACCTCCATTTGCTTCGTCCTTTGCATTAATTGTGCTTTTTTTTTTTTTAAGACAAGTGTTTCTATATATTTATTTTTTTAAAAAGGAGACATAATTTCAATTTTTTTGGTCGGTGAAAGACATTAAAAATGGAGAAAATTGAAAGTGTCAGTGCGTCACACTTGTTTTTCTGTACCTCGATGCCATTCTGCCTGCAGCTACAGAGGCATTCCTCGTTCTGTTCCTGGGCCCGGGTGGAGCGGAGCTGGGGACGGTGTTGCTTGTGGGTGGGCGCAGGAGCCGTGCGCGCAGAGGGCAGCGGCTGGGCATTGGAACTGCCGTAGGTGCTCTTCGTAAGCATTCACCTGCTGAGACGGGGAAGGAGGAGAGAGGAGACGGGAAGAAAAACGTAGCTCACCAACAGCGCGCCTGAAACTGTTTAGGACAGTTCTTTGCCGGGATGTTAGTACGGAGATGGTCATGCTAAATCAGTGAAAAGCACATGATTGATTTTGTAAAGAAATTAAATGAGGGGGCTGCAACTCCTGCTTTTAAAACCAAGTATGAACCCCAGCTCTTTTATGCATGGACCTCCATTCAGAGCAAAACGCGAGTCACGGTTGAAGCAACTCGCTTATTGAAGCAGGCTGTCACTGCTGCGGCTGTGCCGTTCAAAGTGATGGGGTTTCACCCAAGTTTAAACCAAAAGTCAAAACAAAACTTAGCGTGAGCTATGATCTAACAAAATGTTTCAGTATCTCTATGGAAACAAGGCCTTATATTCAGCAGCTATTTTGAATGGGTTGTTGGATTATCGTAAAGAAATTGAGTATCTGCAGACTAAATGTTACTATGGAAATTTTGTTTTGATAAATGAGAGAGTTATCTGTGTTGCAGTCACAGTAAAAAATTAAAAGCAACTGTACAAAGACTATTGCTTTGCATTAGTAATAGACTAAACAAGAACACTTTTAAAAATATTTTTGATACATATAATCACTCATTAGCAGTAAGCTTAGTAAGAAAGGAATATTTTCATGAGGCTATAAGCCTGAATAATGTCAGAGAGTATAGTTCCATTGCTCTTTAATAAATGATCTGTAAATTTAAGAGTGCGATTTCCACTTCCACACTTTAGCCAGCAACTAAATACCAACTTTAAATATCTTGTTTGCTATTATACAATAACTCGGAAGAGAGATAAAAGCAAAGCTTTAGTTTAAAAGTGAACATTACGTAGTCAACATTTGAAACTTAAGCTTTTCCATTTTTAAATTAATGTGTATCTTTTTTTGTATCTTGAGTAGTAATGACTTTAGGGTTTATAAAGTTAATACTTCTGTGCATAGAAATACGTACCACATCGCTAATATATATTGCTTAAGGTCACTAATGTTTATTGTTGCCTTCACTTTTTTACCTATAGATATTTGACCTTAGAAATGTGGATAAATATGCAAAGGTCAGAGGAGCTGGTGTATTCATGGAAACAAGAATGTTGTTTTAGATAAAAATCTAGTGAACTTAAGCTGGTCTGTAATACAAAGGGTCTTCTGGGGAGGTGAATGAAGGGATAAACTGTCTAAAGAGTGCATTTCGTGCAAGAATGTGAGTCCGTATCCTGTTACCTGCATTATTTCAGAGTTTGCATTAGTTTAACTCTCTTGAATATTCACTTAATACTTGAAGATTTCCAGCACCGGTTCTCATCTCTGTCTTAACACATGGTTGAAATGCGTATTACGAGCAAGATCTCTGACTTACCCAGTACCGTAAATCCATTATATGAATGTTAAAGTAAATGGACACAAACTCAGGGAAACCTGTGAAGTTGCACGGCTCCTGCAGGAACACAGGGGAATCTCGCTATTGATCCCCAAAGAGAAGGGCTCGATGCCGAGGGCTAAATTTGGGTGTGTGCCTCTGTGCATCCCATCCCCCAGAACTATGAATTCATACAGCACTATTAAGCTTTGATATTTTATTTTTTTTTAATCTTTTTTATAAAAAAAGGGCTTTGGTGAAGCTTTTACCTTCAAAGTCTAAAGCAAGTGTCACGTAATCCATTTTAATAAAGTTGTGTGTGATATTCTTTCAAATCCCTTCAGGGATAACAGACCTGTTTATCTGGCTAAACCCGTTCTTTAGTAATCATGGACCACTAAAGTTGTTTTCTCCTTATTCTTAGTTTCTTAACAATACCTTTTAAAATTGGCTTCAGTCTCTCATCCCAACCAGTCCCCACCCTTCTCAGCAATCTGTCATCTTAAAATAAAAGAGCCTGCAGCAAAGTTTGTCTGCCATTAAAAGTCAAGACAGACCTTAGGTTTTCCTTTTGTATTGGAAAAATCTCAGCCTTTTCACAGTATTTATTTAACAGCCTTTTTCTTCTGAAAGGCTTTCACTGGGTTTCTTAGATGTTCTTTGAGAACAAACCTAAGGGAAATGTTATTTTTGATAGGTGGAATGTATGCTGCAGTCTTTTTTCCAATTCAGATATGAACACACTGTCAGACTTTATAAATTACATTTAAATAAAACTATAGGAAATGGGCAAGAGGAAAATCCCTTACATTTTTCTTCGTAGGTGTTCCCAAGGTGTTTACCAAGGTGGTATAAGCTGGTATAGTTAGTCTGATTTAATGTAATTACACTGGACTTTTGCCGTTGATTAGGAATCCAGTATTCACGTACAGAGCTAAGCGAAGTTAATGTATTTGTACCAGTCGCTGAAGCAGGCACAGGTTTTTCTTTCTGTAGGTAATGCTTTAGCATTTGTCAGTTATGAAGTAAATTTTAGTTATTGGTAAACTAATGTCCTGGTTTGAGGTAAAACAGAACCAATAATCCCCAAACTGAACAAAGATTTGAATGCTGCAAAGATATATTTTGGATCTGTATCCATGGAGTCTGGTACATTTTAATACCTTAAAACACTTCAGTATGGTTTCTTAACTCGTTATTAGTTGTCCCTGAAACAGGTAAAATGGTATTCAGTATGCGAAAGTACCTGTTGGAACAACTCTCCAAACAGATGGGATTTTTTGACCTTTTGAAGCAGGGATTTTCTTTTAAAATAATTTTACCTGTTACTCATGGAACAAGTTTCGTTTCATAACCGGCGTTGTGCAACGACGGTATATAATGGGGGAGGGGGTTATGCATTTATTGCGGGCTGTCCAGCAGTAAAACCACCTCAAGGCTCTGGCATAACAGCTCTGTGTCCAACTTGAAAAACGTGCCAAATGTCAGTGAAAAGTACTTGTGTGTTGTAGATAAACCTCATTCGGTTCCTTTTCTGGCATTGGAGTATATATATATATCAAATAATCCTTTAGAAACAGAGGTCCTGTAACTTATCCTGTTAGATTTCTTTATACGTTAAAGATTCAGACTGTGGAAGTTGAGCCTTTGATATGCAGGCACCTGGAATACCCTACCTGTAACGCTGCAGAAGAGCCGCTGGCTTCAGGGTGTTGGGTTGTTTTTTTATTTTATTTATTATTTCTGTGAACAGCTGCACACTTCAGAATTGTGTATGGTTTTAAGAGCAAAATCTGTCATTGTTTTGAACACATCAAGGCACGCACATTGAGGACATTTTCCAGCTGCACGTTGGTTTTCCGTATACAGAGTCTTTGTACAGGCATGTTCTCTGGTCACATGGTGGGCTTGCCATTAATAGTTTCTAGCATTAACTGCAGAACTATTTCATCTCTATCTATAGATCTAGTTTGTATTTGGTGATGGGAAGTGGAAGCCGAGATAACTCAAGAGAAATGGCATTTCTCTAAATGAGATGCACTCAAAATACTTCCACCGTCCCTAGTTATTTCAAATGTTTATGTAGGCATGGAACAGCTGCTGACTTCTGCGGTTCCTCAAGGTGTTAAACGTTTTATTTTATTTTAGATCTTTGCCTCAATGGATCCAGAATTAGGCTCTGATGGTACATCAGAATTAGAACCAGTTGTGTGCAATAGCCTTTAGCAGTCCATAGGGCCTTGCGCTGCGAGTTTGCCGTAGCTGTATATACAGATACTTGTTAAAGCTGGTACCATATAGAATTGCCCGAGAGTTCAGGATGCCCATTGTTCAGAAGGGAGGACAAACGGTAGTTGGACTTCTGCTGGAAATAAAAGCACCTTGTGAAAAAAATGCATTGACTCAAATCATCCTGACACTTTGGTGAGGGATTTCACTTGGGGTGTACGAGTGGGGAATGGAGGCCCCAAAAGCCTTTCTTTGCCTTGCTCGTGGTTGCAGCCTCCTGTGTACATAGCAAACCTCATCCTGCAAGAATCTTTGCATCATGAAAATAGCTATTAAGTAGTATTTCTGTGCAGATTCTGCTTCTTTAACCTGTTAGATGAGTCAGTTGCACAGCTTATACTTTAAGGAGGTGTCAGTAAATACTATCATTGATAGAGACAATAAGGAAAAATGGAGGAGAGTTAAATAAAATGGTTGACAAAGTGCATTAAAGTGCAGCGTTGCTAGACACTGCTGGAGAATACGTTGGTATCTTTTATTTATGAATTCTGCTAAATCCATTAGTTGCCTGTGTGAGAAATGGAAGTACATTATTTTCCTGTGCAAGCCACAGTTTAAGGGAAAATAATGCATTTTCCATCGAACACTTTGTGAATGATTGCAGAGCTTGGGATTAATTGATCCGGTTCTTTATCTGTAGTCATAACCTAAACGAGACATGTTTGAATGTGTTGCTCAAAAGAGGGTGAAATCTTAGCAACATAAACCTGAATTTTAGTTAAATATTACTGGTCATTCACATCAGCATCCGGCACACAATTTTTATGAAGCAGGAATTACATTCCAAGGTGTCAGGTGAGGGGTGCTCCTTTTAGATTTTAGATAGTGAAAAGAAAAGCCTAATATTTTCTTTTTGATTAAAAGCCTAGAAAGTCCCTCTAAGCATGAAAGCTTAAAAAACCTGTTGTTTCTGTCAATTGCTCCCTGAGAGGATTAAACTTCAGTTCCAGGATATTTGATTCCCGATAAGGAAACTGTTGACCTAAGAGACCAGCTTTAAATATAGTTCATTTCAAGACCGCCCTACATAGGCTAATATAGTCCCAAGATTCACAGCAATTGCCGGTGATTAAAACTTTCCATTATTTGATTAGACATTCCTTATTGTAATTAATTTTTCTGAGCTTGACGGGGACGATTGACTCCTGGTTCCAGGATAGCGTGTTGTTTGTTGTTTGTTAGATGACCTGCACCTCCCATTGGTGAAAGATTAGAAACATTTAAGTAATGTCCTAGTTTAGTCTGAGTATCTTGGTAGCAGCATTCCTGTCCTGTCAGGCCGCATTATTTATATTCCGTGATCTCTAACAACTCTGATTAAGGACATATTAAAACCTTTGATTTTGGCAAGTGTACAGTGCTTCGCTTTGAGTTAAAATAGCTTTAATGGATTGCTTTCAATTTATTTTTTTTGGTGTGTGTGTGCATACAGTAGATGGAAATCTGGAAGTCTGCAGTACGTGTTTAATAAATTCCATTTTAAGAGCACCTCTTATCTGACTGTACAAGAGCCAGTGTTATTGGTGTGAGAGCTAAAGAGCTGTTCTTGCACCACAGGCATAGATGAGGAAATGTGTTCTTCGGCACAGGACGTGTAGACACAGCCATGCACCCCAGATGGCATGGATTTCTTACAAACCTACTTAAAAAAAAAAAAATAAAAATTCCTTTCCTTTTTGTTTACATATCTCCTTGAAGAGAGACCACCTCTGTTAAAACAGAATGTTATGCCAGAAAGAAAATAAACCGTTGCACAGGCCAATCAAGATTCCCCAGTAAGCCTTGAACTGCCTAAGACAACACTTAGCAAAATGAGAGTGCTTCGAGCACTGGTGGGAGCTCTGAGAAGATAATGCCTTCTGCGCCTCTGTAGTCAGAAAGCGAATGGTGCACAACTCTTTTGGCCGTCCCCTTTGCTTACCAGTCAGTTACCTTTTTTCCTGTTCATGCTTTTTTTAGAGAGAGATCAAATACTGCTTCATTTATCAGTGATCGGACTTACGAAGTGCAACAGCTCTCTTTTACAGGATTCCTTAAAATGCCTTTTCGTTGTGAAGTACTACTTAATGGTCACCCTCTAGCCATTACTATACTAGGTAGAGGCTTTATCACATTTAAAAATGTGCAGCGTATATTATGCATTCGTATTGCTGGTGGGCTGGATGTTTCAAGGACTAAATTTATTTTGTCACTCACAAAATAAGCTGGATGTACCTTGCATGCTGTCAGCCCTCTGGTCCATCTCCATCTTGGACAACCGAGAATTTCAGTGCTCTAAAGAGCTTTTGAACACCTGAGGGATTTTTTTTTTTTTTTATATTTTAAAATTTCAGCTTTCGTCTCTTTCTCTAAAAAATAACCCCTGTCTTAAAAAAGGGCAAAAACCCAACCACCAATCTGCTTTTAAAAACAACTACAGCACGTAGTCAATGGCAGAAGGAAGGGCTAATTTTAGGTAAACGTTGGGAGCTAAAAACTTCTTTTGAATGAGTGCAGACATACACTCAAGCAACTGCTTTCAGTTGCAGTCAGCCTGGAAGAGATCAGAGTTTAAAACCATGATGCTATGAACTACAGCAAAGCTATTTCAGGCAAACTAAACCAGAGGAAAACCCATTCTGTTTGTTCTTATTTTTTCTGAAAATTTGAGGGTATAGCATGTCAGGAAACTAAGACAACTGATGCTAAGATACGAAAAATTTGAAAACAGATGCACCAGAAGACTTTGAGACAACATAAATCTTTATAATAACCTGTTTAAAACTGGACATAATACAGGTTATGTATGTAACTGGTGCGATTATGGTGCAGAAACTTCTGCTTTGCCTACCACCTTTTTATCGCACCTAGTTGAATATTCTTGCTACTAGAAATAATTCCGTAATAAACATAAGTAATATTAAAATGGTGGAAAGAATGACGGGGGGGGGGGTGTCTTTATACTTCTATACCATTATGAGCTGTAATCAGGTGTTGTCTTTTGGAGTCTTCAAAAAGTATGCTGCTGCTTCTTCCTCAGGGAAGCTCCAAAGTCCTTGCTCTGACAGAAATTTCTGATAGGAAGTAAGAGAAGTTGCAGGCATTGGCGGGTGTGATACCTGTATTTGGATTTCTGCATACCAATAGAGTTACTTAACTTAAGGTTTGAATATCCAGCCCTTGCTGTTTGCAGCTTTGTGTTTAAAGAAAGCCATTCTAGAGGTGAATTGCAGAATTAAAGTCACACAACTCTTTGGTGAAATAAGGAAGCGTATTTTCATGTTAATGGGGAAATTCATCACTAATGAAGATTTTCAGTGACTTGTTTTTTCCAAACAGAATCTTAAACAGAAAAATTCTCTTGAACAGAGGCTGCATGTTGAAGATAGAGGGTGTCTTCAAAATGAGCGTCACCCATTCACTGGTGGCTCTGTACCTTACCCAAATGAGCGTGGCCATGAGGGTCACTGCCAGTGGCTAGAATTAATGTTAGGAAAGAAATGGGTGTGTTTTGACACAACTAAATCCCAAGAAGATTAATTAAAGGGAGAAGAGCCAACACGGTGTACCTCACTGGTCCAGACCACTCTCTTGTGGTATCGACAAGGGATCTACCTTGGGATAGTTTATCTGTTGAAGAGGCTGGTTAGGTTAGCATGTTATATGTGCATATCCAGACATCTTTCTGACATCCTGGCAATCTCACAGCATTATTTTATTTTATTTTTTTTAACAGACAGACACGTTGCAAGCAAAATAGTCTCTGTTCAGGTTAAACTCCCTTATCTCTTGCTAGGTGCTTTCTGTAAAAGAGCTTCCAAACTAAACATTAGGGCTTAAAATTTCTGTGCTCAAGTACAAGTCTGTTTCTCATGCTCCACAAATGTATTTTTTTAAGCTGGAGAATGGATACATATTAACAGCTCGAGAACTTAAAAATATATTTTGTGATGTATAAGCCTAGCAAAATATTTTAAATCAGTGATACTGGAAGGAGGTTATGCAGAAATCCAATTAAACTTATGAAATCCCTATCCTGTTGAAGTATAATTTAAAGGAAAGCAGTTCTGTTTCCCAGAAGTGCTGTGTATAATATTTCTGGCTTGGGAAGAAAGGGTTGGAGTGTGCTATTTGGCTGGAAATCGGTACCAGCTTCCTCCATGGTGTTTTAGTTGAACAGTGTTGACATTCTAACAAATCCCGTGGAAGCTCCCCTGAAGTGGAGGAGTTAGCTGTTTTCTTGCTTTTACAGTGAAATATCTGTTTGATACTGCGATCGTGTTCCAGTAACCAAGCCGTACTGCCTTCGTATTTGATGACCAGTGGCATTCTTGGTTTAACACTATAGAAGCCCTAAATTGCTGGAGGAAAACCAAATATTTCTGAAACTTTACAGCTACTGTATTTCGCACAATCATTAAAGTAAACAAATCTTACATTACTATGTAGCCAATGAAAACAGTGGATAAAGGGTTCAGTGTCCCTTGTTGTGTATACCTGCTTTTTTTAAAAATAAATCTTCAACCCCAGATTTCTCGGCGCTTTAAAGTCAGCATAGCAACGAAGTAGGGTCACTTCAGAAAATATGTAACGTGAGGCTCTTTTTCCCTTGCCGCAGGAACTTAACCCAAATTCTTATTTCTGCTAAATGACAAAAAGCATGTGTATAGGTTGAGAGAGAGAAAATATTACCAGCTAGTTGTTCTTCTGCTTTCTTTAAAGGAGTGAAAATAATCTCCACCTTCTTTTTCTTGCCCCCCTTCCTCCTTGCCCAAAAGGAAAACATTTGAAATTGATGCAGTTCTTAAATAGAACTTTCCAACGGAAACTAGCATTACAAACATAGATATTTAGTATTTTACCCCTAGGATTTATTCAAAATAATCCAGGCCTTTACGTTGGCGCTAAAAATACATTTTCCAGTTCTCACTGCTGGCCAAAGCAGGGGTTAAAAGCAGCGTTCTGGCTTTAATTTCCACTACATAAAAGTAACACTGTTAAAATAATCTGTGTAAGGCACCAGCTCCTTCCCCTCCGCGCATCCCCCGAGCGCTGCTCAGTGCAGCTCCGCTCCGCAGAATTCGGCCAGCGAGGAGGAATGATGCTGTTCTGCGTGGCACTGCCTGGCTTTTCCCCCGAGCAACGCTGTTGCCCGGGAGGATTTCGTGACTGTGGCAGGCGGTGAAGTGACTGTGACAGTTGGGTAAGTTTGTAGATAGTGTCTCTGGGAAGTTGGGTCCCCTGGAGTTTGATGGGGGTCTGGCCGTTGCATTGAGCGTTGACTCTGGAAGCTGTGGTGCCCGGGAAGGCAAGGATTCACCGCTGGTGGTGTGTATGCCAGCAGCCTTTGTATCACCTGCTGATGGTGCTCGCAGGGTAAAAATGTTTTAACAGGGGACAGCAGTTTTGTTTGGACTTAGTCAGGGTCAGGTGCCCCCTATGCAGGACAACCTTGAGCCTGCTTTTTCGGTAGCGTAGTCCCACACTCGGTGAAGGTGCACATACTTCATACCTCCTCGATGCCACGCTCGGAAACTGTGATTTTAATCTCCCGGTCCCCATTCTGGTCCGGTCTGGGTATTCCTAGGCTTTTGTTCAACTGGTGCTGTTTTCCTGCCCTCTTTAGCATTACTCTCATTCCTCATGTAATTCTGCAAAGTGGATAAGCAAGCATTTGGAGTATATAGAGGCCTGACTATGTGTATGCTCTCTGTGGGCAGTTAGGATGGGGGGGGATCACAAGACTGGGAGTTCAGCATCGATTGTAATACGGCAGTTTTAAGTGAAGGCTTTTAAAGAAGAGTTTGAAGCCAATATGGGAGAAAAGGAGAAAGAAAGGAGAAAAAGAAATACACTGGCTTTAAGTGAAGGCGCTTCAAGTGCAGGAGTAATGCTTTTGTGCAACCTCCGTGTGTACATGTGTGTTTTAACACAGACTGTTCACAGAAGAGCTCCCTGGTGCTATGCCTATGGATCAGCAACGCAGCCTTTTACAGGCTGCAGTAATAACCCAGTTTAAATACGTTAAGGATGATGTATATAGTACAAAAGATCCCTCACTGAATAGAGACCTTTCCTGTCGTTCTGCTGTGAAGAACAAATGTGTTATCTCAACGGGATTCTCTGATGTTAGAAAAGCTTTACACACTGGGTTTGAATGAAATCTGTATTTTAACTTACAGTGTATGTGACATGAACCAAAAAAGAGTCCTGTGTGATAGATCATTCTGGTCTTCAATCAGCATCAGACAGGGTAAATTCAGCTATGACGGAAAATTGTAATGATTTGTGTTCTGATTCGCCATCCACCAAATAATTTGGAACCTCTGGGAGAGGTGATGCCAGGCTCTAAGTTTGTTTTTCTTAAGGGATGATATGTTTCCACTGTGATTTCAATAAATCCCGGTCGCTGTTTATGCAAAGAGGTGGTTGGTTGGTTGGGTGGTTAGTTTTTCTTGTAGAGGTCTGGTTCTGGTTGTGACCATGCTGCCAACAAGAAGTCAAGTCCCCATTGTGAGCAAAGGGCTGGTTCTGTTCTTAGTAGTAGACGGAAAGTTACTAGTTAGTTGATCAGAAAAAGCAGTAGAAACTCCCAGACAAAACCAGTTTCATAATTTCTTCTGAATGATAGATTAGCGTCTCTGAAGTAATGTTTTGGAGTTTCTCAAATGGTGTTCTCTGCATAACTGGTGCAGAACAAACAGTCTGATTGCAGGATACTGGCTTCTGTCTTTCTTCCGTGTGCTCATGTGATGGTAAAACAGGGAAAAGTAGGACTCATTCCACCGTGTTGTAGGATTGAGGCTGTGAGGGTAAAGGTCTGAGACCAATGGAGAGGGAGAAGGTCTGTAAGATGTGTTGGAAAGGACTTTTTGGAAAGCTCAGCCTTGGTTTGATTCTGCTCCAGATGAAGCTACCGATGAGTGCTTTGATAAACTCGGTTTTCTTTCTGTTCTTGCCAGATGGGTCAAATTAATATAAAGGATGTAGATAGCAATCCAGTCTGCCAACTGAAAGGTGTTTTTGTCCACCAACATCAAGCAATAGCCTATAAATAGGTAATCTTAGCCTCTTTGTTTGTATGAAGCTTGCTTGTATGGTGATATCATGTCCATACCAGCTCCCGAGCAGGTGTATGTACATGTGAAGTTCTGGTTTCACACAGAAATGGTCTTGGCTTTGTGGCTTCGTATTTCAGCCGTTTCAACAAACACCTATAAATTATTACCCCGTTTATAGTTCTAAAATGGATGAATGCAGGTATCTTAGGTGCTTGGGCCAGTGTATTCAAGCGTAGCTGGATACTCGGAAGTTGTATTCTGAGCTACTGTAACACAGCAAGTTTTCAGCGGCACCGTGCTCCCCATACATCATTATAGACTGATGGAGACAGCAAGCACTTGCCACCTCTAAAATATGGTTATTTAAGTACCTCATTGTAGACATTTAATTCTGAAAATGGGTGTTTTGATCTTTTAGGTGCTTTCTCCTATGTATAGCTAGGCCAAACCAGGATACCACAAGTTTTTATTGCCCCTGACATTTTAGAAAATACTACCCCCGTTGTGTTTGTAGCACACTGTGCCCCTTTCTTCTCACATCAGAAGCTCTTGAACAGATCTGCGCACTACAAAGAACCTTTATAGAAATCTTCCTTCCCATTTCAGACCTCTTAAAAAAAGCTCTGTATAACTTAGTTTGTCCATTTTTAAAAGGTGCAAGCGTAAGTTATAAACTAGGCCGGATTGTCAAGTGAGAGACTGCTTTTTTTTCCTACTCGTATTGAGATGAGTGTAAGGGAGCGTATTTCACTCTCGTGCAGTTTTTTTACTTCTGTGTATTTCTGTACCGTAGTTGTCTCCAATTTGTGTGTTGGAAAGTTTCTTACTTTTTACCGAGGTATTAAATTACAGATTCAAGAGCAAAATTCACTGAAAAAACCAAAGAGACTGTTAGTTTGGGGCCTATTGAATAGAGCTGTGAATAATTAGGAAGCGTCAGCTCATGTATTGCTCCATTAGATTGAAGAGCAATGCCATTCAAATGTGACTTCGCATCAGTTTTCTCCCGAAGAGCGACAGCTGACAGTCTCCTTTTTCTGTGCCCTCTTTCAGGCGAGAAACCGTACAAGTGCACGTGGGAAGGCTGCGACTGGAGATTCGCTCGCTCGGATGAATTAACACGCCACTACAGGAAGCACACGGGGGCAAAGCCCTTCCAGTGCGCCGTCTGCAATCGCAGCTTCTCCCGCTCCGATCACCTGGCTCTCCACATGAAGAGGCATCAGAACTAAAAGCCGGACTTGTTGTTGAGGCTGTTCTGTATCTATGCAATTTCCTATTGACTCTCGACATTCAACTAAAATGAGTTTAATTTTTTTGAGTATGGGTTATCCATTTAAAAGAAATCTCAAAAGAAACTGGAAATGTATATTTTGTATATTTATGCAGAAAAAGGGAAGACACTGTATCACAATACCAGAGCGTTCGGTCGTTTTGTTTGCTCTCATGATGTATATGGCTTTAGTCAGCAGGTTTCATCTCTTTACAAGTATTATGTCTTGACACATTGCAGCTTTATACATATTTTTTTTTCTCTTGCGGTGTTTTGACCAAAGCACTGTCATTATTGTGACAATGTTTAGTAAACGAGTTAATGAGAGGCTGCAGGTGAATGAACGCAGTGGAAAAGCCATGAATTGTAATCTGTCAGGTTTTTACTGGACATACTTAGTACTTGTGGGGTTTTTTTAAATGTTAAGTCATTCTGTGGAGATAAAGTACATAGAAAAATTCATAAACAGCCATAGAACAAAACATTTTGTTCTGTATGTTGCATGTTTGCTATGACAAAGATTTTGTAAATATGCAAATCAGCTTTTTAGGTTTAATACAAAAGTTTTCTAAGAACCGTCTGAAAAAAGCAGTTTTACATTTGATAACACGGCACATTTACAAAAAAAAGTTATTTAAATACCTCTCAAAACAGTACAAACTTAGCTTCATTTTTCATAAGAGAAATGAGCTAAGCGTTCAGATGTTTCGTACCTGTTAGCTCAAATGGTGTGCACTGAATATTCAAAGCAGGATTTTGTTTTCAAATCGCTTAAAAGGGCAAAACACGTAGAATGAACCATCAAGTCAATGTTGGAAGCTTAAATAACGGGGATAGTTACAATGAACACAGAATGTTAAACCTCTTACTATAAGCTAAACTTCGTATCACTTCAAAAAGAAGGATTTAGGATGCAATTTTCATACACAGACATGTTAAGCTGGTTCAGCACCAGTATGATCTAGTTTTGTGTGGATATTGCATGTAATTTACTAGAAGGTAAAGGATACAGTAATTTTGTTTAAAATTACAGTGCAGTTTAGTTAATCCACTCTTCAGATCGACACACGCAGGGGAAAATTTACTGCTGACAAAAGTAGCTGAAACTCCACTGAAGTCAACAAAGTGGTGCCCTTTTATGCTAACAATGACTTTGATCCACCGTGTTCAGCCTTGAAATAGTAGATGAAGGGCCAAAGACGAGGTTAGACCGTGTAGGATTTGGCCAGACAACAGGAGAAAACCAAACAAACCTAATAAGTGTCTGGACTTCACAAGCTGTAATATTAAGCTGTCAACCAAAGGCTAGACTAGACAATCAAAATACCAAAAAAAAGGGTCTTGCAGGAAACCTAGCTTTGTTAAAACTGTTGTTTGTCTTTATTTATTTGTGGTATATGATAGACTCTTTTTTTTTTTTTAAGACAATTTTACATATACTTGATAAATTATAGTTTTGTTTGTTATAGTTAGAAATGTTGCTCTTAATGTAAATAGTTGACAAACGATGTAAATAATTTTGTAAGGCTTCAAATGTTTATACGTGGAAACACATGCATAAATTGGTTGCTGTTTTGCTTCTTTTGCCTCCCCCCTACCTTATTTTTGTATTGTGGTATTTCCTATGCAAATGACGGAGCAAACAGCTGTATAGTTGTAGAATGTTTTGAGAGAGAATGAAATGGTTTATATATAAAGACTCTTTTTTTTTTTTTTTTTTTTGCAAAATAAAACAAAGTGCCTAATGTGTGTGCGTGTGCATGTGCGTGTGCTCTCTCAAGCTCCAGACAATGAAAGTTCTGTGTTTTTGCGCTGGGAGATGGAAATTACAGCAATATTAAGCTAGGAATGTCTGTTCTTCATAGCAGGGATGGTGTCTTCGGAAAGTACCTGGCACTTCTGCATCCTGCCCTGATGAAGATAATAAATGTGAAGGGATAAGGCATGGTGCTTTTCTGCCATCAGAACTTTAAAGGAAGTGTACAGTAGCCTGAAAATGGTTGCAAAAGTCCTTCCACGGTAGCGTGATTGTAAATTAAAGGTACCCGTTGGGTACAATACAAATTCCCACTTGCAGGGTGGGTAAAACCTATTCACTCTTGTCTACAGCATTGCCCAAAAGAAGTTTCTCCCCCAAAAGCTTCTTTTATGCCCTAAAAAGACAGGAGGGTGCCATAGCAGTGCGATGGAGTGACCCCCAAGCAAGGTCTCCTATTCAGTGTTTTTCCCTCGGAAGACAGAAGTATGGTTCAATGGAAAAATTGAAGTGGATGTGGATGTTCAGATCTGGGGGTTACATCTGTCTCTCATCCTTTCCTCTGAGTCTATAGAAAACAGGCATACTAGGCTTTTAAAAAGAAATTTAACTTAAAATCCATAAAAGAGTTTAAGTACCATTTACTACCAGATTATAATCAATTAAATCAACACTCAATTTCTTCAAAATTCAATTGTCTTGTAAACACTGGCGCCTAAATCCTTTCTTAAATTCCTCTGTTCTTACAACCTAACTTTTGATTTTTCTTTAATTGATTTTTCTCGTAATGAGCCCCTCCCACACATCAGCTAATCCCTCCTTTTAAAAAAATACCTCAGTTAGCGTTAACTAAGTCAATGAAGACGTGGCTAATTACGAAGACAATCTGCCCGCGTCTCGCCTGGCTCTCCAGAACCCCAAACGCAAGAGCGATGTTTTGGAGAAGAGGGTGAGGGAGCTCCCAGCAGCATTTCTGCGACGTTGCCCTTTTCTGATCCAGCCATTAGCAAAATGCCTGAGTTTCTTCGGAGCGTTTCTGCTCGGAGGGGAGGCTGGCAATGAATTGGGCAACCGTTCCTCTGGCGTCACTGCGAAAAATTGCTACCGGGGCTTATTTTGCTGAGCGCGGTGTGGGGTGAAGCCTCCCTGAAGCCTCCCTGTTTAGCTCAGCCCGACCATGTGGGGCTGGACCAGCGGTGGGTTTGGTAGCTGCTCCTGAATCTTCTCTCATCCTGTCTTTTGTCTTTGGTCCGCTGGCTTCTGCGTTTCCCATGCCTTTTCACAACCAAAGCCGGCTGATTGCATGGTTTCAGCCTCCGACATTGCCTCATACTTGTTTTAGATGTTTCTGTTGCTCAGCTACCTGGTTGCATAAACCAGCTTAATGGCTTCATATTAATCTTGAATGAAAGGCCATAATTAGGCCCATCTACTTCAGCAAATGCAAACAGAGGCAGGCACAGCAGACCCGTGCACCAGAATACATTACAAAACCAAATGTAGAGGAGCTTTCTTCACTGGCAAGCAACGGGTGGCATTAATCCAGGAGTTCAACAGCATGGCTGATGGCAAAACCTGCGAGAAAAAGCAGTGCCACCGTAGCCCCCGCTCGGTTCGTTTAGAGCAGTTGGCGCAGAGTCCCCCGAGGAACTGAGGCCACCCTCAAATTCAACTCTCCAATTATCCTTCAGCACCCGAATTATCATTCCACATGAAGAGGGAAACTCCAGTTGGCCAACTGGCTTTTCTGGTGGCCACGTGAACACCTAGTCCTCCTCTTGACTGGGCGCCAAGTTCCTTCCTGTGGTTTCCAATGTGAGTTTAGGGCCTGATCCGCCACAGAAGCACCTCTGTGCCCACATGGGAACCTTGTGGCCTTCATTACAGGGGATCCTCGCACAGATCTTTGTTTTGATCTGGTCAGTACGGTGGCACGAGGCTCCGCCACGTTCTACAACTGCCGTAGTGGTGTTGCTGTTGACCTTCATGAAAGAGAGTCCGGCTCAACAACTGACACTTAGCCGAAAGAATGTGGTGAATTACTCATGTGCTGAATAATGCATCCTGGCACTTCAAGTGCGGTAGGACGGAGGGAATTCATTGGCCACTGTAAGGAGCAGAAGCAGCCCGATGGGTACGCTTTTAATGAAGCGACTCGCATGCTTCGCTCGTGTTTACTTATTCCTCTTCTACACTACTAACCATGACGTTGTTGTTGTCATCTACTGTGTTTCTAGCACCCTCACCAATGCCCCTTGTTTAGGATTTGGGATTTGAGCTGACACAGGCCACCGGAGAAGCCTGTGGAGACCAGGCAGGGTCCGGTCTGTCTATGGCGAACAAAGGCCTGTCCATGGCAAACAAAGAGTGCCGCAGTTCCTGGGATTTCTTTGATGTTGTTATTGTGCTTCTTAAAAATAGTTACTGTTTATATATAAATATGTATGCAAATATATATTGGCGCGCACGCGTGTGTGTGTGCATGCGTGTTCATTTGCATATTCAGTGCAATTCTGAATCCTGGCAAATACTTGCTTTTGACGACGTGTCACGGCAGCGAGCTCCAGCTCCACAGGTTAGTTGAGGAGCGGCCGGGGGAGGAGAAAATGGGTGTTTCCACACCAAATTTCCAAACAATTTGGGAAATGTAAAGGTCTGTTTTCCCTGCTATGTGTACTGTACTGGGGAATCATAGAATCATAGACTTACAGAATCATCTAGGTTGGAAGGCATCTTTAAGGCCATCAAGTTCAACCATCAACCTAACACTGACAAAACCACCGCTAAACCATGTCCCCAAGCACCATGTCTACCCGTCTTTTCAATACCTTCAGGCCTGGCGATTCCACTGCTTACCTGGGCAGCCTGTTCCAATGTTTGATAACCCTTTTGGTGAAGAAATTTTTCCTAATATCCAGTCTAAACCTCCCCTGGCGCAACTTGAGGCTGTTCCCTCTCGTCCTATCGCTTGTAATTTGGGAGATGAGGCCGACCCCCACCTCGCTACAACCTCCTTTCAGGTAGCTGTAGAGAGGGGTAAGGTCTCCCCTCAGCCTCCTTTTCTCCAGGCTAAACAACCCCAGTTCCCTCAGCCACTCCTCATAAGACTTGTTTTCCAGTCCCCTCACCAGCTTCATTGCCCTTCTCTGGACACGCTCCACAATCTCAATGTCTTTTTTGTGGTGAGGGGCCCAAAACTGGACACAGTACCCGAGGTGGGGCCTCACCAGTGCCGAGTATGGGGGACGATCGCTTCCCGAGTCCTGCTGGCCACAGTATTCCTGTGGCCTATACAGGCCAGGATGCTGTTGGAAGAAACGCAACAATGAATTTCTGTTTTCAAGGAGTAGGTTATTTCCTTATTTTGAAGTCTTCCGGATTTGAGAGAGCGAGCGAGCTGTGGGGAGAGGGAAGGGCAGTTATATTGCAGACGCCAAGCAAATTCACACTGAAAAAGAGAGTAACTCTTCAACTCGGCAAGTTAAATACGTGAGTTATTCCTGCAGGAGCACCTGTGCAGGTGGCAGCAGGCAGCAGCCTGAAATGAGGTCTCAGGTGGAACTTCTCAAGGCAGACTTCCTCCTCCCTTAGCTCTGCTTTTTCTTCCCGCTCTCTGCCCGGCCCCGTTTCTGCTGCCCATCAGTCTCAGGCTTAATTCCCGTTTCCCGTTGCTCCCGCAGCTCCAGCTACTGCTGCTGCTCCTTCCCACCCCACCAACTGGTTGCTGGTGACGGGCTTGGGCCCGTGCTGCCCCTGCTGGGGCACACGTCTCGCCTGACCCAGGTTTGAATTCGGGGCATAAAGAATAACAGTGCGGCTTGTTTGCTTTCTGACGGTCTCCCCGGGTTGCGTCGTATAACCGGGGCAAACTTCCTTTTTTTTTTTTCTTTTCTTTATGTACGGTGCTTGTGTCAATATACAGGACATGTTATTGCTGCGTGCATAACGACTGTTGCACCCAGTGTGATCTTTTTTACGCACGGGGCTCGGGAAGCTGATGAGAGCCTTCTGCTTCCCTTGGGACCGAGCAAAGGCATGTGATGGCAAGGGGGATTCTCGCACTCCTGAGGCAGCAGCTCAGAGACGTTTAGCTGTTCAGTGTGGAGTCATGGGGTTTCCGACCCTGCTTTTTGTGCTGACCTCCCCGTTTTCCTGCCTTACTCTTTTCTTACTGCAGTAGAGTCAGTTCAACGGCTTCGGCTACAGGAAGCTTTAGGAAAATGTGGTTTGCCTCTTTCTCAAGAGCCGAGGAGTCACATTGGCTGATTTGCCACCTCCTCTGCCTGGGAAATCAAAGTCTGAAGTCTCTTCTAAATAATATCCCCAAAGGCCATTTCTCTTCCCAGCCTCAGTTGTTGTTTCTGTTTGTACTTGTTTTGTTTAGCTGGCTATTGTTATTGTGGTTTGTCATTATTTCCAACCCATTGGGATGGATCGCTAGACCGAAAAAAGGATGTAGGCACCCTCAGAGGGACCAGCGTCCCAGTCTCCCAGGTCAGTACCCGCGCTGCGAGGTTGCAGACTCATGGCTCTCTTTTTCCAGTCGCACGAATCTGACACTCTCGGCTGCTCGATGGCCTGGCCTTGAGAGGGATGAAAGTGAACCCTCTCTGTGCCTCTGAATAACTCGTGGCCTGGTGGGTCTCCTTGGAAGCCGGTGACCTTGGCTTTTGGCTTTCTCAGGCCTAGGGGGAGCGGGTATTCCATCTCCCGGCTGCCAGAGGATCGTCCTGCTTCCTAGGTTAGTCTATCAAAGAGGGCCACCATCACCAAACTCCTTCAAGGCAGTGGCTTTGCAAAAAAATAAGCAGTGGCAGCTTGTGAGAAGCCTCATCCCATACGCGTGCAGAAAGTGAAGCAGAAGAGTGCCTTTGACATTAAGACCCCCCAGAGGATTTAGGGAGGGTGATGCCTCCTTTCTGGATCCTGACCAGGGATGAGCGTGACCGAAGTCTCTACCAGCATGAAGCCTGAGGCTCCGCTGCATATCTACACAAGCACAGCTCGAGGACCATCAGGAATTTTAAACCCATAAATTTATTGGCATGCAGAGTTTAACCTGTAGGGTTAAACATTAGCAGAATTAGCAGGTTTTATGGGTTACCTGCTTGCATTACACCCCACCTTAGGTGCTAAACCCCTTTTGGGTGGATCAGACCTGAAGTTTTGCTTCAATGAGAAGCAGCAACATGCAGCTTCAGTAGCTCACATGACCGGAGAAGGCTTGAGAAATCTGTTCCTGCGGGCTGCGTTGGCACCAGAGCCGACTTGAGGTCTGGGTCTGTAGGAGCAACCTTCTCCCTTGGCAAGCGATGGTGCGGAGCTGGCACCAGGTGAGCCTTGCCACCGCCTTGTTGGTGACTCTGGGCACCTTGTACGCTTCAGGCTGGACCGGGAACCTCCATCGCGGACTGAAATGATATAGTGAAATAGGACTTAATTTGAAAAACTGCTGTATTTAAGTATGACACAAAAGAAAGACTGAGTGTATTGCTCTCGGGGAGTTTTCACAACAAATTTCTGGATTCCAATTTTTTAATCTGCAGTTTCTTCTGAGGCCAGGTCCAGATTTGATCCTTAAGAAGAGGTTTATTTTCCAGTTTTGTTCGAATACAGTGATCTCCCCAGGGCAAAATTTGTAAGATTTCTGCTGTGGAAAATGGCAGAATTCTTGCTGGATTAACATGATTTCCTCTGTTGCCCATTATCAGTAAGAACCTTACATGGTCCAGACCTTTCCCCTCAGCCCATCTCTGATGAATTCCTTAAATGAACACTCAAATTCACAAAGTGTTGGTAAGAAAAAGCAATAGTAACGTGTTCAGATACACTTGAAGTTGAAATTGGCTTGGCTTGGTTTTTTGTTCTCAGTGTTCTCAGCTAAATAATGAGAGAGCGGCAGTTTTCTTATACAAATATTTGTATGCTATTACTAAATTTACCTGTGGCTTCCCCTCCACCCCCAAAATTAATAAATCGCTGTTTTCCTAACGCTGCGTTTGGTTTTTCTCCTGTGCTGTTATCAGGCTAGAACTAAGAATCATTCCTCCTTTGAAGAAGCTCAGACAAATGGGTAAGCCAGGCTAAATGTCCCCAGGGGAAAACTTACTTCATTTCTGAAACATTAACAACAGCAATCAAATGAAATGTGAGTATTTTCAGAGTACATACTGTGCCTTAGGACATTTAAGCTAATTTCTTGAATAAAGGAACTTTTCAGTAACCTTAAAGAAGCATGCCCTGAAAAGACAGTTCTGAATACCAGCTATTTCTGACATGTACCATCTGCAGAAAAATTAGGCTCAGGGGACCCACATGTTCCTCTTTTATCATCTTTATGAGATTATTTTGTGTGTTTACATTATTCCGCTTGCATATAGTGGCTGGTAGATGTTCCTTCATTTGCCTGTGGCTGGCATTGCTGTTTTGTGATGGTCCCTTAGAGGCACCTCCTGCTGTTTCTTCTCAGTGTTTCTCACTTTGTCTTCCATGTGGGGAACAGAGTGTTAGCTGAGGTCTGGTGGCTGAAAGGAGGATGACCATCTCACCAGTCTTCAACTTGTTTCCAAGCAAATATTCCCTTCATGTTAATACCGCCAGCCACCACTGCCATAAGGTGCATGGGTTGGTGCACCTTACCGCGCCTGGAGAAACATCTGGGGCTGGCGCGTTTGATGATAAAACCGAATAAACTTGAACTGTATGCCATTTGCACAACTGTGGCTGGGGATGGTTGTGGATGCCCCATCCCTGGAAGTGTTCAAGGCCAGGCTGGATGGGGCTTTGAGCAGCCTGGTCTAGTGGGAGGTGTCCCTGCCCATGGCAGGGGGGTTGGAACTACGTGATCTTTAAGGTCCCTTCCAACCCAAACCATTCTGATTCTATGGTTTGGCCCATGCCTGGACAGACTTTTGATTCAAACAGGTTTGAATCGTTTTCCAGCGCTCGGTGTAAGTGCATGAAGTTCCCATCTGCTCCCTCTCAGACTTTTACTTCCACGGGGGAATTAGCAAAATAGACAAATGGCGTTTCCCGCCCACCCCCAAGTGTCTCATCCTTGTCATTTAAACATAAACATCTGAAAAAACCCCCAATCCTTAGCAATTAATGGAAGCAAATCAATATTATAGCCAAGGCAATCTATAAAATCAGTCTACAAGCAAATATATACGTTCGTGACGGGAAGTTGGATAAGCGGCTTTCTCCTCGCAATGGCGTAGTTGTACGAGCGTCAAGTTCGAGCAGCCGCGGCTGTGTCTGCACCAGTAAATGAAGCGTGGTGCACCAGGACCATTCCCTGGTGCTCAGGCCGATGGAGATGGAAACGGCCACGTCCATACTACTGTCCTCCCTTCCTCTCCGTGCCCTCCACGCAAACCGCCTGTTGAGCGTGGCCCCGGCCCATGCCAGCTGTTGGCCGGCGCTCGGGAATTGTTTGGGAAAGTTGGCCCCGGCTCCGCTGTGCCAGGCACTGTGCTAACAATTAAACAGCACAGACAATTGCCTTCCAGTGCCTGGGAACGTTCCCCGGCTCTGTTTCATTTACCAAGATGGACGTTAGCTTTGGAGTTCAAGCTTTGGCAGATTCAGCTCGGCTTCCCCCCGACTTTAAAAGGAGGGGAACAAACAAACAAACAAACAAAAAAAATGGCATTCAGGGGAGCAGTTCTGCTGCATGTGGTCCTTCTTAGAGCCTGAGAAATATGCAAATACACAGGCTCTATTGATTTGTTTCAAATTACTCCGCATTGACAATAGAATAAAGACAAAAAGCAGAAATGACCCAGAAAATTGCCTTACTATTAAGAAAAAGGAAAAGGCATTTTATTTTATTTTATTTTATTTTATTTTATTTTATTTTATTTTATTTTATTTTATTATTTTATTTTATTTTATTTTATTTTTGTGGGTGACAGAGCTTGAGGAAGAAGTCTAGTTGGGGGGCTCAACTGGGAGGTTCCTCAGGGAGCTATGCAGAAAACAGGGGAAGAAATGTTCGGAAATGTTCCTTTTAAGAAAAAAAACAAACCACACACACAAAAAAAAAAAAACAGAGAGAGAAGGAGAGAAAAGAAGAGGTCTGATCCCTTTGAAGCTTGCAGTTTTATGAGAGCTCTGTCCTTGGGAACTGTGCACCAAAGATGACTAGAGCCGCTTCGGGCTTTGCAAAATTACTACAAACATAAGGTGAGTGGCTTTATCATAAAATTGGAGTGGCCATTAAAACTTCAAAGGAGACGTATGACCTGAATTTTACCTGTCACAGTCCTGAGTATTTATTAGAGGAAGATTTGATTCCTTTCTTTAGTTAACCTGGTACTCACGTGAGGTCTTGGGCCAGATTATAGTTTTCATTGGTGGTAAGACAGATTAGATGTTAATATTTTATTGCTCCTGACCTTGGGAATCCATAAACCATTGGACAGGTGAGAGCTGAAAAAAAAACAACCTGGCTCCTTTAGGAATGAGAGCATATTTCTAATACCTGAGTGTGGCTGTAGTGATACCTTTCCAGTGACTAGCACCCAACCAGGCTGACTTTGACAGGACACATCCCTCAGAGGATGCTGGAGGTTGTCTTTTCCCAACCTTTGTCCTTCCTCCTCAACCTGCTGGTTGGCTCCGCTCGGGTTCAACACCTTGTCGTCTCACAGGCACGAGCAGCCCCTTTCCTTCTTTCTGGATGGGGCTGCCAAATTGGTCACCCCTTCTACTGCCATGGTTCCTTCTCGTCTCCAACCTTCTCCTTTCCCTCCTTTAAAACTTTTCCCCGAAAGACAGGTCTGCCTGTGGCTTCCCACCTTCCCCTCCAGTCTTTTCTGCTATTCCTCTGCCTGTCTGCACGCTCCCAAGAAGTGCTTTTAACGGCCCTTTTAAATGAGCACTCACCACACAGACCTTTGGCATCCCAGGCTGCTCGCATTGCATCTTTGCAGGCATCTGTGTGAATATGCTTGCTTGCAGCTGTACTTGCAAACGATCAGAATCATTTTACTAATATTTGCATTAGACTGAGAGGCCTATTGTTTTAAGAGGACCGTAGCAACAGCCTTTTAACAGTACTCAAGTGGGATTCTCTGTAAAACTGTTAAATCTGCACGTTTCCAAAGTCAGTGAAGTAACTTCTGCAGTATCCTAGCTGAGGAAATAAAAGCATTAAGAGCTGGCTTGATTGAAAGACATGCTATAGCTGTGGCCCCGTTGAGAGCAGAACCTGCGGGTCTGGATTCTGAGGCGGATACTAACCCTTGTAATTATCTGTAAATAATTTCCTAGATCTGGATTAAGATTTAAAATTGGGATTTCAATGGACTTTAAGTGCCTAACCCTAGACAATGGTCAAGAAGGCCAGCTTGCTAGTACTGCCCGACTGCTAAAGGTACCTCTGTGATCAGCCTAAAACCAGTGGTCTTTTTGGATTAGGAGTAATGATGGTGGTGCCCAGCTTTTGCATAACAGGCTTGTGGGAGGACTATTTCCACAAGGACCCAGAGGTCCATTTTACATTTGCCCGCTGTTGAGGTTGCCACCAGCGTGGCATCCCTAGTGGCTTTTACCAGCCTTCCCCTTTACCAGGAAGGGGAAAAGGACTCCTTGGGAAGGACGACTGTATGAAGGGAAAACTGGATTTGTGTCAGCTAACTAATTCAGAAGTCAATGGCTGTTACGGTGCATAGAAGTAAAGTAGACAAAATCTAGATGTTATGATTTTAAATGCAAAATTAAGTTGTCTACAGACAACTTTGTGACAAGACTGTCTCAGACCTCTTCCTTGAGTGATTAAACTTGCAGATAAGGTTGCAATCTTTGAAATAAAAAACAAAACAAAACCAACCCAAACAAACAAACAAAAAATTAGCAATCTAGGGGTGCAAGCCTGTTTATCTAGTCCTGATGGATCTCTCTTCACCTGCACAGCAACCTAAACCCCCATCACCTCATCTCCCTTGGTCTGAATCACTCTCTTTACCTCATTTTCCCCCGTTATCTCCCAGTCCTAGCACCAGATTATCCCGATCACGGCCTGCCTTTTCCTCCTTCCTTTCTCCTCCTAGTTTGAGCTGTGGTCGCAGCAGCCCTAGGCACAGTCTGGCTGGTGGCATGGTGGGATGTCCACCCTAACGTGAGGTTACCACCCTGCTACCAGGAAGGTCATTTCCTCTTCCAAGACAGCAAGAGAGGCTCAGCCTCTTCTTCCTCGCCGCATCAGGCCCATTGCATTCCCTGTGCTCTCTCCTACCACACCGGTGCCCCAATCCCCTCACATAAGGAAAACTCAGGATTAAATTGTTCCACCAGCAGTTAACAATCCACGTCAAAACTGGCCTGGCTGGTTGGAGACCAGCCAAGTAGCAATACAGTGGATCGTGTGTCATGGGTACTTATAGAAATGAAATGTCACAGCACTCAAATAGAGAAGGAAGACTTGGTCTCAGGCCACGAGGTGCAAAAAAGCATTATTGGAATCTTTGCTAGTTGAAACTGATCATAAACTACTTACGGCCACTGCTAAAAGGGGCCCTGGCGAGCATCTTGCTGGGAAACAGGTTTGGTTTTTTTTTTTCATTTACAAATACAAGAATTGCAAACTGGATGCTAGCTTGAGTGAGACTTGTGAAGCAGACGGACTCTCTAGAGCACCTGGGAAAAAATGCAGTGGAATAAAATCCAGGGGTAGGTTATTTACATTGCAATTTTATTGAAAAGCCTGTCTGAGACAAAATATGCAGTGTGACTGCTGTATATAAGGATGTGATCCCACAAAAAGGAGCTGAGGCTTTCAGCATAATGTTTCTGGGAAAGTCTATTTCCAGTTTCTGTTATCAGTGTTAAAAGAAGCTCTCAGGACTAGTAGGATTTTGGTTTAAGTGGTGAGGAGAATGAGCCTTACAGTGTTATAATAAAGATAAGTGTTTTAAAGAATAATGTGAGCATCAGGAAAGCAATCTAAGAGAGGTGCAAGAGACTGGCTTTCGACAAACAGAGAAAATTGTCGAGGCTTGACCTGTGTTTTTGATAGGTAACAAAGAAGTAAGAGACTCTGTATTTAGTATTTCAGATTAGGACTAGAAATAAAACAGGCTCCCTGACCTAAATAATCATAATGAAGATGGATGCAAAAGCATACATTAGTTTAGCAAGAAAATTCTACATGCAAGTACCACAGCCAGGCAGATCGTCACGCACGCCGAGTATCTTTTTACTGGACAGGGTGCATCGTAACGTCCGATTGTGTCACAGGTCAGGCACGAATTAAACAACAGCATTAAAGGGGCAGCGGACAACATCAGAAGTAGGCACCAGTTGCATCCAGCCTCTCGCCTGCCGTCCGATTCCCTGCATAGCCGGTCACAGCCCCCTGCCAGGACTTGCTACAACCCAGTCTGGTCACAGTGCTCCAGCGTCTTGGTCTCGTCAGGTCGTCTGCCCCGATGCCCAGCCCGTGGTCTTTCCATGCTGCTACTCCATGTCCGCTCCACCCTCAACGCTCCGCCCAGGCCTGCGTTCCGTTCCCAAGGTTTTCCTTCAGGAGTCCTCCAGCTCCAACAATTAATCTCATTGTCTTTTCGTATCCTGTCCAGTCTTCCCCTCATGTCCACACTGCTCATATCCATTAGCAAACCGTGGTCATGTAGTCGTTGTCTTCCTCTTTCTCAAGCTCCTTATCTAGACTTGCTGTCTGTGTTTACACCATTGGACCCAAGAGTGCTTCCTAGTTCCCATGTCTGGATGTGTGTTTAGTCATGCCCTCGCTCCATGCTGGGACGGAAACTTGGACATGTGTGCTGGATGGGAGCTGCAGCGTGTCCCAACAGGCCTGACAATTCAGATGACCAGGAAATGAGGTCCCTAAGATATGCTGCAGAGCAAGTAAGTGCAGATGCAGCCACTGTTTCTCAGCTACCTGGCTCTCTAGTCCCAGGTCCCAGTCCAATTTTCCATGCTCAGTCATCACTCCCCGTCTCCACACCCAGCCAGCCTAGGTTTCTCTTCCCTGTTTTGGGACCATCTCACAAAACTTCTCCCAGTGGGTCCCATTCTGACCCTCTGATCTGACTTTTACTGTCTCACCCTTCAAACCACATCTCTGCTTCCTCTTCCCACCGCCTTGGTACCAGCAGCAACCTCCCTCCCAGAGGATGAAGGAGAGACAAGATTTTTCCTCTTGGTTCTTGTACGTGATCACTTTCCACTCCTGACCGTTGCTACCAGGCACTAAGTCACAAAGAAAGTCTGCTTTCCTTTAGTTCAGTTGCTTTGTGGGGACACTCAGTGTGTCTGCAGGGGCCGTGCTTTCACGTCTGGTCTGAGAAACATCCTATAGCCTGGTCATTAAAGGCCTAATGCCAAATACCTTGGACATAGTGTTGACCAGAGTGTGAGCAAAGAACTTGGTTTTATACACGCAGTGGGACCAGAGTCCTGCACAGTTGATCTAGAAGCAGATACCTGCCCAGACTTGCAAGCTGTGCCTGGGACCATGTTTGCGCGGCACCGTCACATGTAGGAACTTGTGAGAGGCTCAAGCATGTTCAGTGAAGCTGCAGGAGTTTAGTCTGAGCAGGCTGAAACACCTGCTCAGACAAATCTCTGAGCAGGTGCAGACCTCAAAATTTCAAATTTTTAAATTTCCTGAATTTGAGTAGATTTTTATAGGGTCAAGGAAAGGCACAGAACCCGGTTTGCCATCATTGCCAGACTTCTAAGGACTGGCTAGATAACAGAAAAGCTCAAGAATTGCATTACATGCCAAAATGCCCCCAGATCATTTCAGAAATATCAGGGGAATAAAAAGAAAACCCTGCAGGAGAAAGACACCTGTAAAATTTCAGGCCGTATCGTTACATTCTGTTAGATTATAAGCAATCTTACTGGCAAATGCCTACATTTGTGCTCCGGACAGCTCTAACTGGATGGGAGGAGAAGACAGAAGGCAAAGATCAGGGTGGATAAAGCAGTGCCCAGGGATTTCAAAAGGGCAGCACTTTGTGGGACTCGTACCTTCCTGCGCTCTGGTCTTTTGCTGTTGTAGGGACAGACCCAAGCATCAGCCGTCTTCAGTCACCAGCCTTACACTGTGTCCTCCTGGAAGAGGCTGGAGAAGGCAGTCCCTGTGCCCTCACCACCAGGCTTATTTCTGAGCTGCCCACTGGATCCGTGGCTGCACCATGGCTGCTATTAATCCAAGAATATGTTAATCCAAGAACCACCAACTCCTGTCCAGCTCTGGAGCCCCCAACATAAGAAGGACATGGACCTGTTGGAGTGAGTCCAGCGGAGGGCCACAAAAATGATCTGAGGGCTGGAGCACATCTCCTGTGAGGACAGTCTGAGAGAGTTGGGGTTGTTCAGTCTGGAGAGGAGAAGGCTCTGGGGAGACCTTATAGCAGCCTTCCAGTATCTGAAGGGGGCCTACAGGAAAGAGGGAGAGGGACTTTTTACAAGGTCGTGTAGTGATAGGATGCGAGGTAATGGCTTCAAGCTGGGAGACAGTAGATTTAGATCACATATTAGGAAGAAATTTTTCACTGTGAGGGTGGTGAGGCACTGGAAGAGGTTGTCCAGGGAAGCTGTGGATGCCCCATCCCTGGAAGTGTTCAAGGCCGGGCTGGATGGGGCTTTGAGCAGCCTGGTCTAGTGGGAGGTGTCCCTGCCCGGGGCAGGGGATTGGAACGGGATGATCTTTAAGGTCCCTTCCAACCCAAACCATTTGATGATTCTATGATTCTATACTTTGACTAGCCAGGTTCAGGTTGCACTCAAAGACACAACTGTCTGTTGCTGTGTAATTTGGTGAACCTAGGACAGAAAGGCTTTGCCTCCTAGCAAAGGGGACAAGGTGCTCATGAGAAGCACTCGCTTCCCCTTATCTCTAGGACATATTTAAAAGAGTTCTTTAAACATTGATCTCACCTGGTCATGGCCTTTAAGGGGCAGCTTGAGGGCAGAGCCCCCAGGTTCACTAGCTGTGCATTCAGTAAGGTCACTGGGGTCTGATCTTCAACACCTACCTCTGCCTGCTGGGGGGCAGTTACAGCCCCAGACTGTGGTCTCTCACACTGAGCTCTGCTAGGGTTCTGCTGGGGCTGCCTGGGCAGCTGGGAGCTGGTGTGCACCCATGTTTTACCTCTTCCTGGAGGTGGGATGTGGCTGGAACGTGCACCCAGACTCAGGACCTCAGAGGGGCTCCACACATACACCCCTCTCAGGGACCTGCTGAATGGCTGACGTTTGCTGAGGGTAAACCACTGTCTCATTCTCTTTATGTAGTGTTATTGTTCCCAGTTCTGTATTTTTCCTTCCCCCAGTGCACCTCTTCCCCAGATCCTTGCATTCAGTCTTCTTACACTTCATATTCTCTTGGTGGTTCCTTGGCTTACTTGATGTGTGTATGAAAGTTGATAGAGCTATTGAATTCTACCAGCTGACCAACACAAAACACCATGAAACAGCCCAGGTCACATACCACACGCAAGTCAGGCTAAACCAAACCATCCCCCGTCCTTTATACTCCTTTGGCTAGCATGGCCAACGAGCTGGGACTTTCAGCTAGATCTGTCATATCAAAACCAAGCAATTCGCAGTCTCTTTGTTCCACGGCTGTATCAGGTTCTAGTCTGACTTGAATGGGAGAGGTATGCTTAAGACTGCTTTTGTTTATTTATTTTCAGATGCGCATACCACAAAAATTAGATTACGGTTTGGATTTTGTCACGGTTGTCTCCTGCAAAGACTGATTCTGTCTGTAGCAAGTATTTTCTGGAGGGTTTCTTCTATTAATTACATGCTGCCACCCACTTATTTCCTTAAGGCAGATTTTGCATCCGTGATTTCCCTATGAAGCTTCCTTCCTTTAAGGTAGTACGTCTCTAAGGTGGGCAGACTGACAGCATAGAAGTGTCTTTTACAATCCAGGGGTCAAATATTTTTCTTCTGCCACTTGGAGGCTTGGGAAGTGCACAGACTGCGTGACGGAGCATTAATTCACCCTGTGCTAACGCTGGGAGCAATCGCACACCGAGGAAGCAGTGGGAGAATCCAGCGTTGCCTTGATCCTGCAGTCCCACATGTGTTTGACTCGACATTTGTAAACAAGGAGAAGCATAAGGTAAACACACAACGCTAAGGAGATGATAATTTGGAAGTTTGTTACCGTAATTTGTTTTTTACCAGTTAAATGGCAGAATGGTGGAGGCATCTTGCTGAGGGTCTGGAGATACGAGTGCAAGCCTGGGTGCAGACTGCAGTTAAGAGCCACTTATGGTTGGCCACCTGTGCATGCACACCCAGCCATTTGGGCTGGAAAGCCAGAGATGGGGGGGCTGCCTACCAAAATACCAGCATTGCGTGAGCCTCATAGGCCAGCCACACACAGAGACATACACTCTAACCTCGGTGTGAACGTTAGTTTCGTGGTGCAGCATCTCTCTGGTGACTTAGTGAACAGTGCTTGACTCACAGCAAGGGTTCCTACCTACCATTGCTACATGTCTCCATGGGGAAACCTGGGAACCCTGGAAACTGTGGTTCTATGATCACTGCAGGTGATCATAACCTCTAATGATTTTGTCACTGCTTTTTTAAGACAGATTTGCTGATGCGGGACCTTTTGGGGCATTCAGGTCTTCCTCTCCTGCCCAGCAGCCCTTGCTTGCACTAGCATGGTGGGTTTTTTTGTTTCCATTTGTCTTTCTCTGGCTTATGAATATTTATTTATTCTGTTAAACATGGGGCCATTTCTGAGGGAAGGTTCAGACAGCCCATCCGCGTACCTCGGGTATTCCCAGCTGATGGCAGGGATGTCTGGAAGAAGGTGTGAGATGTGTGTCCTCCCTCCACCTCCTCGGGCACCTGAAGGGACGGAAGCAGTCTCTCAAATCTTGAGCAAGTGCTTTAACTGTGAGGTACTGAGTACAGAGGAATTTGCTTCCATGTCCTTTCTCAGCCAGGCTTGGTCTTACCTGCTCTGTATGCCCTGAGGCCCTGCAGGTAAAGCAGAGAGTTGTGGCTGGTGTGGGTGTGTGTCCCGTGAAGGCTTTGCTGCCCAGCTGCTTCACACAGTTCTACCTGAGGGCCTCATCACCCTGGATGTAAAGACATTACCTTCAGGTTTTCATAGAATTATAGAATCACAGGATGGTTTAAGTTCGAAGGGACCTTAAAGATCATCTAGTTCCAAGCCCCCTGCCATGGGCAGGGACACCTCCCTCTAGACCAGGCTGCTCAAAGGCCCATCCAGCCTGGTCTTCAACACTTCCAGGGATGGGGCATCCACAACTTCCTGGGAAACCTGTTCCAGTGTCTCACCACCCTCACAGTGAAAAATTTCTTCCTAATATCTAATCTAAATCTACTGTCTCCCAGCTTGAAGCCATTACCTCGCATCCTATCACTGCACAACCTTGTAAAAAGTCTCTCTCCAGCTTTCTTGTAGACCCTCTTCAGATGCTGGCAAGCTGCTATAAGTTCTGCCTGGAACCTTCGCTTCTCCAGACTGAACAACCCCAAGTCTCTCACTCTTTCAGCCTGTCTTAAATCTTTTTTATTCTTAACCTTTTGTCTCTCTGGTTTTTTTTTGGTTTGGTTTTATTTTTTTATTTTTTTTTTAAATGAAAAGCATTTGAAGGCTTGATGGAGCATCTCGTAGCTTCAGAGGCACCTGAAAACCGTCTTTCCCTTCCCCCTTTCACGTACTCCGAGTGTAAACCGGAGTGAAAGCTCAGCCCTTTCACCCTTTGTAGGATGTTGATAGAAAAAACAGAAACCTTTTTAGCTTTTAGATTGATAGCTTCACTTTATTTCTCCATCCTTGCTCTCATCTGCCCTTTAATTGTGTCAAAGGTTTGTTTGGAGTAGTTGTGGTTTAAAACTGGAGAAGAAAATATTGTGCTTTGGCAAAACTTGCATGCAGAAAATCTCCTGCAACATGGCTGTCAGTTCATGCTCTGTGACTTTATTTACAAATACAGTTCAAGGAGTAGAAACTGAGTAGAGCGCATTTTGACAAATTTATTAAAACATCCTTTGAGACAGCTGACTTTGAATTTTCCAGCTCCCTTTTCCAAAACCAGGAATTTATGAGCCGAGTTCCTTTTTGTTTTCTGGTGATTTTAGTTGTGCTTCTTCCCCTATACTGACTTCACAAATTGTATCAAATCATCTGGAATAACCAGGGTTGGAGAATAAGGGTAGAAACGTACCCGAAATGTGTGAATTATCTGCAGAGTATTAATATAGGAGACTTCACTATATTGGTAAAACCACAGGGAGCTATATGTCCTATAGCTGCCTTTCCAGTTTTTTTTTGTCCTCAGGTTGCACAGCTGGCCTGAGCTGATAGAAATGCTATTCTGAATAGCACAAATGAAGCTATAAATCCTCACATGAGAATTTTAATGAGTCTAACATCTCCACGCTTAAAATTGTTCACCCATGAAAGTTACTTGTTTCAAATTTTTAGTAGAAGAAAGTATGAATATGTATTTGTGTAACTCGCAGTTCTCCACTCACTATGTAGAGGCCCTGATGAAAGTTATCGTTGAACAAGATTTTTAGCTCTCCTAAGCACACTAACATGACAACCGAGTTTGCTAAGAAAGCCCAAATGCTCCTTAAATAAAACTGAAAGGAAGCTGTAGCACCTCTGCTTAACGATAGCAAACAGAAAGCGGTGAGAGAACACTTGACGCTGAAAATTTAATTTTCGTCACCATGTATTTATCTGAGCTTAGCTCCCACTCTTGGCTGATAAGGAATAACTAATCATGATTTAAGCATTTCTTCAAACCTAGCAACCTGTTGAACAGCTTCTTAATGTGCCTATCAATCACTTGGAGATAAGGATAGTTTGCACTCATAATAGCTAGTTGTAAAAATAAATAGAAGTTACTATAACTAGTTCAATCAACAATGGGATCTTTGAGGTCAGAGTGGAAATAATCAAACAGTAAGTATGAATAGGCTGTAATTTTTCTGATTAACAAATGTTTTGCTTGTCATGTGATCTTGAGAGCTGCTCTTAGCTTCTTAGAGGACTAAAATACATTTCAGGACGTATGTATTTACATTATGGGGTTAAGCAAATGTATGCACATACCAGTTACTTTCTAAAGCTATCTGTGCATGTAAAGCTTTTTTTTTTTAATTTTAAAAAGTATCTTCGTCCTAAAGTCAAGTTCCCAACAGACCACTCTACAAAGCATCCAGGATAAAAAAAGGAAAATCTAATAACGTGCAGAAAGTCCAGTGGAATGCAAACTACAAATTACTGACATACAAAATAAACATATTACTCACATCTCTCCGATACGGCTGAAAATATAACAGCCAACAGGAACATATTACATCTCAGCACCAGTTGCTGATCAAAATAACAGTGTCCATATATAGCTACTAGTTGTGTTAACGGAGTAAGAGAACTATATCTATATACATTCAAATCAATGATATCCACAACCTGAAGACAGAGGAGACATTGACCCTAGCTTTATGAATCCAAAATAGATGCTCTGATTGCCTTCTGGAAGCACCTATCTTTGATTATATAAAGATCACAAGCCCCTCACTTTAGTATTTTTAATTGCACCTGTGCTACACATCTAAAATAGTAAACATAGATGATGTGAATATAGCTTTATTCTGTCCTCACATTGCCTGTACAAAAATACAAGGTCTTCCTCTATGCCCTGTAATAATGAGTGCAGTGATTTCAGACAAAGGTAAATATGTCTGTAGCTCATATACTGTACTGATATACACATACAACCTGTAAACATGTGCTCTTAAAGGATACGGAATCACTCGTGTGGGAAGAGACCTCCGAAGTTCTCTTATCCTACCTCCTGCCCAAGGCAGGGTGAGACACAAACTCAGACCAGGTTGTTGGGGCTTTCTCTGGTCAGGTTTTGAAAATTTCCAAGGGGTGGTTATCTTCACAGTGATTTTTTTTTTTCTTTTCCTTATAGAAACTCTGAATCTCCCCTTTTTTCAACTTAAGGCCACCACCTCCTCTTTTCCTGCCACACAACACTGCGAAGGACCTGGCTCCATCCCCTTGCTGGCCTCCTTGTAGGTACCGGGGGCTGCTGTTGGGTGCCTCAGCAGCTGTCTTCTCCAGGCCGAACAAGCCCTGCTCCCTCATCCTCTCCTCACAGTACAAGTGCTCCAAGTGGAATTAAATTGCTGGTGGAAATCCTTGTGTTGGCAAGAAACCAGAGCATATTTGCTCTATCAATGGGTTACATCTTCTAACCTTGTTCATTCAATCACGACAGGAGTGACAGACAGCAGTTGACAAGTCCCTGGGATCTTACACGCTTAATTCATGTCAGCCTTTTCTCCCTGAAGCACCCAGTTCATCACAAAGTAGCCTACAAAGTCTGGCCTGATTCTGCAAAGTAATGGGCACTCATAACTTCTAACTTCTGTATGCCCAACACCTCCCAGCAGCCAGGCCTCTCTTAAATACAGCAAGGGTGTTGGCTATTGGGTGTATTTTGGTATTCAAAAGGAAAAACCAGTTGGGAGAGGAGGAACTACAAAGGAGCATTCTAGAGGAAAATTTGCTTAAAGACCACGGAAAGGATGAGATTCACTGATGTCTAGGAGGAGGAGGAGGAGGCAGGACTTCAAATACCATGGAGTCACCCCTTTCCGGAACAGCAGATTGTGTGGAACTGGCTTTATTTACCACACAAGATCTGAATCAATTGTGTTTAAGGAAAAGAGATGTTCTAAATGAGATGCTGTGACTACTTATCCATCAGTCACTTTGATCTACTTTGACTCATCTCTTTTAATTTGAACACAAAACGTGAATACAGCAATAGTAGCTTCCTCAGGAGTTGATTAAAGAAAACATAATATAACAAAGAGATGAGCAAATCTCCAGCATTGCAATCAGTTTTGCTGGGACGTGTCTTTTGAAAGAGCCATCCAATTTTTATTTAGGGATCTCAGGTGGAGAATACTCTTGATCCCTTAGTAGATTGTTCCACTCATTTATTACTCTGATAGCTGAAAAAATAAAAGATGCGTCTCTTCTGTGAACACAGAGGTTAGTGCAAATGTGTTCATTCAAAGGGATCAAAATAGATTTTTAGTCAAATTTTCCAAGTTATTGGTTAGATCTCATTTGTGGGATTGTGTGTATGTGTGTTTGATTTAAACCCAAGTGTGTCAGAGTACTCTTTTTTGTTTCATAAGCTTAATGAGACCTGTAAGTAAATTAAGTGGGAAATTATCAATATGCCACTGAGGACACTCATAAATATAAACCATTGGCTTTAAATAATGAGACCTTTGGAAAACTTGCTAAGTAAACTTATAAGTACTCATTTAAAGCCTCTCAGGTGCCCAGTAATAGAATTCTAAAAAATATCTTCCCCTCAAGTAAATAAACCTCAGGTCCTTGACTGCTTGTAACATTGTGAACGGCATAATGGGAAATGTTGCATTATTCTGACTTAATAAAAATGTTTTTATTTGTCTTTAAGGCTGCAGTAAGGAGTTGTTTGTGGTGCCAGCAACGGCTGCAGAGTAACAGTTCTTCTTTCAGCGTAACAGCCAAGCATCCGTGATGTTTGAAATCGTATGAGTTGCAAGTTTAAAAGTTTAAAGCTTTCCCATAAATGCTGGTCGTAAGGAAACGGATTAAAGAAGCAAAATATAGAACTCGTTGAGCTTGTCTCTATTTTAACCTGGAAGGATTATATCTGACAAAGCCTTTTGTTTTACAGTAGCCATCTCAACAGCAGCGAGAACAGATTGGGTTACTTAAAGACCCACTGACAACTCAGGGGAAACAAACCACTGTGACTTAGGACAGGATGCTTCAGTGTCTGAACCATGTGTTGGATACCATCTGCTGCTTTCCTTCGTTCCTCCCTCTCATCCCGTTGCCTTCACCAGGCTGCGATTCAATCTAAGAAGGCGTGGAGTAAGAAGGAGAGAGAAATCCCCTTCCTACCATTTCCACCCAGGCTGGTGAGTTCCTCGTCGGAGACCTGAGTGTGGGAGCCTGGGGAGGGACGTTGTGGAGCCCTGACCTGTGCTGCTGGGGAGGCACATGGCTGGCACATGGAGACCTTCTTCTGCACCACTGATTGAAAAAGTGGGGTGGTCTTGAAATCATTGTCTGAGCAAGGGCCACAAAGCTGAGAGAATATCAGTTAACAAGTGAGACTATGCAACCTGGCTGGATGTTTCCCCTTTCAAACATCTCCTCCAGCTAAGACGAGGGCCTCATTGATGTAGGCCATGTCTATGCAAACTAAGGGCTCGAATCAGGTGCCTGAGCTTAGGTGTCTAGTGCTGTTTGATGAGCACTAGGTGTATGGTGCCACTGGATTCCTCAGGGCAGCCAGGGCAATTGCATGGGGCTGGCTGATAGGGCACAGGAGTGCTGGGATGTTTTGGAGGCCACATGAGATACCTCACGGCACCTTGGAAAACCCTGTAGACCAGAGTCCAAGCAACTGAACTGAGCCCTAAATGGCAGTTTGCAGGGGTGGGATTCAGCTCCAGGTTGTAGATACCCAAACTTAGGTGTCACTGCAGGCACAACATGGGAGCCAATTGTCTGAGAAACCAGCATGGTCAGTGGAGTTTTAGCCAACATAGTTACTGGGGGTCCAGAGAGCTATGTGGTAGGTCTTCCCACGTGGTTGATAGACCTTTCTTGCTATAGGCTGAATAGCTTTCTAGATCTCACTGGACTGACTGGATATTCCAGATTTTATAGATGAGTGGTTATATAGTGTTTTGAATGAACTGCCTGGGATTACACTGAATATTGCAAAAAAAAAAGTCCAGGAATTATCTACAATTTTCTATGCAGTGTACTGAGCTAAACCCGAGGCAATTTTTGTTTTTTAAGGAGCTGAAACCGAACCATTAATTCAATGTTTTTGTGGAATGTGGATGGCACCTGAAGAGTCTTTCCATTTATTGGTTTCACTAAAACCTAATTCCTCATAGGAGGGACCCATTCAGCTTGCAAGGTTTCATCCTGCCCAAAAGCCTTCACAGCAGATTGAGTCTCATCCCCTTGTTTCCCTCCACCTGACTCTCTGGTGCACGCAGGTCAAGTTCTCACTCCTGAACAGCAGCCCTGATTTACTGGGGAGGGAAAGAAATGCCAAAGTCCTCATCTTCTGCTGCTTTCCTTTGACTTGTCCAAGTTCTCTGTGGGACACAAACCCACGTCTTCTTACCAGTCCCTTTCCTTATAGGGAAGGAAATAGTTGGGGTTACCTGGTAATGAATCAGTCTGAAGCTGGAATCATAGTGAAAAAAAAAAAAAAGAAGCCTTTAACTTTTGGCTGCAGAATCTTGGGCCTTACTCATTAGCGCTTTTTCCCTTGCCAAAAGTCAGTCCTCCTATGCAGGAGGAAATGCAGTTAGTAGATTTTTTTATTTTGTTAACAAAAATTCTAAACTTTATCCTTGGGGTTAAAAAAAAAAAGGAACACTTCAAAACCATGTTATGACTTTATTTAGACATCTTGGTTTTCTTCTTACTTTGCCAACTCAGTCATGACAAAAAAGAAACCAAATGGAGCCTTTCAGCTCATTCATTTCTTGCGGGCTTATCCATGAATGCTTAAGTCTCTGTCATCTGGATTTCCAAACTGCTTCCTGCTCAAGCTTTGCATAAGGTCAGGTTTGCTTGGGTCCTTCTATCGGATGCCTTTAGGCAGTCATGGCAGAGGTGTCACCAAGGTTAGCCATCAGACTATGATTCCCAGTCAAAACTGAAAGAAAAAACTGATCAGTGAATTTATCAAAAGATAAAATGCAGTTTATTGAAATGATTCTGTGAAACAGTACATCCACAGGGCACAAAATTTGGGGGGTCTATTGAATGACAAGTTTTCCTGTGACTTCAAACATTGGGAAACTGACATGTGTAGTCTTCTATAACTATGTGCTTGATGCAGATGTGTCTGAACCTTTTCCAGAAATAAGTACATGAAATGTGACACCTTGACCAATTCCGTGTTTTAATTTCACTTTTAAGCACTAGGAGTAGATACTCTTATATACAAATGTGGTACTATGGTGATAGGCTTCTGAAAATATCCACAAAATACAAATGTGGTTGTCTTGTTACAATAATAAGACATGTCTGTTTGTCTTTTACAAATCATGAAACACAATACAACATTTTCCTACTTTTTTATTATTTATTCTAGGCTTTGTGGCTGTGTATAACAGTAGAAAAAGGGCTTGTGTTGTTATCTAGGCACTGAACAAATTAAACGTAAAAAAGATAGGTCTTACACGCAGATTTGACAAGAATAACAGCACATTTTAGAAAAGCTCAGGCATTCTGTGCTGTTGGGAGAGCTACCGACACTTTTAAAAGTTTTAACCCGCATGAGGAATAGAGGAGATGCTCAAGGAGTGCCCAAGATTCTTGATTTTTTTAAAGAGATGCTAACATCCTCTCCTTTCGGAGTAAAGTGTGCATGTGTGTATACCTGTGCAGACACAAAGTTCTCTCACTAACGCACGTTTCTGTACTTCCTGGTCATACTGTTCCCGAGGGACAGTGACACCCAGTCTCCCACATCTGTGTGACCCGGGAAAGACCACGTCAGGGCAGCTGGTTGCCCACGAGGCTGTGACAGGGACATATCCACAACTGGGACCAGCAACTGCTCAGCTCTAGGAGACTGGTGAGAGTACAGGACGCATATCAGCAGCTGAATCTAATAACAGGCCGGCCTTTTCTAGAATAATAGTTTGGGCCAGGTAGTGGCCGCTCTTTTCCACAAATTTTCTGATGGCCCGAGAATAACAAAAATGGTTCTTTTGCAGCTCCATGTTACACTATTAATAAACACCGTGTTCTGACAATATGTCTCAGCAGAAATCAATGACTTGGGACCCGTGTATGCATCCGCATATTTTTCATTTGATGCATTCAATTTTGGAAACAATTTGCAATTGCTGGCTCACTGAAGAGCTCTCAAGCTGTAACTGCAGAGATACCAAAAGTCTGACTTCAGCCCACACAGTCGGTGAAATGAAATTCTCACGATGTCTTCCGTGAATTGGGATGCATTTTGGGGGCAGGAAGAAAGGATTTGAAAAGGATAATTAAAGCGTACTTCTATGTGAGATGCCATCCCTTACTAACAAAAACATAAAACATTACATTAGTTCCAACCTAACTGTCACCCTGTCTTCCCCTAGTCTTATTTAGATAACAGGAGATGTCAAAAATGTGCAAAATATATGAAACAAGACCAAAAACTCGAGTCAAACGTCTGCCTTAATGCTAAATCTTCCCACTTCTAAATTTAAACTAATATTTCCAAAATACATCTGTGAATACATTTCTTATTTAAAAGCAAAGAAAAATCCCCTGTATGGATAGGCTTCAAAACTCCCTAATTATTTCTGAGTCTTGTTGCAGTCTGTCAGATACTTGTTTGATCTTTCACTCTTTTAAGTCAATGTCAAAACTCTTACTGAGTTTAGTGGGTTGAGAACTCAGGCTGAAGTAGGGTATTTTAAAAATACAGACTCTTGGCACAAGGTACCATAACATCTCTGAAGGTGTATAATGTTAAAAAGGCTTTTTAGCAAGCAGCAGAGTAAATTTCTTTGAAGTTATTCAGCCTATTGGGCATATGAATGTACAACAAGCACACAGTATGTTCACCCATTGAGGACTCTTGTAAAGTTTTAGATGATAAAAATTCCAAGAGCTGTAAATGCTGGCTGAAACCCTCGTTTGCTTTCACAGTTCTAAATATCCAGATTTTTCACAAAAGCTAACTCTCAGTTCCCTCCTGAGTACAGAGCTACGTCTACGTTACGGGGACAGCTCCATTCTTTACCCCCCTCTCTTAAGTTTAAACATCACTTTGTTGTTTTGAGAAGTTATTTTTCTAAGTGCAACTGGCTGAGCGGTTTTTGAAACACAACTTTCACAAGCGGTAGTCAAGAACTGACTTTGCATTGGGATCTCACTGTAGCACTGGATGGCTCTTTCATTACTGTGACATGAAGGCAAATTTACAGCCAGAACCTGCAAGGGGCTTAGTGCCTCCTTGGAGTTGCCTCCTTGGTAGCTTCTGGTGGTCTGCATAAGGAGGCGCTTGCTGCACTCCGTGGGTCTATCTACTTTAGCTACTTAGTGCTCTGGGGACGTTATTGTTGAGGTTCAAATCTACCTTGCGTCTGTAATTGGAATTATGCAGCACACATGTGAGAGTACCCCACTGGCAGTGTGGGTGCAAGGTAGCTCCAAATGGGGGGCAAGCACGTCTTCTCTATGTCCTCCAGCAGTTTGTACTCTGCACAAGTGCATGATTCTGCCAGCAACCTCAAAGCAGTCTGTGCAGAAATACACTTTGCATTGCCTACTGGGTTCACGTGTGCTGTCACGTGCCTAGGACAGGCAATTAGTATGAAACTGATTGCCATAAGATGGTCCTAGAACCAAGGTGGATCACACCAAATCAAACCCCGCTCTTCCCTTTTCTTGCACCTCACCAGTTGGTAATACGAATGCCTGCAATGTGGCAACTCACTTGAGAAACACGGCAGGTGTCTGGTCTACGTGTCTGCTTGTGTTTAATTTATCTCTTTAGCTCTATGGGGCAAAGATCTTATCTCCATTTACAGGTAAAATCCTGTGGGGTTCTCAGTTGAGCAACTTCAGTCCTCACTGAGGTCTCTCACAGATCACACATCTTCTGGGACTGAGACCACGAAACTTGCCATGAGGAGAAGATCCTACGCCAAAGACATGGGCAGATCAAGCACAATATTCTTCAAGACACCAAAATAGAAGTAGTGCATAAAGTGGATTGCCGAATCATGTTCTGCAGCTGAAATTATCCCTGGAGTAAAGTTTTAGGTGTTATTGCAGTCAGGATACTGAAGTGGCTTGTATGTTAACGGGAATGCTGTGCAAATTAATAAACAAAGCTTAAAATTGCATTGGGCAAACTAGACTTGCAGAGTTGCCAGGAAAATAGTTTTAATAGAAGGTGTGTCTTTAAAAAAAGCAATCCGGACTGGAATCCTTGTGTGTGAAAAGGCTACCCATCAAACCTTAGAGAAATGGTCACTGCAGGCAGGAATGAAGGAGACTGTCAAGGCTTGGTGATGAGACTGTGCTGGTTTGTGTTGGAAATTGTCCCCGGGAATCTAGGCCTTGCACTGCTGAAATCACTAAGAGCACTGATTGTGGTGTTGGGTTTGGGTTTTTTTTTGTGGTTTTTTTTTTTTTTTCCTGGAAAAAGAAGGCAACGAAAATCTCTTTGCTAACATTTTGCGTGCCGAACGTTAACCTGGAACTGATTTGCCTCATCAGAGGGAAGCCTCAGGGTGTGTGCTCTGATAACTGAAATACCAAAAACTGTATGACAGACCCTTCCATGGAGAGGGCTGATGGGACCACGGTTACTGCACAATTGCCATAGCTGCCGCAGAATCGGAAGTTGTGTAATGTTTGGAACAGGAGGATACTTAGCATGTCTACATGGCAGAAAACACTGCTTTGCAAAGCTACCTCTAAATGAGTCGGAAGTAGTCCATCTTCGTGCAGCTTTCTCCTCAGGCTAATGAACTCTGCCTCTTGGCAGGGCTAATTAACCCATATGAAGTGCTATGCTAATACGGCTAAATTGTGTTTGCTACCCACATTACATAGTTTCAAGCCAGGTTGGCTATCTCTGCGTTAAACTGCAATCGTGGCTGTGCCAAGGGCATCAAAATGCCCCGCAAATGTGAGTCTCAGAGCTTGACTCTGCCTGTCCTCCTCAGAGAGAGTTCTCATTGCAGGCAGTGGGAACTTAGCCTAAGGAGCCCATGACTGGGCCTTTAAACATTCAAGACCAACATTTTGAATAATTGACTCTCTAGTTTGCCTCAGGATATTATGATAGTTTTCAAAGGCTGGTTCCAATATAGCAATAAGCCACAACAACGTGTGTGTTAGTATGCAATCGGTGCATGCCTTCAGTGCATTGGCATGGAGCCTTTACCACCCAAGAAGTATTCCCAAAGTGATCCAAAGCCTACTGAAATCTGTGGAAAACTTTCTATTGACTTCAGTTGGCTCTGATTTGTACTGACTTCAATGGGCTTTGGATCAGCCCCAGAGATTCCCGTCCCTCATACAAGGGCTATTTACATGAAATAATCATTAGAGAAAATATACAAACAAGTCTTGGAACAAGGACCAACACCTAGAACTCTTCTCCTTGGCGATGGCTACAAAGTCATTCCCTTTCCTGCTTTTTCTCTCTCTGCGTCCCTGAGTTTGTTTTTTGTACAGCCTGGCAATTTCAACACAGCAGTGGCTGGAGCACTCCCTGGGGACTTGGAAGATGGGTAGCTAAACCTCTCCAGATGGGAAACTACCATAGGCTCCATATCACCGATCCTTCACAAACACCCTAGCCGCTAAATTGTTGTATACAAAGTGGTTGTTGGCAGCTCTTCCTTTGGCTATGTTTTACAAAAAGTGGTATGAGCCACCCTGTTGTATGGAGGCAGATGGATCCAGACAGTGTGTAGGATGCCTTAGGAAAGACCAATGGACCAAAGTTCCTCAGGTTGTGGATGCCGGTGGGGTTGAGGCTTGAGCAGGGGCCAAGCTTCTCAGTTCTGTCACGGAGGAAACATGCCTGGGGCCCAATTCTAGGTGCGTGGGGAACTTCCTGAGGCAAAAAGGCAAGAATCTGTGGAAGTGAGCTGCCTGGGAAGTTGCAGGAAAGCAGGGTGGGATGTAGGTGCTTACACGCTGGTTGAGCCCCGCGTTGCAGGCTTCTCCCAGTTCTGTCCCCAGTTACTCATCATTGCAGAGAGTTCAGCACATTCAGCGCTGCACCATAAACGCAAGGCCTTCTCCATCCTTGGGCTGGCTCAGGCTTTCAAGTTAGTGCCTACAGCAGTAGCATCTGGGTACACACTCAGTTTTGCTTAACCTCCTATTGAGGAAAAAGAGAGATGAAAACCTAAGATCCTAATTCCAAATAAAAACTCCCAGAATCAAGGTTATCAGGAAGTCTTATTCAGGTATTACTCTGGCACTGAAATTCATTTTTATTGTGGAATGGGAGCTTCTTGATGAGTAAACTTTGATAATTGGTGCTGCAAAGGTTGTAGAGATGATGATAAGATCTGAGGTTATAGGAATGTGGTAGCTGTTTGGTGATTGTACAAGTAGAATGATATTTCCACAGACAGATTAGTAAAAATATCCCAGTAGGAAAGGAACTAAAATGCTCAGAATTATTTAATCGGTATCCTCACAGAGTAATGATTCAGTAAATGTAGTTCTGATATACTGATGAGGGTTTTTTAAAATAATTTAATCTATAGGCATATTGATTAATGTATTAACAGAGAGGCAATTATCTAACAGAGTGTCTAGGTAATGTGTGGTTAACAATTAATGTGCTGTTAATAATAGTTAACGTATACTGATTAGTTAAATGCACACTCATTAATCAAAACAGAGAAAGCTACAACAATGCTAAGTATTACTGTATCAGTGTATTGCCAGCTTGGACAGTGGTGTTAATTACAGGCCAGATGTTGATAATCTTGCTCAGATCAAGGAGTTACTTGGCTCATCAATAGCCTTGAGGGGTATTTCTACATTCACTCTGCGATGCTCCCTGAGGCTGCTCCCAAGACCACATGCACTGAGTCCTCCTCTCCACCAGTAAATCAAACAGTGCCGGGGCACTGGAACTGAAGTCATCAGAGCGGTCGCTGACATGCTTTTGGCCCGGGCCATCAAGCACTCCCCGAAACAATTCCCTGGCACGACTGGGGACTCAGCAGAGGTCAGGGACTGCTCCCAGGTGGCCGTGTGATTGTGGCCACCCTGTTTCGGGGAGTAAGAGAGTTTAATGCTAATGGCATGGTACACTGTGAGTTGGCTGGTTTTGATGCTGGAGAATGGTCCCATGCAAGTGTCATTCATTAGTGTAAGTGCAGCTGGGCTGCACAAATGGTAAAATCTGCAAGAGCAGCCCCAGCTGTGGCTGAAAACCACTTTGCAGGGTCCAAGGGACTCCCTCTGAATTCACACTCCTGCTATGTACCGTACAGCCCCCTGGCAAGCAGGAACCTGGTGGGGTCAGGGACAATCCTCTTTCCCAGCCACATGGGTAACCCCGTGGGTGCTGGTAGGTACTTCTGGAGAGCTACAGGTGCTGTTAGAAGTATAGAAGTGCTTTTCCTTTTCATTTATTGCAGACAATGTGTTGTAGCAGTTCAAGCACTTGAAACAAGGCCTGTGGAGGCCCTTCAAAATAGGACGCGGGTGCATTCCTTGTACCTTCTCGTAGCATACATGGATATGGATTGCTGGTCTAGTCCGGTGCGTTCAGTGTGTTCACTCATCTGTGAAAAGTCAATTGTGACCACAGTGCTCTGCAGAACTGAGCCTGAGGCAACCAAACCAAATACTGCCTCTTACTTCAAGCAGTATACAGATATGTGTATATATATATATACACACACACCTATATATTGCTGACACGCAGCAACTGTTGATGAAGCAAGTTCTGATGCTGCTGTTAAATTGCACCGAGTAGTTAATCAGTGGCTCTATTTTATTGTTTTTGACATAGCTTTCTACAGGTTGAAGAAGTTTACCTTTATAAGAAGCAGAAGGTTGACAGATATAGTAGATAATTCTGTTATGCCTGCTTGGAAATGATTAATGCTAAACTTTTGAACAGGTCTGCCTTGAAAAGGAAATGTCACCTGTTCAAACGCAGCTTTGTATGTTCTCCTGCGGTAATGTATTCAGGGCTTATCAACATGCTGATCTCCTGGTAGTTTCAGGGAGTAAATGTGAGTTTCAGCAATTGAAGCCCGATCCTGCAGGTGCATGTTCAGGCAAAACTGCCATTAGTTTTAATGAGAGCTTGTCTTATTCCAAAGTGTAGGATGAAGCCAGCAAGTGGGTAAATGAAATATGTGAGCGCAAGGGTGGGTTTTCATTACTCAGAACACATTGATGTGCCTTTGAGACCTCCATCCAAAAATGTTTGGAGTTTGCTTGAATTTTTCATGCAAAACCAGCCATTGGAACAATTTTATGATTTATTAAATTCTCATTTTATTTCCCTCCCTTCCGGCTGCTTAATAAAGAGTTTCCAGCTGTTTCTACTTCCATTTGACAGATAAAGTAGACCCTTATTCTGCAAAGCACTCGGGAACATGTGTAACTTCAAGTGTGTGAACGGTATCCTCTGACTGCCAATGAGCTATCGGTGGCCTTGAAATTACGCGTCTGCAAAGAGCCAGCTTTTCATATGTACTTAGGTGTCTAAAAATATAGATGTGGTGCAGTGGGACTTTTAAAGATGCTTAAACATGTTCCTCACTCCCTCTGTAATGGTTTCTTTAGTACTCCATGTAGTAATTAGAGAATAGCCATTGTGGAGGCCACTCGTACAATAATGTATTTCAACAAACTGCAGTTTTTGTAGTATGGGGAATTAGGAAAAATAGGTTAAATTTAACAGGAATGCCAGGAATAGAGAGAGACTAAATGATTGCTATACTTGACTGTCATTTCCTCTCTAGAATTACATTAACCATCTACAGGTTTATTACCACACTGCCTCTCGGATGTACTAGGACCCCACTCTTTCTGGTATTAAGCAAAATAAGAGGTCTTAAGTTCCATCAAGTTGTTTGAAGAACTCCAACTGTTTCTTCCCTTCATGATTCGCCTATGAGCTGTTCACGTTTTCCATGACTTTGTCCATTGTTCGGATTTGTATGAAATTTATTTTCTGGGAAAAGCCTATTAATTAACTAACCGAGGAACCAAAGACTGGGGCCAAAGGGCCAGATTTTCAAGCACTCACTAGGGAGAGTTCTGTTTATACATATTTCATGGGAGGGGTTATAATTTCAAAAATAATTGTGGTGGTTTGGAATTTGTAAATGCTTTGGGTGGATATTGTTACATACTAAGTTTTTGAAGTAACTAACATTCAAATGACATTCTTAGGCATTTAACTATTCAGTATTTGAACTTCTCCTTAGAAAGTGCTTTGACAAATACCAACACCATGGAAACTGTAATATTTATGTACTAATCGAATACAAATAGAACATTTCCCCTACCACTTATCTTTGTACAGGGTAGACAGTTCCTCATTCCAGATCTGTCCCTCTATCTATGTATCTATGTATGTACGTACATAAGTACATATGTATCTATCTATCTCTCTAATCTATCTTGTCATATTAAATTCTTAATGCACATTACCAGCATTATCTCAATAAAATTTTTGTTCTTCTTCACTTCTCTTCACTTCACTTCTCTTACTGGTCAGTTTGGATATCAATAATGCGCTGATAGCCAGTTTGATCCTTTGAGTTTGACACAACTGAAAATTCAGTATGACTCCTTTTGACTTAGAAGCAGGTAAGTTTTCCTGTTTTCTAAATTCCTGTGTATTTTTACTGTACCCAGGTTTTAGCTGGTTTCACGCATTCTGAACGAGACCAATTCAGTTCCTGTGCAGACATTTGAAGGCATTTACGTGTTGCTACTGGGGTGTTTGCTCTTTTTACTGAACATTATAAAATGTACTGAGTTAGCAGAACAAATAAGGATCGACAGTCTTTGTTGGCTGTTATTGAAAATTACTGGGAAAAGAGCCTAGTAAATCTCTTTCTTTTTAGTGTGTATCTATGCTTCAATCAAGGGTATGACTGTAGCCAGTGTTAATATCACCACGCTAGCTGTAAATTAGCTAATAGTCTAACTGCAGCAGGATAGATAGGGCTCTGCTTGGGCAGACCACACAAATATTTACCCACCTGAGATATACATACAGCTTGTACTAAACTTCACACCGATGTTGCTCTCACTTGGTCTGGGTAGGTTACAGTTAGCTCTGTCCTGCCTCTGAAAACTGCTGTCATATCGTCGACTGTCCCTTCCGAAAAAGGCGTCAGTAAGCTGGAGGTTAATCGATGAGCAAGAAGAGCGAGTTCGGTAAGCGACTGCTAGCCCAGAACGGAGGGGCTGGCTCTGACTGGCTTGGATGATTAAACCACTATTTTTAGAATTAGGAATACTGTCTTCTAGAAACGTTGATATTAATAGTGTTGATTGCAATAAATATACCTAAAGATGATCATATTTCTGCTGCGAATACACTGGTTCAAAGGATCAGTGACACAAGATGGCTTACTTGTTTTCGAATGAGCCTGGCTGTACTGCGTTTAATAAGGACAATAACAAAACCAGAGAAAATACATTTTAGGCCTGAATCTCAGAGATTCCATATCTCCCCTAGACCATCACCTGGACAGGAAAACAGGAATTCATTTAATAGGTCATATGAAGTGAAGAAGAGAAATCCTTCTTCTCTAGCGTGCAGAGTGACAGTAAAGCTGCCTGCAGACCTTACAGGACCAGTGGATGAAGTGGCCACTGGACTTTAGCACCTCCTGTGTCACTGTGCAGAGGGAATTCATCAAGAAATGGAGGGCTTATGGGAGAGCTGTTGTCAGGCTGTTTTCTTCTCTTGCCATGTGCCCTAGTACAGCAACATAGAAAGACGCAGCTCCTCGCAGAGGCAAGGAGGATGCACTCTCCGCCTGGCTTTTCTTATCGTCCTCGTCCCTCATGTGATATAACAGCACCGTCCCCACTGTTGGAGAGTTTCTGTGGCTCTCCTGGAAAAGTCCAAAGGACTCCTAAGGTGTCCAAGTAACGGTCTGATTCACCTCCCATCCCTGTGCAGCACTGAGCGGAGCCACACACCCTGTCTGAAGAATAGAAATCATTACGCAAGCCCAAACCACTTATTGATCATGTATAATACACAAGCCTAAGTTATTACCTAATTTAAATTATTTACCAGGTTAAAATATGCTGCCTTTCACTGCGCACAGAAGTAACAGAGCATTTTGCAAAGAATTTCTGAGAAAGTCCCTTCAACATGTTAACTGCCAGGTCCCAAAGTGTCATTCCAGACACTGATTAAAGTACAAACTAGAAAATAGTGGTTGTTTGATGACAATCTCTATAATGATGCCCAGACTTTTTTGTTTCCTCTCTTGTTCTGTGTACCAATACGGACCTAGTGTAAACAGAAACATGAGCTTTCATTGCCTTGTATTCAAGCAGCTGCAATAAAAACTGCTAATGGAAGAGGGGGAAAGAAGAGGGAAAAGATCAAATGGCCTAAAAGGTATTTACACAACATAAGAGTTTTGTGACCATGAGATACTATTTTGAGGTTACATACAGGGAGTGAAGAAAGAAATTGCACTTTCAGGAAACTTTGTGACAAGAATAGGTGGAAAAATAATTATTTTGCATGACTAGCCTGCTCTTTGTACAGACACTTTATATGGCAAATGCCAAAGCAAACAGTTTGTAAGTGAAGCGTAACTTTTATTCATTTGCTGTCTGATCAGAAGTATTTATACATACCTGTAGTATGAGTGTTTTTATTTTATTTTTTTTTCTTCTTTTTAAATGCAGGAGGTCTATTAAATCACTGATAGGAAAGTTCAGGTATTTACTTTAGAAATTGCTTTGCCTTAGAATTTTGTTTAGAACATAAGGATTATTGCATGACTCAATGTGAAAGTATCGCTTTAGTGTGCCCTTTGCCTTCTCTGAGTGGATAAGTAACCTCCTAAAGGGTGGAGGAACAGCAGATAAACGCGTTGGTGAGACTTTTCTGCCACCGTCTCTCATGATGTCGTGAACAAGGTAAGGAAACACAGTCTATAGGAAATAACTGGGAAGCAGGACAGCCTGAAACATCTTTCTTAAAACGTAAACCTGAGATTCACTGCAAAATTGCGAGGTCCTTCCAAGTGGGGTCCTTGCAGGCTTTCGTCCTGGTCCCAGCCTTAATCTGAATTTTCATTAAGGTCTAGACAACAGGCTAGAGAGTGTACACACACAGTTAATTTGCAGATGTCACCTACGGGATGATGTTCCAAGCACTTTGGAGGAGAGCTTCAGAAATCAAATGGGCAAAGTGGAGGGATGGCCTGAAACCCATAGAATGAAGCTAAGCAGGGGGGGAGCGCAGAGAACTGCAGTTCAGAGGGAAAAATCCAACACACAAATGAAATGCAGAATAATGAGAGATGCAGCAGCACAACAGGAAAGGATTTGGAGATTACTGTGAAGCACAAACCAAGTCAGCAATCTGAGGCTGTTGCGAACAAGACAAAATCAGCACGATGTGATCAAGAACATCACCTGCAAGGGATGGGAAGTGACTGTTTAGCTCTGCTTGGGGTTGGTGAAACCTCAGCTGGAAGACTCTGCCCGCTTTCGGGAGCTGCGCTTGAACAAGGATGTAGGCAAATGCCCAGTGAAGGTAACAAGCGGAGTAAGAGGTTTAGAAAACATGGCATGCAAAAGAAGAGCCATAGAAAGAGAATTGCTTGATCTAAAAGGGGAAGGCTGAGGAGGGAATGTAAAAGTCTACTCCAGTAAGAAGATTACCATAAAAAGATAGATTCACTTGAGGGAATTGAAAATCTCCTTTTTTGGAGGCTTTTAAGGGTGGGTTAGAAAAACGCCTGTAGGAGTGATCTGGGAATACTTACTCCTGTTCATCGACCTCTTAAGGTCATTTCCAGCCTGATATTGCTTTGATTCATTGACCCACCCCATAAAACTGCATCTGAAATCAAACATGTATTTTTAAATGGAGTATTAGGAGAGTTTTTGGGGTGGTATATTTTTAGCATGGCACCCTACCATTTTTTTTCCACAGACAGATAATTTTGTAATTCTGATGTCAGTGTTTTCTTAGTACTTGATGATTTTCATGAATATTCACATTGAAGCTTTAGGAGGCCTTTTCTAAATCAGAATTATGTTTCAAACTGTTTTGCCATAATGTTATAGATGTTTCTTAGATGGCAAATACCTGTTTAATCTGTTTCCTCACAGTTATTTAATCACAGAGCGTTCTAATCTCTCTCAAATTGTAACATTTGTATTTAATGTACATACTGATATTTAGTTGTAAAATATGTGATTCTGAAAACTTTTTATTTATCCAGTTCCTTCAGTTTCCAAGTCATATCTCAAAGCATTTTTTCACTGGCCCTAGGGGAGTTAATTTACGTCACATTTGCTTCATTTGTATCACTTTGCAATGTTTTTTGTTTCAGAGCACTTTCCCTTTAAAAATATACTTACCTACAAGTAGTGACCTCTGGATGCTGCCCTCAGTGTAGTCAATGAGGCGAGAGTGTGAGAATAACTGACTCTTTTCTTGTCTTGATAACATTTTGTGGTCATTTAAGAAATCATCTTGGATTGATTGAAAATAAAATGTGCTGTGCAGATTTCGAATTGAATTTAGCATTCTACTTAAAAGGAAACCAAAATGCTTCATTTATTGTTGAGGCGAAGGAAAGGGAGAGACAGTTTTGCTTTAGAAAAAAGTTGTGAATGCGACACTAATTTTAAAAAATGTTTTGATTTAAATCCACATTTCTTTCAGCGAAAGTACTTGTGTCCCGTCATTAGCACTCACTACAAAATCCATTTGTTAGCAGAAGAGACACACATAAATCACTGACAGAGTACAAGGTTATGCTTATCGTAATAATAATGCAGGGTCTATTTTTGGTGAGTTAGGCGATACACCATCTGCTTTATGGCACACGAAGGATCAGACTTTGCTGCTCCTGATGTGGCTCTGTCGTGTCATCTGCTGCAGATTCATGGACAGAGGAGGTTCTGCAGTCATGGGATGGGATTTTCTTTTTTTTAAACCTAGGGTTTAGCTGGGATTTTGGTGCATTCTCTTTGGGCTGCACATCAACCCAGTCAATAGGCTTCTCCTATGATAACTAGAAACATACTTAGCCTTTGCCTTCTGTGCAGTAGCGAGACGCCTGTGTCCGCCTTCCTGCGCCAGGGTGGCTGCAGGTCCTCTGGAACAGAGCTCCAGACCCAGCCCAGCCCATGGGCCACAGATTCCCAGCCTGACCAACAAGGGAAGGCTTCTCCCGGAGGGACGGTGGCAGCGGAGAAAATGTTGCAGCCCCGGGGGCTGAGCGAGGCAGGCCGTCTGGCAGCGCGGCTCAGCAAATCTCTGAGGCATGAAGTCACCTCAGTGAAGCCACCCCACAGATGTCAAAGCGACTGATAGATTACGTATGTGCACTGCCTCACCTTTTGGCTTCATGCTGCCAGCAGACCTGCACGGGATGCTTCCTCTGCCCAGTGAGATTTTACCCGGGATTCCACTTAAATTCCTTCTCCACCAACCCGAACTTGACTCTTTCTTGGGAAGAGTCCAAGCACAGTTTCACACACCTGCAGGGATCTCAGGAGAGTTGCTCGTTATTCCAGCCTGCTCACCTGGGAAGGTGTGTGTACACCAAGGATGCACCTCCTGTTGTTATTTGCCCTTCGAGGAGGGAGGTGAAATTGTTTGCTTGGTATATACCATTCATTTTCCTAATGGTAATGGGTGAACACCTTTGTCTTGCTGTTGGCTTTCCTTGATGGAACCTGCAATGCTGCACAACTTTTCTATGTATTTACCCAGCCTGTAGGGCACCATATTTTTGTCTCATTCTTCAGGTTTCTTTGAAGCCAATGAAGAAGGTCTGGCTCTTGAAAGTGCAGAGGTTGGGATCCAACCTGTATTCACACCGTGTTGTGCCTTAACTGTACAAGTTACACCAAAGGACACATCAGGACCACATAAGGCATTAACTCACTTCCTAAGTCAGCAAGAGACTTTTTTTTTATTGTATGGATTTTTATGCAGTTGCCCATCCCGAAATTTTAGCAATAGATTTCTGCTAATGATTTAAAGTCAAACCTTGCTATACCGCAGACCTGAGTAAAGGGAAAGAAATGATTTGTACTTTATCATTTATGCTTGAAAATTAACACGGATTGTTCCACTACTTTCAAATCAAAGTAATACTTTCCCTGAAACAAGGCAGAAGCCTATGGTCACATCTGAACAAAATACAGAGAGATACGTACTCTGTGCCTGAAGCTGTCTATACTGGAATATTTAGCTGGTGTAAGAGTGGTCTTCTTCCAGGGCTATGGCCAGTAGAGACAGGCCTCTTGCTGGTATGTCCATACTTGTCAAAACCTGGGAATCCCATATACAGTGACAGAGCTGTCCCCGCAGAAATGGATGGACACAGACCAAGTCTGTGACCAGCGCACAGACAGCACAGACCTGGCTGTCAAGGTAAGTCAGTCCAACGTTGCACTGAGGACCTGTTGAGGAAAAGTCCTACTCTGAAAAAAAGAGAATGAGCTTGACAGGGGAAATGGAGTGTTAGAGCAAAAGGTTAAGGCAAGGACCGAAACTTCTCATACATGCATTCAGAGCGGAATATAAGCAATTTCTGTGATGAAGGAATGGCAAGCCATGAACATTCAAACATCCTGCACCGCTGAGGGCAGGCATACCTTCTTGCTCCTTGGCTAATGTATATAATATAAATATACTCTTCCCACTATGGCAACCACATGCTGTATCTCATCCTTCATTTCCATTTTTGTACTCCATCCTCCTTTTCCTGATCCTTCTGGCAGAGCCGTGTGTTTTCCACACTTCTCTTTTTTCATGGACACTGAACATTATTATTATTATAGCTGTGACTCTAATTGCTTGAGCTACTACAACCTTTGCCTACGTTGCTGGAGTCCTTCTGTCAGTTTCTTGACAAGCGTTTTAGTTATGCCATCAAGAAAATGGTCAGATGAACTCTTGAAACTGGTTAAAATTTAGTGATCTTTGAACTGTCGAGATGCATCCCAGTGTCCTGAGGGAATTGGCTGAGGTATTTGCCAAGCCACTCTCCATGATATTTGAAATGTCACAGCAATCAGGTAAAGTCCCCAGTGACTGGAAAAGGAGAAACATTGCACCCACCTTTAAAAAGGGTAGAAAAGAGCGCCCTGGGAACTACCAGTCTCTCAGCCTCGCCTCTGCCTCAGAAGATCATGGAACAGGTCCTAAGCGATACGGAGGACAGGGAGGTGATCCGAGACAGCCAGCATGGCTTCACCAAGGGCAAGTCCTGCCTGAACAACATAGTGGCCTTCTATGATGGAGTGACTATGATGGAGTGGGCAAGGGAAGAGCTACAGATGTCATCTATCTGGACTTCTGTAAGGCCTTTGACACAGTCCCCCACAACATCCTCTCTCTAAATTGGAAAGAGATGGATTTCATGGGTGGACTGTTTGGCGCATGAGGAATTGGCTGCATGGTCGCATCCAGAAGGTAGCAGTCAACAGCTCATTGTCCAGATGGAGACGGTGGCAAGTGGTGCCCCTCAGGGGTCCATATTAGGACCAGTGCTGTTTAATATCTTTATCAATGACATAGACAGTGGGATCGAGTGCACCCTCAGCAATTTTGCAGACAACACCAAGGTGAGTGGTGCAGTTGACACGCCTGAGGGATGGGATGCCATCCAGAGTGACCTGGACAAGCTCAAGAAATGGGCTCATGTGAAACTTATAAGATTCAACAAGGCCAAGGGCAGGGTCCTGGACCTGGGTCAGGGCAACCCCCAGTAACAATAGAGGCTGAGGGATGAAAGGATTGAGAGCAGCCCTGCTGAGAAGGACTTGAGGGTACTGTTAGATGGAAAACTGGACATGAGCTGACAATGTGTGCTCGCAGCCCAAAAGGTCAACCATATCCTGGGCCACATCAAAAGAAGCACGACCAGCAGGTTGAGGAGGTGATTTTGCCCCTCTGCTCCGCTCTGTTGAGACTGCACCTGGAGTACCGTGTCCAGCTCTGGAACCCTCAGCACAGGAAGGACATGGATCTGTTGGAGCGGGTCCAAAGGTGGGACACAAAAAGGATCAGAGGGCTGGAGCACCTCTCCTGTAAGGACAGGCTGAGAGAGTTGAGGTTGTTCAGCCTGGAGAAGACAAGGCTCCGGGGAGACATTATTGCAGCCTTTCAATACTTAAAAGGGGCCTACAGGAAAGGTGGGGAAAAACTTTTTAGCAAGGCCTGTTGCAATAGAACAAGAGGTAATGGTTTTAAACAAAAAGAGGGTGTATTTAAGCTACATATAAGGAAGAAATTTTTTATGATGAGGGTGGTGAAACACTGGCATAGGTTGCCCAGAGAGGTGGTAGCTGCCCCATCCCTGGAAGCATTCCAGGTCAGGTTGGACAGTGCTCTGAGCAACCTGATCTAGCGGAAGGTGTCCCTGCTCATTGCAGGGGGGTTGGATTAGGGGGTTAGATGACCTTTTAAGGTCCCTTCCAACCCAAACTATTCTATGCTTCTGTGATTCTATGAACTATGATACTACATGCTTCTGAGACAGTACTGGAAGGTGAGGGTAAATTTAGGGAAGAGAATCTGCCTTTTGCTTTCTTCATTTGGATGACAGCTGCATCTGACCTTGCTTATCATAACACTTTTAATATACAGGAAAGAATTACGATGGTGAGTCTGAGATGATTCTTCATACCCCACTGGTGTTTCACTGAGGGCTGGGTGAACACATGATGCTGATTTTATTTTGTTGTCAGTTGCTAAGCTGTAGTAAATCTCTGCTGAAAAAAAGCATAGATATCTTCCAATACAGGCATTTGTCACTGGATTTTGGATAGGGAATGAGTTTCGTTCATGCTAGATTTCACTCAGAGGGGCAGTTTGGTGCTCAACCAGTGCATCTGTTAGCAATTTAGTGCTCTGGAGAAGTGATTATTTTGGTGTAAATTTGCCTTTGGTCTCTACTTGGAATGGTGCAGCATACACGTGGATGTACCCCAGGAACTGAGGCTGAAGCCAGGCCCTGGGGCTCCATCCAGAGCACTCCACCAATGGTGGTGCAAGGTACCTCCAAAAGGGGGAAAACACATCCTCCCTATGTCCTTCAGCATTTCACACTCTATGCAAGTGCACAATTCTGTTAGTGATGGCAAAGCTGTACAGAAATATACTTTGCATTGCAATGCGCACCTTGGACAGGCAGCTGGTATCAACTTCATTGGCAGAATCAATGTGTTGTGAAATAAGTTTGATATGCCGTCCGTGTTGTGCCACAGTCCAAACACCCACAGGCAACTTCAATGGTGGGGTAATTCAATGATGCCAGAAAAATGAAAAGGAACACGAAGTGTGTGCTTGACTGTAGTCAAAACATCATCTCTTTGGTAACAACTACTTTGATTATGAAGCAATGATCACTTTCATTAATGTTGTCACATTACAGACAATGAAGTCTGACCCTTACATTTTCGCTAATTTCACGTACCTACACAGCTCTGCCAGTTGTTATCTGTCAAACCACCTTCCATTGTCACAGGACAAGCTGTGTTTTAGATCTTCTTGCAAGTCCTTTTTTGCTACAGACCTCTACTCCTTCCCTTTTTCTTTTTTTTTTTTTAAAAGTTCTCTCACAATTGAAACCTGCTCTTTTTCCTATTTTTCTATTGTGATACAAAGTGTCCTCCTAACAACTTTATGGCTGGACCTTGGACTGTGGAAGGCTACCTCTGTCTGCTGATCATAACCTAACTGGGATTGAAACATGTACAGAAACCAAGAGCTTGTGTTGGATGCCTTATTCAGGTAACCCATGTATTATTTATCAAAAAGTATATAACAGTAAATAAAGATGCCAAAAGGCTTGCATGTCTCCATCTCAGCCTTCGTCCGTTCTTGTGTGTTTTCTGTGTGTTCCCCTCAGTCCTGTCCCACATCTTTCCTACTAGAAGAAACAAATGCACAGCAAATGCTGCTTGTCTCCCCCCCTTTCTTCTCCAGGCAAAGGGTTTTAACACGTTTAAATTTCTTTGATCCTGACCTAAGAAACATCCATCTATAACCCAGCTGGAGCCAGGTGGTAGACATTTCACTGTTAGCGGTCCCTGTTCCTAAAGACCTCTAATTGTCCTCTCTGGAAGATGTTAATATTTGTCAGGATTCTATTTAGTATTTGTTTTTCTTAACACTCTCCTTTATTTCTGTATAAGAGAACAAAAAATATCAAACAGATAAAATAAGGTACTTATGATAGTCATGAAAATAATAGAGATATCTCATTCTTTACAACAACCAAATGAATATGAACTGCTTCGCACACTGCAACCTTAGAATCTGGATATTACACAAGTAAAAATAAATGCACACACCCATAAAACTAGTAAAACTGGCTGTTGCAGCTACACATAGTTCCTTGTGTTCATTAAAATTGTATCTTTATTGAGCTTATCTTGATTGGCATGCAGATCAAAGTGAAAACGTAATAAATAAAAGAATATACATAATGGAATCCATGGAAAGAAGCTATTCAGAAGATAATTCCAGTAGGTAAATTGCAATGCAGTATTAAAAACAACAGTGCAGAAGCATTTGAAACATAACACGTCATACACTGTTGAAGGGCCAGATCCTGAGGCCATTACTCACTTGCGTAGACACACTGACTTCAAAAGAATTACTCACCGTGAGTAAAGACAGTTGGAGTACGACTAAACAAGAGAGTATTAGCTCCTTCGGTGCATCTGTGTAGCTGAACAACAGCTCTGTGTGAGCGTGATCCTGTCGGCGATACCCAACTCAGCCCATAATGGCAGCTCCAGCCCCGCTCTGGGATGAGCTGAGCACCTGGTAGGGCAGAGGATCCCTGATCGAATGGAAAGTGGGAGCACAAACACACATCAGTGTGAAGTGAATATGTTTTCCTTCAGCTGTGCCCATCTGTGCCGCTTATGAAAATAATTTTCTTACTTCCCTAGCTCTGGCTGGCCTTCCACAGCCCATACCTGGAAACATGAGCTGGATCAGCCTCGTCTCATCCATTATTAAGCAAATAGTTGTGCTTTGCTGAACTGGGGCCCAGATTTCCATAGCTAAATTTTTATAACTCTTTAAATGTATGGAGAAAGGGCAGTTTGACTTTCAGATGTCAAGGATGAATTTTTAGGGCAAGCAACAAAGAACAAATTTTTTTTCACTTTGAATTGCTGATTAGGGTACTTTGACACAGTCATAGGACATAAGGCCTCTTAACGTCACTTTACTGAAATTTTTATTGGCACTATTACACAAGTGAGATAAGGGATGATTTACAAGGTTAGTCACAAAAGGTGAACAAAACAGAAACTAGATGACAGATTCTACACAACTGAAACTAGAAGACAGGGTCTGCACATCATGGGCTATTGAACAGAATGAGTTCAATCCCGAGTATAAGAGAAAGAATATGTTCGAAAAAATGACAAAGGAGAAGCCTAAGAGAAAGATTTCATAAATAAGTTTAGAAACCCAACTGGCATTAGTGGCCGCTGTTCAATTCCACTGTTTGAGCATTGGGAACCAACAAAAAGATCGGGGTATGCCAGATTTTGCTTTTCTGGAAAATAAGATTGAGGGAAAATTTCTCCCACTTCGGTCTTTCATCCCTTTTATGTTTGAGCATTCTTATTACGTACGCAGTATAACCAAGAATTATCCAGGCTGTCGTGCCATAAGGATGAGTTTCAACAGAGAAAAACATTTGTCTGTGGTTACAGACTGGCTCTCTGGGAAAAAAAACAAAACAAAAACTGGTTGCGGCAGTACGTACTGGAACTTCTCAAAGCAAAGCATGAGGCTAAGTTTACCTGTCTGCCTACCACTGCCTAGAGTGTTTTCCCAGGTCTCAGCTAGTTTATAACATATGGTTACCTGCAGTCATGTGAAAGTGTTTTCAACCAGCCTGGTGAATTATTGGCAGCCACTACTGTTTTACATAAAAAAACATTTCACGCTATTTTGAAGTAGTAGGAGGTAGCATCCCCTTCCTCAAAATGTTAATACATATTTTGAAGCAAATCCACTACCTCTTTGACCCAATTTTATGTTGATAAGACTCAATCGATCCCAGCAGTATTACATCCATGTGTCGTTTTATAATAAAACACTGTAGTGAATCAGTTCCCTTTGCTCCTTTCTTCTACATTTTTCCATGCCACCATGAGACATTCAAGGAAATTTTCCACATCTGAGAGCTTTCTGAGTAAACAGTGGAAGATACTGGTGTCCACAAACCCATGACAAACATCTCTGAAATTATGATGTCCATAATACTGAAAAAATGCCACCCAGGTTATTTCAATACATATTTTTTTTCTTTTTCCTGTTTATATTTTGTGAGCAAAACTAAATTCAATTCCAACAGCTGAGTGGAGCCTACTCTTTAAAATGAAAGCATCTCCCCCAGCTCACTGAAGCTCCTAACTAACTGACACGGAAGTTAGCTGCATTACGTGGGCTTCAGGCCATCCTCAGCACAATCAGTCTTCATCAAGCTGAAACTTGCTGTGTTTAGGCAGGTTGGGATTTCTAAACAGGTTGTTCAGCCCTATTTTCTATGCTCAGTTGCCCAAGGATTTGTTTTCTTCCAAGAGCAACAACAAGGTATTTGGCTTACAAAAGTTTTGTAGGAGTCTATCATTTTAAGAGATTTTTCTAGCCTTAAAACGGGCAGTTCCACTAGGAGAGACGCCAAGTTTTCAAGATGGAAGGGTCTCTGAAAACTACGGAGGACTGTCAAGCTGTTACCTCTAGCTTTTCTCCTGAAATTGTGACCTTTCAGATATGCCGTGACATAGCAGCAGTTTGATGGGATCTAGAGGTCTAACTAAAGACACTTGAGGAAAGATTCCTCTCGAGTGTTAACACCATTTTACTCCATCATATTCATTAATAAGAGGCTTAGAGACTAGAAAGGGCTTCACTCTGTCTACTTCAGCCTAAATAAAGATTAATATCCTTTCATGTAGTGTATGTTTGCGTGGTATTTGGTGGTGTGGGACTTTGGTACAAAATCATAATGAAATACTTTTCCAGCACGTCATGTTCAAGTAAATATATATTTTCTTGAAAAGGAAAAAAAGGAAAGGGAAGACCTAAGACCTACAGAAGATGTAAACTAACAAGTCTGTCAACATCTCTTCCAAAACAGTGAATAATAACAGTCTATGCAAGGTATAGTTGCTTCCTATAACGGGAAAAAAAAGCAAACCAAGCACACATTCATATAAGTATCTTAAAGATGAAATGAAGGGTCCAGCTCAATGATCAATACAGATCGATACAACATAGATCATGCAAGGCTTTCTTCTGCCGTATGTCCTGTATGTGCTAGAGACTGTTCTTAATGTAGTATGTTGAGCACTGTATGAATAGAAGATACATAAATACACAACTTATTCAACTTAGCAGTTATCTTCACTGATGGAGTCAGCCTCGTGCCTGTAAACTCCTACAAAATTCTTGGGTATTCAACAGATGTGCTGCCTTCACAAGCTTTATACTACTGTAGTACTTCAGCGAAGAAGAAAGGAACGCCCCCAAATTATTAGACAGGGGTTTCAAAAACTGCCAGTAGCACGCACTTACAGAGTTTCTAATGGTAGCCATAGACTTAGGTCTTCGGATCTACACAAGTCCGTGGTACTCTGTATATGACAAACATCATATCTGCTGGAAACATCATGCCAGTCCTTATGTTTTCTTCCAGCTTCAAATTCCTAACAAGAGAGGAATTCGGAGGTGTTAAATGCCACATGGAGTGCCTAGAAAGCATCAGTCCTTGCTGCAAAATGTTTATGAGGTTCCAAGCATAGGAGAAAGAAAGTACCGTTATCCCTGTTTTATAAGTACGGGCATTGAGAGATGAAAGGACCTGGCTGTTATTCATGGAAAGATTATCATTGACTTCAGTGGGTGTAGTATCAGCCCTATAGCGGTATGAAACTTGGCTCCTAATTACATTAGGCCCACGTAGGCTTAGTTTCAGCCACAGTTCATTTTTATCGTCAGGTTGTTAACCTGTAAACCAAAGGTATTTCAACTGCTGACAGAGTCTGACTTGCGGTTCTAGGCTCCCAGGATGCTTGACTAAGAGAAACCCATGTCCAGTCACGTTTCGTTTGTGCTCGAAGTGTTTGGCTTCCATCAATGGCTTGGGATGGCCTGTTCTCTGCAGATTAAGAGGAAATAATATATGACGCACAGGCTTGTCTCACTCACTTCAAAGTGTGAGCAACAGTGACTCACCCACCTCCGCAGACATCTTTAAACCCTGTGCTGAGTTTCCTATTTTTCTTCTTGTGTCATAGATAGCATTGCTGGCTTTTGTTTTCTCCAGCCTACGTTCACCAGCTTTGCAGAATTTTGAATGCAATCTGGCAATGAGGTTGGGATTATGTTTTTTTTTACGGTGCCTTTGGGTTCCCATATTCTTTCGTAGTTTACTTAACCAAACAGCATGTGTTTAAATTTCTCAGTAACTCCGGGTGTTACCAAATAAGAATAATCTGCATAATATCTACGTGAAAGGGAGGCTTGTTATTCACACTTCATTATCATCTTGTCCCAACAGACAGCTGCTGTCACTGTTTGCCCTTTTCAGTGGAAACGGGCTAAATTCATCCTAGTCACAGACGGGGGTAGGTGGCTGCGGTGCAGTCCCCATCCATTTGGAATATGACACGTTAGATTGAGTTATTCTTTTACAGAGCAGGGAAGCTCATTGAACAGAAAAGGTTAATTAACCTAACTGTGGACCAAACTGGTCCATACAGAAGTCAACCGGGACAGGAAAAACTTCCATAAATTCTTCAAAATATACTTCATTAGGAATAACATGAAAAAAACAATAATCACCTTATTAAAGTCTTGCCAGATAACACCACGGCTTCACCAGGAGGATTTATCTGCTCTCATGTTTGCAGTCTGAGGCCAGAATTCAATGAACCTGGGTCATCCGTGGCTGTGTAGGCTGTCGATCCTGTAGGCTAGTATGCAAAAAGTGGATACCACCACCACCGCTTCTCCTACACCACTGTTTTTGAATTAAAGTGACCGTGGCAGCTCTGCCCTGTGCTGAACCCAGTGCTGTTGATATGCGTTAGGCATGATCTAAGCATGCCTAGAAGACTGGGATCCTTGGGGGCCTTAGGCAATGGAATACCTACTTTGTAAATCCCAAATGCACTTGGGGAAATGTCAGTCTACACATTTAGTTCAGTCAAGGTGTCAGTGGTGTAATTTTAACCATCAAAGTAAATTTTGTAAGGGAAATTTTGAGTACTTTAGTGGGGCAAATGTTATTGGGAAAATCATTTTTCTCGTACTTTGATGAAATTCTCCTTGGTTGCACCATAACTGCCTAGGTGCTTTATTTGAATCTTGCTGAAGGCACCTGCCTGTCTGAGCTTCAGCTCTTCTGGGTGTCCAGAGTTGTGCTTTGGCACGTGACCAGAACAGTTTAAGCAGCCTGATAGCTATCTCCCACCTAAGAAGCTAGGCATTCCTCTGCTGAAGTTTCCTGGGGGGGCTCAAACCTGCAGACATTCTCAAAAAACACCAAGCGCACACCCAGAAGGCTCCTTGGAAAATGCTTTGTGGGTGCTTTTTTAGAACAGACAGTGGAGGAGGATCTGCCACCCACCGTTCATACAATACTCTGTGGTTAAGCCGTTCACTTAGAAAGTTAGACTCAGATCCAACACTTTTCTCTGACTGAAGGTGTTGAAACCGACTTTTCTCCAAGGAAAATGTCCTCCCCAGGGCTGACATGGTTTAGAGGGGGAAAGGTGGGGTTTCATGCACACTCTCTACTCTTCCTCTTGAAGTTGTTTTATTGTGTAGCAGAAAATTCAAAAGCCACTGGACAGGCACTTCCACAGAGATCCATTATTCTATAGCCTGCACAAAATAGGTTTGGGAGGAGCTCCCTCCTCCAAGGCCTGTTTATACGCTTTCTGGTCAACACCATTTCAATTCAACTCAGACAAGTAGGTGATTAACACTTGAAAAACTGGAAGAAATTAAATTCTGCTCTCCCACTTTGTTCTCTACAGCTTTACTTGTACTAAATAGGCAGCAACATTTCCATCACCAGCACATTTCAGAAGTACACTTTTGGAAAGAGGAGATGTAGGCACCTGCTTACAGGTTCTGGTCTGTGAACGCAAAGTAAGACATGTCTTGACCTTTTTATTTGCTGTAAAGTAGCTGAAAGTGCCTGAAACTTAAGTATGGTGAAAATGTAGATTTGTATCCTGTTTTGGGGCCCTGACCTTCCCTATGCTGTGTACGTAAAGCCTCATACATAGGTTTTGGTTTCCATTTGAATGGCCTGCCACACAGGCTACAACTGTACTTAGTTTTTGTTATCCTTGATAAGACTTAATAATGCCAATTTGAGTTCCTTTCCACCTTAACCAAAAGCCCAGAAATTCTTTCATTTAGTGATATAATTTTGCTGTTTCTAGGTCCACTTGTCTTTTTGGATCCCTAAATTTCTCACTTAACCTCAATTATGTTTGTTCTCTTTTGTAGACAAGGATTTAAAATTGTTCACAATGGCAAGAAGGTTATATTCTACTGTATCTATGGCTTCTGTCTTTTCTCTTTTTCATGGGTGTACTTTTTTTTTCTTGCTTACTAAGCAAACATTGAAGTGAATTCTTGGTGGTGCATGTGAGGTCTTTAGATCCCTGCCAAAGCGGAGGAAACCCTAGGGAAATGCAGAGAGCAGGAAGAGTTAGGCAGAGAGTGCCCTGGGTTTTGATATCCAGTGGAAGCTCTGTCTCCGAAGTGATGGTCACAGCAGAAGATGGCAATAGCACAGGAGGGTCATGCCTGTGTGGGGAAAGGAAGGGTTTGCAGGAGCTGGGAAACTTGGAGAAAGGGAGTTCAGGCGAGAGACAACGGGTGAGAGGTTGAGTTGGATGGACAGGAACAACTGGGGCTTTGAGTTGCTGAGAATTTGGGGGTCAGTCTGGAAGGATGAGAAAGGGTATGTGGGAAATTCAAGTGGGAGGGATTTTTCTGTGGAAGAGTAGGAGGAAGGTTAGGGGAAGTCAGGACATAGCCGACACTTAAGAGACAAAAGTGTAAGATCTAAGAATTGTGCCAGGGGAGGAATTTCCCCCCAGAAAAAGGACCTCAGATGGTTGGGAGTTGATGGAGGCCTCTGAGGAAATATGGTGACTAGGAGCCAAATGCTTTAGAGGAAAAGAGCCTCTGAGATCAGACTGAGTGGAACGAGGGGAAGGGAGGCAGTCTCTTATCTTCCCCTCCTTACTGCTTCCATCTCCAGGTCCTCAAAATTCCTGCATGGGAGCAGTGATGCATACAAAGGACAACAACTTCTTCCTCCATGCTGCATCAGCCTTTGATTTTGAGAAGACAGAGCTGTTCAAAGGTAGTGACCATGTGGGTAAACTTTTATGTCTCTGGGTGACTTGTTCCAGTACAAAAACTAGAGCAGTTGTGGCATCTCCATCCCCAGAGGACTCCAACACTCAGCTAGAAAAGGCCCTGGCTGAGCTGATCCAGTATTTGTGGTAGTTCCACTTTGAGCTGGGGGTTGCTGTAGATGATCTCCAGAGCTCCCTTCCCACAGGGTTTCCCATTGTCCCTGGTTCTAGGAATCTAGAAAATTTTTAGTCATAGAGGAATCCTTACCTTTGACACCTTACCCTATACAGGCCTCCTTCCATTTACCTTTATTTTTGCTCAAGATGACAGATACATTATCCCATGTTGATGTTCCCATAGGTTTGCAGTAACATATTCTGAGTTCACATTTCTGAAACAGAAAGCAATATAATTCAGAGAATACAAAGATGACCACCCAAAGGATTCATATGCCTCTGGCTGAGTTCATTTTGCAGTTCAGGTGCCCTTCTACTCTCCCCATTTTGTCTCTCAAAATCATCACTTCTGCTTGACCTGCCTGTAGGCCAAAGGGCAAGATGACTTGGCTTCTTTCCAGATCCTGTTAAAGGCCATTTCTGAAGTCCTAAGTGCTTTTTGCTGAAGAAGGAAAGCACATCTTTTCCTGAACGAATTGGTAATATAGCTCGTTTGCAGTGCTCACAGCTGAAGCTGGTGGAGTGATTCGGACCAAATGAGCTTTCTTTTCTAATGATGTAGAAGCTTTTGTAGAATCAAAAAGATTTTTCTTATGTTTCCTACCAAGTAAACCCCCTCTCCAAACCAAGTGACAAAACAGGAAGAATTATACCATTTCATTATTTGTTTTGGAAACCAAGAGGTATGAGGTAGTGCCTGAGCCTGCACTTGGCCCCTTCATCTTCAGCCGCACCACTGAGGCACCAGCGTTACAGCCTGGCCACTGCGGCTCCCTCTGCTCTTGTGGAGCCACCAAGTCTCCCTGCCACCCTGAGAAAGTGCCCATCTTCCTCCTGCGACATTAGAGGGAGTCTGAGGTGACTAACCCTCTAATTTACATGCCTCACATAGGTGATTAACGTTAGGTAGGATGAATTGTGGCTGCAGTATATCATTGAAACATCTTACCTTATTTTCCAGATCAAAGTATCTCGTGTTTTTGTTCTGATGAAACAGTTTGGTACTTAACAAGAGGAGCACGTAAACATTCGACATACTAATTAGAGAAGCCAGCTGTTTACTGTATCTTTCCATTATCCTGCAATCCTGTTTCAACTAATATGTTATGGCATGTGTTTTATTATGGGCTTCCACAATCTAGCCATGAAATTAAGTAAATATCTGTAACTGTAGTTATATAAATGATATTACTAACAATGAGAAATTTTGAGTTGGATTGATATCAGAATTCCCCTCCATTTTAATTTTTAAAATAAAAATGTAAAAATTTTTATTCTGTGGCAATATTTAAAATGTTTGGTTTAGACGTGACTCAGCACCAAAAGAAATTTTGAAATGATATTCAACACAAACTCTGTTCACAGTTTTAACCAGCCTTTCTGTCCCAGGAACAAGGGAGTCGTTCAGCTATCAATTCTCATCTTTAAGAATGAGTGAAGAGCTGGAAATCAATGAGAAATTCCAGTGGTCTTTGTTGGTAGTGGGTCAATGGACTGCATTACTACTAAACTGCTGGATACTACCCAAATTATTTGGCTTTAAGATGCAAAAATAAGATAAGTGTTTAAGGATATGATGAATAGTCTTCAGAAAAGTTCTAGGTCAACATATTCTAAATGGATAATAAGTATGTCTGTTTACCAAAGCATTTTCTAACAATAGTAAGGAAGTCACCAGAAACTTATTCAACCTTAAAAAAACAAAACAAAACAAAACCAAGAAAAAAAAAAACAGAAAAGAAAAATCTTACATTGGTTTGAACAGAATATGAGCTGAAGAACACACACAAAAAATCCATTTATGATATTGTTTGGCTATGCAGTATGCATCTAAAAATGTTATGATTGTTTGCAGAGTACTATTAAACTAAATAAGAGCATGCTGTGACTTGATTGACCTATGCATCAGTGCATGCCAATCTATTTGAGTTATTTCACAGTTTGGGAACGTTCTCACATAATCCTATATGTACGCTTACTGCATTTGTTTTTTGAGTTAACTTTCCCTTCTATTGAATAGTACACCTAATCTTCAACGTTCAGCTGGGAAAACAATTTATAAACAGTGATTCTCAGTAAAAAAGCAGCTCTGCTGCTTCTCGTTGGCAAGGGGCTGGTACTGATGTCACTGAGTTTCTTGTAAAAGTCCACTTTATCTGAGCCACAAGAAATGTCTCGTGTCATGTTAAGAGGAGATGTTGTGGTTCTGTTACAGATAACAGATTCGAGCCAGCAGTGGACTGTGCTCAGGACTATGTCATCAAGGTGGTTTGTAAGTTGAGAAACACTGCAGCCGCACGCAGAGGAGGTGGCTTGGCATCTGGCAGGAATTTCCATCCTGCAACTGTCAAATCCACAATCGCAGTCCATCATGCAAAATAATGGCTTCCTCCTTCCTGTTCACTCCACGGTCTAAGCATGATCTGCTATCTTGAATGCGTCCAGTCTTTCACGTATGTTTTATTTTATTGTACACAGAGACACACTATGGTATCATTAGAAAGTAAATATTTATTAGTCTTCATTAACAGAAATACTCCCTGTATTAGCATATGATACTTGAAAGTAACCATCTATTTTACATGTTACGGTGTATGTTGTGGTATGACAACAGATGACGATTGTTGATTTTTCGACCATGGTCACTGCTGGAGTGAATGAGTACAAGGCTATGAGATAATCCTAACTCCTACTCACTTGTCTGTGGTAGAAAAGGGATGGAAATGGGGAAAAAAAGCAGAATTCCATTTCAGGATTTATCAGTAAGTATTCAAGGCATTCCTGAGAAAGTCTGCAGCCCTGCTGAAGTAGCAATTTTTAGCACCTACAGAAAAAATGCCACCTGAATGTCTAAAACTGCTTTAAACATTATATGCGTTCGGTAACAAATATATTAATATAATCTAATTATTTTTATATATTTTTTTCACTTCTGATAACAATAAGTAACATTTAGTATTGCCCTGCAGGAACTGCCTTAAAAAGAAACCCTTGATATACTCCAGATTCCTAGCCAAATGAAAGCTTAGAAAGACGAATGTATTTATCAGCAGTCTCCAGGGAGTTAATTTTATGCTGAGTTAGAATGCAATGACTGGAAGTAAATAATTTTCCAGTGCTAAGATAGTTTCTTTTTCTTTTCAGTGCTAAGACACTTTTTTTTTTTTTTTTTGCTTGATGCTTTTGGGGTTGAAAGCAGGCTTCCTCCAAGCTGTTTGCAGATTAGGGTCTGAAGGAGAATTAGGAAACAAATGTGTTTACTGAGTAAGATTAAGTCAGTGCATGAGCAGGGGAACAGGAAGGATCATAAACCAGAGAGACCAGTTCAAACCAATTTTCACAGAACTCCTCCCCTTAGTAACATTACTGTAAGTTACAAATATTACATCATCAGAACAAATGATTATTTGCTAGTCCATGATTCAGAAGGCCAACCATTGTTAAACAGCATCCTTTGGAATTTCCTTAACCCTTTGTGCCCCGCTTACTACATCACCGAATGTAAAGACGCAATGAAACTATGAATGAAGAGTGCCACGAGGTCAGTGACTATGAAATTGGTAAAATACATACACACTCCTTTATACAGAGAACAGGCAAAAGGCGGCAGGTAATCAAACCTGGCACAAGAAGCCATTAGTACAGTCACAGAACAAGTGCAGCACAAAAATCTTGCCATAACCCTGTTTAGTTAATGTATTACATTGCTGACAATCCATTTTCTGGAGACTGTGCTGGACTTCTCATGAAGAATGTTAATTAAGATAGCTTCTTTGATGTACATCTGTAATTTGGGAAATGAACTCAGGCAACCACAGTCATATCATATAAAGACACATATAAAGACACAGATAGCCGCATCGGCCCAGACCTCTAATTTTTTTCTATCCCAATGAATACTCCTGTTTAGAGGACAAAAATACCTCTGGAGATTAATGGATGTATACAGTGTACAAAGGTGTCCCAGGAACCACAAGCAGAGCATACTACCAAAATCAGAAGATAGGAGAAGGAGTTGTTTAAGGAGAGGACTTTACTAGTGTTTTAGCTGGGGTTGGGACTGCTATTTTAAGGTGAATCATAGAATAGTTTGTGTTGGAATGGACCTTAAAAGGTCATCTACTCCTATCTCCCCTGTAATGAGGAGGGACATCTTCAACTAGATCAGCTTGCTCAGAGCTCCATCCAACCTGATGTGGAATGTTTCCAGGGATGGGGCACCTACCACCTCACTGGGCAATCTGTTCCACTGTTTCACCACCCTCAGTGTATAAAATGCCTTCCTTATATCTAGCCTAAATCTTCCTTCTTTTAGTTTAAAGCCATTACCCCTTGTCCTATCGCAGCAGGCCCTGCTAAAAAGTTTGTCCCCATCTTTCTTATAAGTCCCCTTTAAGTATCGAACAGCTGCAAGAAGGTTTCCCCAGAGCCTTCTCTTCTCCAGGCTGAACAACTCCTACTCTCTCAGCCTGTCCTCATAGGAAAGGTGCTCCAGCCCTCCAATGGCTCTCCTCTGGACCCGCTCCAACAGATCCTTGTCTTTCCTGTGCTGAGGGCTCCAAAGCCGGATGCAGTACTCCAGGTGGGGTCTCACCAGTGCAGAATGGAGGGGCAGAATCACCTCCCTCGACCTGCTGGCCAATGAAGCTTTGGTTTGCATCATGGAGCCTCTCGAAGCACGCAAGCTGGATTCCTTTTGGATGACACTAACTACAAACTGTGCTCCAGAAGACTATTAACACCCTCGAATTGCTAATGGAAATTCAGTCAACAGGACCAAACTAGAAGTAGTCTGACGTCAAACCCCTGAAATGTGTGCAGTGTACACATCATTCCTCAACACCTACTCCCATTGCTCTGTATTAGCTAATGCAGATGCAGCCTTACATACCTCAGGTTTTGAGAGGCTCATTGCAGAGGTCTGAGAGAAGTCAATAAATGGTCCAGAACCACCTCATTGCAATTTGTAGCTATTCCATTTGTCTGCGATATGGGTGGGACAGTGCCCTTTAAAATTTTTTCTGCTGTCTTAGAAAGACAGATGTGTTGCATCTAAGACAGATCTTAGAAAGATGTGTTGCTGTTAGTGCCCTGAGAGCATTTAGGAATGTCCATTTATTTTGGTCACTTGTGGGTGAGTATTCTCCTATGCACTGTTGAGTGTAATTAGGCTACAGATGGTGCTGATTGTGGCTTTCTCCATAGCACCTAATTTCCTTTTTTTTTTTCCTTAATCTCTTGGTTTGCTTTGCTCTTGCTGGTATTCAGAATTAAAAACGCAGGAAGAGTATTGAAGGGTCCTGAAAGACGTATGTTTCCTTTTAGATAAAGTTCCAACAGACACTTGAGTGTTAGTTAATTTCCTTGGGGCAAAGTTAGCACTCTGTGTGCAGATGATCCTCTTGACTTTGTTTTTTATTGGTTGTTTTATTACACCAGATAGTAATGGTTTACACTGGTGTAAATGGCTGTACAAAATATATAAATTACTTTCACTTTCTGTCTACAAATGATAGGGGATTCTTCAGTCTATGCGTAAGGATTTTAAGCATAGTTGCAAAGGAAAAAGCATGTCATGAGAAGGACATCTGAATTCAGAATAGTCCTAAATTCATCAGGATAGGTTAGTCAGGGAAGTCTCCACAAGCCCCAAAACAGACGAGTGTCTGTTCCCCTCATGTCTGAGTGTGCAGGATTCAGCTCAGCCTAATTTATGGTCTCCACAGTGTAGATATCTGCACCTCAATTAGGTGTTAAGCTCCTATTAAAGTTAATGGAGAGTTTGCAGGTTGCCTAAGCACGGTCTTCTAGTGCCATTTGAGATGCCATCAGAATATGACATATCTGCATGAAGCCTGCAGATAAGGTACAAGACCTAGGGGTGACCCATGCCCTTCTGGAGCAGCCTAAGGGTGACAATACACAGCATCTAACACATCAGTAAGACGTCTATGTTTAGGAAACTGAATTGGATCTGAGCTTTCTCTTGTCTCTGATGGGAACTTGGACAAGCTCAGACACAAACACCTGTGTTGCATAGCTTAAATTCAGGCAAGCTGAATTCTACCCAATATCTCATAATGAATGCAATGGAAGTGGTAAACAACTGCTGGCAGCGTGAAGAATAGCCCTATTCACAGGAAAGAAAGGACAGAGGTAGGTTGTGGTACTAATAATGAACAGGAATAGCATATTTACATGTTCTGGAAATAGAACTGTGCAAATAATGGATTTTGGGGTTTGGTGGTTGAACTGAAAGTTATACAATAAATTCCTTTCAGTTAACCTGAAATAGATTTTTTTTGTGCATGTGTTTGGTAACTAATACAAGGAACATGTGTCTCATCTGGTTTGTTAATGACCAGGAACTAGATTTATATGTAGCCTGTAGCCATAGGTTAAGTATGGTAGCTATATTCCTGTAGCTGTGGATTAAAAAGCTTAGAAAGGATGCTGGGCAGGAACCACCGGATCATGAACTGAAAATTACCATGCAGTGATATGACAGGAAATAATAAACAATCTTATTTCACAGCATGACTGGAAAGCTTATCTGCTATATTACATGTTTTATGGGTTCTACTCTGCAACTTTTACTTTGGATTGTGTTCACTTGAAGTGCCACAATATATTCACCTATGCGAATGAGCAAAAGTGATTCATCATGCAAAAAGATTGTGAAACGGGGCAGTATCTCTTATGTATCTATGTGTTCAGCCGTCTCCAAAATAATCATCCAAACCCCATCATTTGAAGGGTATATGAGGCAGATTCTTGTGCTGTGACATCAGACTTAGACCTGAAAGTTTGTCTGGTTTAATTATATGTTAATCTGGTAAAAGATGTCAGTCCAAACACGCTATCACAGTTTTGGAAGTACTGAAACTGCTGCAGGTTATGCCTGTTCAGGATCTAGAATAAGCTATAATAGCATTAAAACTTACGTGCCAGCGTAACTGTCTTTGCACCAGAGCACATAACTGTGCTCATAAAGCTTCTGGGTTTTGCCTACTCTGAGTCAAATGGGAATGCTCACATGAATAAAACGAACAGACGCTGAGTCCTGATCAACGCAAACAAGCTATAAGGAAAAAAAAAAGTAAAAATACCTGTGATATTAAGTTCATTCCCATGAGCAGTTTAAAGCTACAAATGTTCAGGAATACATAAATTGAATTTTTCAAAGAAGATGCATGTTGATAGTTCATATTATCACACAGAAAGTTGTGCAGTTGGCAGAAAAAGTTGCTTTTCCTTAAAAAAAAATGTTATATTAATATTTACTTGATTGCCTGATAAAAGTAATACTACAAAAGAATATTGCAAAACCTTGGAGGCTTGGCATGCTTTTCAATGTGGGTGGAAAAATGTGGTGCCGAAGCCAAGCTGGAATGAATCATGAAACTGTAGCATAAAAAATATACTAGAAGATCTATATTTTTTTAAAAAGATGACAGCTAGAGTAATAAAGCTGTGGGCCTTACAAGTATATGCAACATAAACATATTGCTGGAGTAATATTGGATAGTATATTATGCAGGACAGGCTTTGATTGCAAGGACAGCAGTAGGGTTTTGGCCTTCATTCACAATTTTAGGCTCTGAACTGAGGTGTTCAAGTTAGGAGTCCCATCATCCAAGACGTTCTCCAGGGGAACTCAACGGGGACAGGATTTCATCTGCCCTGTAAGTTCTAAGGGACATATTATGGGGCATATTAAGGCATATAACTTCATTTCTCTCAATGATCTTCTATATTAGTAAGTGTCAGAATAATGCCCCCCAGGTTAATCCAGCAGAGATTGTCAGGTGATCTGGTTTCTTTACCCTTTATGCTTCTTGTGTCTCAACACTTATGGGACAACTTCAGGGAAAGGCACACAAAATTTGATTGCTATGCCGACACCTCATCTGTCTTCCTATCAACCTGATGCCGTAATTACCAGGTTGAAATAAAGACGCGTGTAATGCCAGGTAAAAATAAGAGCGTGTTAATCTCATGCGTAAGCATCTGTGCGTGTGTATGAAATGATGCTGTCTGAAAGAAAGGCAGGGGCCATCCCCTCACCTGAAGGCCAGGTGTTGCTGGCCGGCTTGCATCAATGCTGCCTAGCATCACTCCTTTTCACAGCAGACTCGTCCCGGAGACTGCCTGGAGGGACAATCTTAAGGACAGGGCGAAGAAGTGAGCTAAGATTCAAGCAGTGTGACCTTCAAGGATCTGGTGAACAAGTTCCCTGTCAGATTGTCTGTTTAAATGTACCCACTGTGACTTATCATAGGTAAACGGGCATTGCAGATAATTCTATTCTAGTTATTAAAAGTTATGTCGTGTAAATGTACCACATACACTTACCCTATTAACTGTTCTAGTCCTGTGTTTCTATTTTTTATAACAATCATTAAAACATATTCACCAACTGACAAACATGGAACTATGTTTGAAGCATTTATTTATGTGCAAACTTTTATGATATTTTTAGAATTCAAGCCAAAGCACTTCTGTGGATGAACCAGCTTAAGAAAAGAGGAAGCACAAATACCAGATGCATGAAGAATTAACTTCACTGGTGTACTTTAGGACCCAAATTTTGGTTTCTTTTAGAAAAAAAAAAAAAGGACTATTGAAACATCTTCAGGGAATTTGCTTTTAACATTCCACTGAGAACAGAGTAGTTGGGAACAAAAAAAAAAAAAAGAAAAAAGAAAAAAGAAATGTATACTCCTTTTTGAAAGGAGACAAAAAAATAGCAAAGAACAGACAGATCAAAAGCCAAGTAGGAGTATGCTCAGAAGCACACGTGAATGGGAGGAGTGGGATGTGCTTTTGCCCTTGTAGCTACTACTTGCAGCTATTTCTATCTGCCTCATGCATATGCGTAAGATCCCAGGGCTCTTATCACTCACCCCATCTGGATTTCAGGCCGCTCCCCAGGCAGGCTCATTTGTCAGCAGCTTTGGCTGGGCATCACGAGCTGCATTTGGCCTCCAGGTCTTCACTTGAGGAATCTTGCTCCAAGGTCCAAATTCTGCTGCTCTCGCTGTCATCGAACAGTCCATTGTTTCCCAATCAACTCACTATCTCTCAGGTCTCAATTTGGCCCTCAATTAGTGACACAGATAAGGTATTATTTACATTACACTGTGATTTTTATTGACATCAGAGAAATTCACTCTGGGTGACATGTCCATGTGCTACCTCTAACGACTGAATGAATGAGTAGTTGAGAAGGGGTGGAGGAAACTGAAGAACAAACTCTTGAGCTCCATCCTTGCCTCCATAATTGACATACAGCAAGCCCTGCTCAGCTCTGATGCATTTGTGCCTATGCATCCACTTAAATATTTTAATCTATTTTACCATTGGTTATTTATTATTGGCTTTACAATTCTATAAACATGAGGTCACTCTAAAACATATGACTGGATTAGGATGCCAGTCATATTCACTATAAATGAAAGTTTTAATCTTTGTAGAGCTTATATATATGTTCAGTATAATATACAATAGAGCCTTTTCTCTCTTTTTTTTTTTTCATTTCACATAAAGCTAGGAAAAACGTGATTCCTATCAACAGTTTTTACAAGAAAAGGAAACACATTTTAAAAATATATATTCAAATAACATTCAAAAGAAAACATATAAGAAATACCAAGGTTAGAGAAAATAATTAAACAGTATTTCTAACGAACAAACTTTTTTGTCAGCTGTACTCAAACAGTAGAAGATTGGGGAATGAAGAAAGCATATGGATAGATAGAACTTACTGTCTGCAGTTAGCTAAACAGTAAATATAACTGTACCTCCAGTCTAGTACTGTAATCAACTGCTTCTATCATCATTGACTGGGAGCAACATTTCTTCCTCAGAAGCAATGTCTCCATGTTCCCTCAGGAAGTTCCCACAGGACTTTCAGATGATTTTAATTCCACTCCTTAGAAATTTCGTACTGTTTTCTTTCAGAAATTTTAATTTGCTCTTCTGTGTTTGTAGCATATTTGGCAGTAGATGAAGTTTTACGTGTTCATTAAAAAGCAATCCTTCCCAAAAGCCCACACACAATTCCTCTCAGAGCTTGGCATTCCCTACTCAAAGATAAAACGTGAGGTTCAACTTCTCTACATCTCTCCCAGAACCCAGGATCAGAAAGCAGATGAACAGTGAGTCAAATTTTTGCCTATGTCTGAATGAGCTACATCAAATATTACTGTTGATTGTTCTCATGGAAGGAGCCTAGAGTTAGAATCCAGAGTTTTGCTAAGAGGTGTCTTGGATATACACAGAAACACACAGAAACTTTGAAGATTTTCCCTTTCCCAAGAGTTAGTTTGAAGTTCTGTAGGTTATCAGGGAGGTATGTAGGGTGCAAGAAGCTGTTAAAAGAGCGCAGAGAAGATGTAATGGAAGGAACCTTCCTAAATCATTTGTTATGCAGTGGTATGACCATGATATAAACACCTTCCTTCCACATCCACCTTTGTCAGCGGCCTTACGGGACTAAAAGCATAAAAAATGCAAGGCCAGAAAAGACAAATATCCCTATAGGTCTGTCTTTGATACCATCCAGGAGCAGTTGCTTAGAACAAGTTTCTATAAATGCATAGGCTATCAATTCTCAATATAGTTTTCTGTATTTTTATGATCGGAAGCGTTTGGAGTTGTGTCCAAACCGTTGTACTTAACAGTCACTGATGAACTCTTTTGCCATGTTTGTCTCATTCCACTTTGAACCCATTCATGCTTTTGTCCCTCTGTCCATACATGGAATATGTAGCCAGGCATTGTATGAAAAAATTCTATAACCCTTCTACTAGTAGCTTAATTAGGTGGCCTCCACTTTGTGAATTTTGTGAGAATAGTGCTTCCCTAACTCACAGTTATAGAGGTCTGTATAATTTCTGTCCTTCACTAACTGTTTTTCAATGGGAAGAATCCTTCATTCTGCCATATTAGTAGTAGTAAGGTGTGAGGAATGTAAAGAAGAATATATAATAAATACAGATATAGGAACTGGAAATATGACGAGTGCTCTAAACGTTGTGCGTATTGCTACTATTAGTCATTCATTTAAAGAAAAAATAGCTAATTCTTTAGTCCCAAATAGATAAATTGGGTGCCTTGGTCCTTTTTTTTATTCATAGGAGAACCAGGTTCAGAGAGGGCTATACAAGGTTTCTGTGTTGTGGTCCTGTCCACCTAAACCCAAACACTGGACCTTAATCCAAAGCAAGGGCTTAAGTTTCTTGTGCAGTCTGATGCCTGTGGAGTCAGTGGCTATGGAGGAATTTCGAAGGGGCATCCAACCTGCTTAGGTTAGTCATGTCTCCATGCTTTTTTTTTAATGTTTGAGGTATTGTTTGTCATATTGGTGGCTGCTGCATATGTAATTACTAGGTGCCTAATTTCTGCACACGTCATGTTAGAAACATAGAACTTTGTAACTTGTGCTCCAAGAAACAGAAACACTAAATTATTAATTCAGATCACTTGAAAGTCAGGTCTTTTTTCTAAGATTTTTTCATGTCATTTTATTTAAAAAGATGCACACCAATATGAAGATTGTGCCATTAGGTACATCAGAAGTGAATCCACTGGAATTCTTTTTTTTTTCACAGTGACAGAACTACATAATATATATATATATTTAAAGTAGGTATTAAAATATATTACCTTATAAACATTCTGACAACTTTGGTGTTCATACAGAAGATCTCCACTGATCCATATACGTTCTAATTCTGGTGGGCCTTTCCCGAAAAGAGTGAGCTTGACCTCCCATTGTCATTATTGGCCTTTAAAGCTACATCTGCACTCTGATTGCCCATACACCTCACTGAAAGCTATGAGAGATGGAGCAAGAACAACTTTCTCCTGACCCTTGCCTATGACTTCATGATTGCCAGATAGAAGCCCTTGGCAGAATCCTCTTCTCTGAGCAGCAGGAAACCATTTTTTTTTAGTAAATATTTAGTTATGTGTTTGTATAGTTAGAGATAGTGTTAGTAAGTAGCATTCTGTTCATCGCTTCAAAAACAACAAAAGTAATTTTTGTAATGTGAGGTCAGGAAAATGTTTTTTCCAGTATTGAGGATTGTTCTATAACTAAACAAAGTATTCTGATTTCAAGAACTGCCGTTCTTGCCCTTCAGTGTTGCTAAAACAACGGTCCACAGAAGCACTTTTTGGCCTTCAGGAGAGGTATGTTCCAGAAGAATGTTCCATCTCCCATTCCTTCCCTGAAAGATCATAGGAAGGTGAAGAATATTGCTGCAAACACCTCCTTTCAGTTTAGAAGTGCTGGAGTCCGTGTTCCACTCCAAAGTTTGCCACAGACCCAGTCCTTTTCAGGAGTCTTGATGTGAGCTTGGCTCAGACCAGGCTCCCGTGTGCCTTCTATTAAGAAGGTTTCAGGGCACCAGGAAAGCAGCCAAGTTCTCCTTCACACAATGTCCTGACCGTGGTTGGAAAAAGCATTTTTCCTCAAGGGACTGAAAGGGTGTATTGCATTCCTTGGCCTCTGGAACGGAGAGGCTTCACGTAATTCTCAAAAGGTAGAGCATGGCTCATACTTGGAAGGACAGCTGTAGGCAAAAATAGTTACAGCAACAGTGTCAGCCTTCCCCTAGAACAGGTTTTTTGGTAGAGGAGCATGGATAACACATGGCTTCGGACTGCTAACAGAAGACTTTGAACCCCAGGCAGACTTTCACACTTGCATCCTCTACAGTAGCGGGTCATATAGCCATACTCGCTGAGCTGCGTTTGCCTCTTCTATCATATGCAGCCTGTGGTATCCAGCTACAGTAATGAGCCTTTTCTTAGTGCTGAAAGGAGCACCTAATTCAGCCTGCTGAGGTTATCTCCTCTGTGAAAGAAACACTTTTCATCTTGTAAACATGACAGTGAAATATTCACAGTTCACTCAACTAACTCCTACTTCTGATGGCAATACTTGTAGACCCCAGAAAAGGATGAAAAAGAGCTGCCTTAGTCCTTTCCTACTAAGCCACCTGCAATAAAAATTCCAGAGCTAGGCCATCAACACTGAGGTGATCATAATGTTTAGAAGGTGAGCTCTCTTGTGGTGAGCAGCAACTCCAGTGAAGAAGGGAATGGCAAGGAGCATCTGCAGAATGATGATCCTATTAGTATACCTCCACTGTCAAATAACTTACTTCCCATATTTTTCCCCATGTTGGTCAAATTATATACTTGTTAATTCACTTTCAATATCTCTTCTGGTCTGAACCAACTTATTTCCTCTGAGATGATAACCAGTTCTGGGGACAATTCACTGATGTCAATATGGATGCATCTCCACCAAACTTGGCGAGCAGATCGAGGGAGGTGATTCTGCCCCTCTACTCCACTCTGGTGAGACCCCACCTGGATTACTGCATCCAGCTCTGGAGTCCCCACCACAAGAAGGACATGGACCTGTTGGAACGGGTCCAGAGGAGGGCCACGAAGATGGTCAGAGGGCTGGAGCACCTCCCCTATGAGGACAGGCTGAGAGAGCTGGGGTTGTTCAGCCTGCAGAAGAGAAGGCTGCGGGGAGACCTTATAGCAGCCTTCCAGTACCTAAAGGGGGCCTACAGGAGAGATGGGGAGGGACTCTTTATCAGGGAGTGTAATGATAGGATGTGGGGCAATGGCCTCAAATTGAAAGAGGGTAGATTTATATTGGATATCAGGAAAAAATTCTTTACTGTAAGGGTGGTGAGGCACTGGAACAGGTTGCCCAGGGAAGTTGTCAATGCCCCATCCCTGAAGGTGTTCAAGGCCAGGCTGGATGAGGCTTTGAGCAGCCTGGTCTACTGGGAGGTGTCCCTGCCCACGGCAGGAGGGTTGGAACTACATGATCTTTAAGGTCCCTTCCAACCCAAACCATTCTGTGATGCTGTGATTCTGAGAAACTTGTTTCCTTCTGTCCTCCACAGTTCTCTATGCCTCAACCATCCCCAAGTGAATATGTGCCCTATTGCAAGACACGTAACGCATATCCTCAGAAAGCACTATTCCACTGGCAGTAATACAGCCCTCGTATCAGACATATTGAACTGCAAAAATGCAGACAAAAATTATTAGTATGTGTGCTGGTTTTGTCTGGGATAGGGTTAATTTTCTTCATAGTAGCTAGTGTGGGGCTATGTTTTGGATTTGTGCTGAAAACAGCGTTGATGACACAGGGGTGTTTTAGTTACTGATGAGCAGTGCTTACACAGTGTCAAGGCCTTTCCTGCTTCTCACCCCGCTCTGCCAGCGAGTAGGCTGGGGGTGCACAAAAAGTTGGGAGGGAACACTGCTGGGACAGTTGACCCCAACTGACCAAAGAGATATTCCATACTATTTGACATCAGGGAATAAGAAGGAAGGGGGCCTGTTTGGAGTGATGGAGTTTGTCTTCCCAACTAACTGTTACGTGTGATGGAGCCCTGCTTTCCTGCAGATGGACGAACACCTGCCTGCCCATAGGAAGCAAGGAATGAATTCCTTGTTTTGCTTTGCTTGCACGCAGCTTTTGCTTTACCTATTAAACTGTCTTTATCTCAATCCACAAGTTTTCTCACTTTTACCCTTCCAATTCTTGCCCCCATCCCACTGCGGGGTAGAGAGTGAGCTGCTGTGTGGTGCTTAGTTGCCAGTTGGGGTTAAACCACGACAGTATGCTTTGGACCTCCAAGGGAGCTGTGGTGTTCCCACCTAACACAAAGGAGGTCCAAGCCAACATAGCCATGAGGCACCTTGCAGTACATGGCCTGCTGGGCCACAGATAGATCTTTTGAGAGAATCCCTTTGGCAGATGTGTCCTGCGAGCCCCCTAAACAATCATTTTGTTAGCCTCAAAAGAAATTAAAATTCCTGAAGCCCTCATTTTGGCAAGACAAGTAGCAAATACCTCAGGACTGTTTTCTTCAGGTGGATATACTAAGATATTCCCAGAGATAACACAGAGAGAACCCTGTCTCGCATACCCTTAGATATCCTCACATACTACAGCTAGTTCACCTGGCTGAGGTGGTTAACAAATGATTATTGAAGCTGGTGAGAAACGCGTGTCGGATGCTGACAAATATAATACTAACCTCTAAAACAGATACTGTCAAGAAACTGTTATGAAACTCGTGCGTTTGTATCTTTTCTTTTGTCCATGAAATAGGGAAATGCTGGCACGGTAAGGCCACTGAATTCCATATGGACAGAGTCATGTTTATGTCTCACGTTAGAGCTTTTACATGCCATGGTCTCATCCTTACTTTTGCATCAGATTATTCTTTTTTCAAAACCTGACTCTGACACAATGAAGTCAGATTGCATATTCCGGATACACACAGAGTTCTTTTTAAAATCAGGATAGGACCAAAGTTTTCAGTTTCTCCAATGTTGTTTGCCAGTTTCACAGATAGGACGGAAAGTCAGACAGTTAGCCAGAGGCTATTTCAGTGGGTGTCTAATTGCATTAAGTTTGTTATGAGCTAGCCAGATTAGATCTACCAATTCAGGCTAGAGATCATGCCACCACCAGAGTGCCGACAGCCTTTGTGGCTTCCCTGAGAAGTGTGCCTATCTCTGAAATCTGGAGGAGACTGGGGATCGGGCCATAGGTTTACACAACATTATTCTTTGGTCGAAAAATTAAAATCTGAAGCTTGCATTCACAGAGCTGTCCCATAGCCATTATTTAAAGGTAGTCTCCAAGTACTCTCACCTCCTACACATCAGGTCATTGCTTGTGAGTCATGGCAGCAGAAAGCATAAGGATGTCAAGAAAGGATGTCAGCTATGGAAATTTCCATTACTAGGGTTTCCCTTTGGCAGAATAAAATGGTTGCAGTAACTGTGAGGATTCTCTGAGATGTTACCCAACCAGCTTTCCTCACTGCCGTGGAGTTTTATAACACCTGAATTCTGTAACACCAAAAAAAATATAATTCAGTCTTGATGGAATGGGGTGGATGAGCTTTAAGGTGCAGGTGCAGACTCAGTGGATGTGGCTGGCTGAAATAATCAAAGCGTAAGTATGTGAAATTCAGGCATGACAAGAGTGAAGTGCAAACGGACAATGCATCTGAAACAACCGTGGTTACTGCAGGGTAAGTAATGACTTTGGCTTGCCAAGGGGAAATCCTACTCACTGAAATTTTCCATAGTCTTCATCCTTTCTTGACTTTGTGATTGCTGTGCCAGGTCTAATGAATAATAATTACACGGTGAACCTTTGATTTTATTATCTGTTTTTTGCCATAAGAACTTGAAATATAGGTGTTGACAATGACATACAATACAATCAACTGACTTGACCAGTCTGGTCTCACTTGTAAGCCTGCTGAAAGAAATACAAAGTCTAAATGGTGCAATCTGCATCAGGAAATCAAAAAGTAAAGTGAAAACCGCCCCTTCTTTTTTTCCAGACTAAGACGAAAATTAGTTGCTAACCTCACTGACAGCAAATAATGGTTTCTGCATTTTTCTTAGATGTTGTGTTGTTATTGGACGTGTTTTCAATGCACTGTATGAGGTAATGCGTAATGTTTCTTAAGAAATAAGCCCGGGGCATGTTCATAGTTGGCATGGTGGAGAATATTTTTAGTGGAAGAGGGTGGTAGTGTGCTGCTGATGTACATGATAAGATAAAGAGAGAAAAAGTACATTTTTCTGCATGTTTAAACTTTTTAAATTAGAAAATACGATCAACTCAATGTGATGATTCACTTGAAAAATGACACTGGGAAAACAGGCCTAATTTATAAGTTGACTTGTCTTTTCTACTGCCACTCCCATAAAATATGTGTAAATAGAAATTGCCATACATGCTCTGAGAAGCACCATTCTTCCTCTTACTATTCTGTCAGTGTGAAAATTCATATGTTGATCTTCAGCCATGCCATTGCTAGATCTTACAGGAAGGCAAGAGTAGATGGAAAACTCTTCAGGAAATGAATTGTGCAGAAGGAACTGATGCTGATGACTCACTAGGTTGTGTGTTTCATTCTGAGTCAGAACCAGGCTGGTGCTTGGCAGGCTCCTGAGAGTGCATTTGCTGTTGAATTGCCACTTTTTGGGTGAACAGCCAATCCCAAAGTGCTTTTCAGAGTTGCGGCTCTTGTGAACTCCCAATTTGAGGGTTACTTGTAGCCTTTCCTCCTTGAAAATCTCCTGCAGTTTGAAATGACCATTGTCAATGTCCCCTCATTTCCTCTCCTCTGTTATCGTCATGTCACCCAACGCCTAGCACTAATTGCCCTCTTTCTCACTGTTCTTACATGACATCTCTGATTCAGAGACTGTTGGAGTCAATCGAAAGTCTGTAATGACCTCAGTGGTTTGTGGCATAGGTCCGAAGCATTTTGCAAAACGGCAAAGTAAGACACTTTAGTTCTCAGATGCCTTCTTCACCCTACAATCTCATCTTTGAGAAAAAGACCAGCAAGAAGTACCTTAAAATAACACTTTAACTCCAAAATGATGTTACCTAGGCAGAAGATGGCTCCTGATGTTCCATGCAGCCCTGCTGACACAGGGCTTGTGTTTAAACACTAATTAACTTCTCTCAGCATCTCTTTCTGAGACATGCTTTCCAATGCCAGTGCGGTGCTGTCTTATATCTCCCTATGTGTTTATATGCTTGACAGTTGCTGACGTGAATCTATGAACTCTTTCGTTACCATTCTACACATAAAAGCAGATTTTATGTTAACACATAGGCAATACTCTTTCTCCATGTCAGCACCAGTCATAAAATTAATACTTCTCCTTTTCTTGACAATTTCTTACTGTATCAATAATGAAGTTCAGCATTATTACTTCGACTTTTAGATGGCAGAGATTACATAGACTTTTCTATTCTTACCAGTTATTGTAGCTAAGTTTGACACGAACACATAACCTTCAAACATACTATTGCATGCCACCTGTTTCAGAAAGGCTCTGATTGGACAGAATTACGTTTGCATTTTGATAACAGAGGTGACTTACTGTCCTTTCCTGAATACTTGGTGTTCAGACAAGTTGTTCAAGTTATTTTATATGTATTGTATACACACTATGTATTTATATAAACATGATTTCCTTCAATCTATCACACAGTCAGTCATGGTGAGTATAAAGAAAACCTGTTCTCCCAGCTCTGCAGATGGCAGAGAGAGGCATAACAGAGGTTAGAGCAATATCAATATTGCGATTGTATTTAAACAGTTTGAGCCACGCAGATGGTAAGCCTTGACTGGGCCTTTCAGTTTTTTTAAACCATAGTCAATGCAGGTTTTATCACTTAGGGGAAACAATGAAAGGTCTTTCTTCAACCTTAATGCAACCATCGTTCTGTGGGCAGATAGCAGTGTCATTTATAGTACAAAACTTTGTGGTCTCGGAACTCTTGCTTCATGACTAAATCTCTGCAGATCTGAAGCTGAAATGTTTTATTATAGCACCTTGAGCCAATAGTCAACTTCTTGTAGAAGCTGACTGTAAATTTGATCACTGTACATAGGATTCAGTTGCCTCAACATAGCTGCCTAGTGCTATCTGAGGTAGACTCAGACACCTAAGGCATCTGGATATCCAAGAGACCTGTCACTAGCAGACATGGGATATCTGGGCCATTCTGCAATAGCAGCTGTTGATCAGGCAGGATAAATTACTGTGTTTGAATGGTGCTAAATATCAATTTTTAAGCAGTTCACTTGAGTCCCATGGGCAGGATTCTTGTCACAGACTCAGATTACTGAAGGCAGATGTCTTCACACAGGTGTTTATGTGGAAGCCTGGTGGTTAAGTTCCCGTTATAGTCAAGGTAGCTCAGTCTGGCTGCTCGCAGGTGGGGCATTTGTTGTCACATGCAGATATCTTGAACACCCTCGCGCATCTCATATGGTTAGAGGTCCAATGGCTATAACTGTGTACAGCTAGATGAGACGGGACTGTTCTCTGGTCCTGAGGGCAAGTGGAAAGATGTGGCTCACAAGCACATAGCTTAAAGCTCTTCCATCCACAAAATAGTGTGACTGCATCCACAGTTTCCTTAAGGCTGCAGTCCTTGGCCCATGCTGTCCTCTAAACCATATCCAATCTCCTTTTGGCAGGTTACTAGCCTGGATCGAGACCAGACTAGGGTGTATCCTAAAACATAAAACAATATGGATGCTTACAGGACTGTGACAGAGCCCATACTTGGACCACTTTTGAACTTCTGGGCCATTACAAGAATGTTGTTTCAAGCAAATCCTTTTTTTCCATCCTCCTGTTAAAAGTATAACATGTATTTCTACTTTAAAAAATCAAGGTATTGATGTCTAATATATTTCATTCTCAGTTTTGACATTTTCTCTGTTCAAAAGCTTTAGGACAGCTCATTGCCTTATATATATGTGGAAGAATTGCCATATAAATACAGCCATGATTATTTCTGTAGCACCATAAAACACAACAGAGCACCACGTAGACCTTAATGATAGTATTTTATAAATAATACAATTGATTTATTTCTAGCCCCCAAATCATAATGAGTTTATATATTTTTCTTTCTATACATAAAAATATAATATTGCAAGTTAATCAAGAATCTATTTTAGGTACTTTTCAGGTGTATCTGTAATGCTCAATGTCTGTATTTCAGAGAGGCAGTTCCCACCAAATGTCGTGTCTTGAGATCTTGAGAACATGTACTCGTGGGACATAATAGCTACCTAAGTGAACTATCACAGAGAACAGGAACAGGCACTCATACTAATTCAGCCTGTCTCTAAACAAATGTTATTAGCTTATAAGCAGGGCTGCATTATTATATTAGTATGTATTTTCCAGTTATAGAGTGAGCTTAAAGAGGATCAGAGGGTCTTTGCAAAATATTCCATTGCATCATACAGGTAGACCTTTAGTGTCTGTTATAAATTTAAATTGGGAGTAACCTGGGGATTTCACCATATAAAAATAGTGTAACAAAGAGAAGATTCAGGTGAGCATTGTCTTAGATTAAAGACCATTCGCTCCTCTCTTTTCTCAAAATGACTCTTTGTTACTGTATCTTAAGATTTTATTATGAACCCTCATGATAGTTAACATTTTTCTTCAAACTTCACCTCCATGAAGTATTGTACTTACAGAAGAATCTCAGCTCTTGTTTCATATTAAGTGGGTTTGCAGAAATGCTTGAAAATGTGAAATCTGTGTAACTCAAATGTAGCTAATCTCAGTAAAAGGTAACTTTCACCACCATTAAGGTATGTCATTCACTTTTTCAACAGCCTTGTGTAGTTCTCATAAAGAGAGAGAAAGGAAGAATTTATTTTGGTGTAAGATTTTGAAAATGTAATAACTTGATGGAGGTATTTGCATTAAAAAGTTACTGAAATATTAATTTCAAACAGAGAATTAGTAATAATTGGCATATAACATAACTTATTGCCAGCAAAGGCAATAATTTATTAACAGAATTGTTCACTGACAGTAGGTGCAAGAAGTTATGCATGAAATCCTGATTTAATTCCAAAAGTTACATATACTATGGTGGAAGTGGCATTTTACTTGCTAGTCTAAAAGAAGAAAAAGGTACAAGAGACAGTCCTATATGCATGCTCTTCACAATTATGCGGTTAACTGGCATACTCATCACGTTGGCACACCAAAACAGTGGCTGCATAATGAGATACTCTGGCAAAAACATGCACTTTATATAACTGCAAATGCATGAATCAATCTCTTAGTTCAAAGCGTTTTCCCCCATTATATTCCAAAAGCAAGCCCATCTAACTCTGCTTGAGGCAGGAGCTGTGTTGCTGGGCATAGTAAAACCGTGTATTGTTTGCCTGTATAACTGACTCGTAAACCAAGATACTGAAGGGCACATTTCTGAAGCCTCCAAGGGCTCCCAGTCATACTGGCAACACGCTGGTCCTTTCCGAGACAGGTGTCTAGTCTATACCTCCTAACCAGTCTCACCTACTGTGTTTGTCTGCCTCTCGCAGATTGCTTTGCGACTGGCATCCACCGCCCTGCACGGCCGTGCCAGAGTAGCGAATAAACAATGGGATACCCTGGCACTGGGATACATTTTCATAACGATGAAATATGAGGTTTTCGCAGACGGCGTGACTCAACTTCCCACTTCAAAGACGAGTTGGCTGAAGTCTTTATTATGGCCAGACGATGCCCAACCCTATGTGAGAGAAGTGGGGGTTGAGGGCAAAAGCAGTTTACTCTCCTGGTGCCTCTCGGCATGGTCTGGGATGGAGGCAGCTCACAGCCAGCAGCTGACTGGGAACAGGTAAACACAATATTTTGGATAAACGGCGCAAGCCATGCTGCCCTACTCCCTCACAGAGAAAATCGGGCAAGAGTCCCTTCGGGATACCAAGCAGCTCAGGAGCAGCCTCCCACCCGTCTCACCTGAGCTGGTTCTTTCCCAAACTTTTGCCAAAATGCCTGAACGATACCATCTCTACCCAAAGGAGAAACAAAGCTGTTGAAAAGTTCAGTTGAATGAGTTGTATTAGGGCTTGATTCACAAGGGAGTAGATACCAGGACTGAGAGGCATTTGCTAGAAGCAATTAAAGCCTCTTTCTCTCTTTCTATGGACTTGTGGAGGAGAAAATATATTCTTAGCTTCCATGTATTATTTACTAAAATTAGGTGAGACCAAGCTATGTAGCATGCATTTCTGTTTACCAGTTGGGAAGGAATGTCCCGTTGCACCTGCACGCACTTATCTTTGAAGCCAAGATGCATTACTCCAAACAGGCAGGAGCAGAAACAGAGGAGGATATCTGATGTGGTAACCTGGAAGTGTGGTGTCAGGTGCTTGACTCCTGAATATTTAGGAGGGCTGTTTCACCCATAGTTTACATGGTCATGCTAATTTTTATTCCAGCCCCATAATGACTCTTTAGTTTTGAGAGAAAGGGTGGACTTTGACTGACATTAAATAAACTATGACAACGCTGAGATAACATGCCTTAGAGAGCATCTCAACTTAGAAGCGTTTTAAATGTGTATGATAAGACAACAGAAATATATCATGATAATACAAAGAAATTAATTTTGTGGCTCTGGTGATTAATTATGTTAACTCAACTCTGGAGGTTTATGGCATTCCTGAATCTCAAAGAGTGAATTACAGCCTTTTATTGTACATAGAAAGTTTTCACAGTTATGGAAGTGAGAAGTTTTTGTAGTCTCATATTCGAAGTGTGATTTCAGGAACTACAGCAATGCTTTGAAACTGGGCTTCAGTCATTTCAGAGAAATCAGTTTGCATAACAGGAAAGAATGAAACTGGGTTATCAGGCAGTAGCAACGTGATATAGGACATCATAAGGTGAGTGGCTTCATATTCCTTCTGCCACAATTTTAATCTCTCAGTGAATTTTTGTGCACCTTGCTCATCTCTATATTACCTGGAACTCTTTGCAGAAAGAAGAAAATGTGCTTACGCTCATGAATATTGTTAGTCCATATGCTTTTCAATGCAGGAGCTTGGGGGTCAGCATTAAAAGGGTTGTTAACGACAGCATGATAGGCCAAAACACGTAGAACTACTACTCCTTCTCTTGCTTCCTGCAGGTGAGGAGTGAGTGGGAAAGAAAAGGAGACAGAGCCTCTAGCCAGGGAACATACATTACACCGGGTAGAGGGTCACTGCAAGGTTAATCCTCCTCCTCTTCCATGACAAGGGTGCTGAAGAAGAGCAAGTTTTAATCTTGTGGGTCGTCCCGTCACCACGCAGCTCCATGGTGTGTGCCTGAGGCCGCCCAGCCAAGCCCTGCTCTATGCAGGGAGCCCCTGGCAAACCACAGCTTAGCCCTTGGAGCAGGTCTTCTCTGTCATCTGGTAGCATGATGCCCTGCACGTACCTTATTTTGCTGAAAGGGCAGGGTTAACATTTAGGTCATCTGAACAAAGACATTAGCCACACTCGAAACCTTGTGGCTACTACTTCCCCCACCACCCACCAATGAAAGACCAGTGTCCAAACTGCAGGTGTGTGCAAGGAGACCAACGTGTTAAAGCCACTCAGTTTCAGGTGCCGAGCTACCGTCCTCTGCTTCTCCATGCATACCTCCTGGCATGTGGTTCAGCCCTGCTGACTTTAGATGTATAATATTTAATTGTCTATATGTAATTTATTTGTCCTTTAGTGGAGAGAAATAGGCATGTTCAGCCGGTGATTCATCTACCTATCTTAGATTCCTGTCTTACACAGGTTTGATTTGACCGTCTCCCACCATGCACTGAAGACAGAGCTAACTTCTGAACTTTTAGACTTTTAATGCTAAATGAGATTTATCCATGCCTAGGTGCTTACTTGTGAACCATTTGGCTATGGATCATAGACTGAAACAAGTATTATTAGAAGAAATAAAATTCAGATTCAAGTTAAAATGGCTTTTACGTTGAGTTTTGATGTCGTATGTGTGCAATATATCTTGCTATTAAAAATGAAAAAAAGATTCTTGTGTGTATATGTTCATGTATGCAAGAAAATGAAGGTGTGTTAGTGGGGATAACTAGCTGTTGTAGCTGAATAAATGTCACAAGCTTTCAGGCACACAAAAACTTGTTTTAATTTTGTGTATATATGTGTGTATATATATATGCATATAACGGAGTCAAAATGGAAACATGGATACCTATTTGTCTTGTGACAGTGCACATCTAAAATTCAAGTACACCTTTGGTGTTCTTCAGTGACATGGCATAACGTCACATGCAGTCCCCTCAAAATCTCTCCTCTTTTATATAGTTACATACATGTACCTACATATACCATAGTATATGTAATAGTAGTTCTGAATTAAGTTTAGTTTGACATATTACCTATATGACATAGTAGACCTGAATAGATAAATGCACACTTGCGTACGTCTGTGGTGGATTATTGCATATACCTATATGCAACGCAATTGCTGGCATGTCAAACCTGTATGACTTGCCCCATCCTTCATTGCTTGCTCATGTTACTTTGCGAGTAGAAAACAGCCTTGAAGATTTCACTAAGGATATCTTGACCTAAGATGGTGAAAGACACTGTAACAAGCTCTAAACCCCTTTCTATTCACTTTGCGGATGGCACTTGAAAGAAAAGACAGGAGAGATCGCATGCTGCTCGATTGCATTGCCAAAGAACATGCTGCCAAGCCCCAGTGAGCTTAAAAAACAGCTCAGGTGCTCGGAGTGAGATCAACCACTTTCAGGGCTGTCCCAATCCTAGACTGGGACAGTGACGACAGCACTTTGAACAAACTAAGCACAGCTGAGGAACGAGCCTTGTCAATGCAGGAAAAAAACAAGTAGAATAAGTGTGCTAGTCGTAAAATAATTTATTTGGAATATGTGCCCAAATCTTGTAGATTTAAAACATTCCTTTCTATTGTTTTTCTTTGATGCAGAAACTGATTGTGTGGTGACTAATGGGCTGTTGTCAAGAGCAAAAAATCAATTAATTGCTTACATTTAAATCTATACTTTAATAAAAGAAGATTATCTGCACTGTAGACTGTTAATTTTTTTCATGTAATGATATAGACAATCATTAATTTATAAGTCATTATTAATAATAATAATAATAATTTTAAAAAGTAAATCAGCTGTTTTCTCAGCTGTAGTTCTCAGGTTCTATTTAATTTACTTTTGAAAATACATCTCAGGGCCAAATGTTGCCCTTACGGCTATTTGTCTCTGAAGTCAAGGGATATTGTGCGCGTAGATCAGAGGTTAAAATCCGGACCAGTGGAATGGCTGTGTTTTTTCTTTTACCCTGCTCACATAAATCCCATCTGTGGACTTGATCCAGCAACTTCTGAAATCAAAGGAAGTTTGTAATGACTTCAATGGATTTTGGAATAGAACTAAATTATCATGAAATGTTTTTAATTGAAAAAAAATGGCTGTTCTTCAAAGCCAAAACTTTTCATGAGAAATAGCTGGTTTTGATATAATTAGGGTCTTGAAAATCATTTGGAAAGAAAAGTTTGGAATTGTTGAAATGTACAAAAAAAGGTCTGCTTTTCCACTTCTCTTTCATTTTTTATTTAGAAATATTGACTACAATGAAAATAATGTTTATCACATAGGATTTTAAAGCAAGCATTTCCTTATTACCAAACTAAAAATGTCAAAGTGTTTGAACTAATTGTTCTCTGTTTTCTTTCAAAAATGTATGAAATTTTAACTTTTCATCCTCATCCCTAATGGAATCTTTTTTAAAGTATGAAGAAAATTTCAACGGATGAAGAAACTAGTTTGTGAAGAACTCTCCTTTGGTTCAGGCCTTTAGTAGCAGAATGACTGTGGAGCAAATTCAAACCTCCTGATAACACCAGCTGTAATTTCCTTTGTACGGAGTTCAGCCTATTGAAATGAGACAGAGCTTTCTCAACAGTACCCTTTGCTTGTTGTGCTCAAAAAATGAAATTCATAAAAAATGAAACCAAACTATTTGTCTTTCCCCAACCCTGCAAACCCCCGCAGCTAACTTATTTGCTGTCACCAGAGAGAAGCATTGATAACTTGAACGTCAGCTCTCTTTGCCAGGTTGTTAATGAGTCTTAGCATTCAGCTGTTAAGTGTAATTCTGATGGACAGACCTTCCAGACCTTCTCACTACATTACAGAATAAAGTAAGTCTTCTTCTTTATTGTGACTAAATATTGTCTAAAATACCTCAACAGAACAACTGATAAAGTGATTACTGAGGAATACTTTGTTATTGTAGAAGAATTCCTATTCTTTAGGAAAATGCATTAATGAACAGTTAAAGGGTATGTCTCATTAAACTGAAATGAGATACCTTCTTGAGTGATAGAAGGTCAATCCAAAACTACTAAAGGAATGACAGTTATTCCAGAACACTGATTTTTTTTGCAACATGCCTTAATTTGCATGAACTCATGCAAATGGAAGTTCATTTGTAAACTTCCAAAAAGATAAAAATAGAAAGAAAATAGGAAAAAAATGTCCAGTGGAACTGACAAGGAACCGCAATAGTCAAAAATAACTCCCATGGTGTTTAAGCCCCTAGAGCCAAACCTTCAAGTTAGAAATGATCATATACGCTAAGATGCGCTGATCATATTGTGGGTGGGCCTAGAAACATGCGTTTTTGTTCTGAATTGAATTTGAAATTCAAACTTTGAAGGATATGAAATGTTCAGACACATGATCAACTTATTGTTCATTGGATGAACCTCATTGACTCTCTACACATGCATTCTTGTCCCATGACTTATCAGAAATAACATGATTTGCAGTCTGGTCTGCAAAAAGAGAAGTTGAAGTTTAGTCACATTACTTGGCAATTCTCTAATCTGTTCCAGTGTGCAATAACTTACTGCACAATGCGATCATTCAAAGGTTTAGATTTCGTATAATATTCAATTTGTGTCTCCATTGAAAATCTGTTCAAGGGGTATGAAGACAGCACAATTATCTGTAGGACATGAAACCAGCCAGCCAGTTCTTCGTTTGTTATAACAACACAGAGGAGTTATTTTGCCAACAATTTCATAATGTGGGCTAATGTCACACGACTGCACTTCATATCATATGTAGGAATGGGCATTTTCCATTTTCCAGGGCATTTTTAAAACCTACTATTTAACAGATATCTACGTGCTCAGTACTGGGAAAGATATGAAGAAAGAAAAGGAAGCATTCATATTTATTGCAGAAGTCAGCTTACAATGTTCGAAATCAGGTTTACAAACTTCTCTTTGTGTGATATAAAACCTGAGAAATCCAGGGGAATCCACAGGATCAGGTCTTTTAAAAGATATCTATGCTATATTCAGGAAGTTGTTGCAACCTAACCCTCTATTTTAACAGTGTGAAAAAGCAAGGAGAGGTGCTTTAGCCTGCTGACTAGATGTAATGTTGACACTGTAGAAACCTGGTAGGAATTGGGAACAAAACTGCTACGGCTTGAGGCCTGAAAACCAGAGTCAGCAGACATTATGTGAATGTTGAGAGGGTTTGGGACGATATGTACAGGAATAGATCTGCTATCGAGTAACCACAAAAAAATATGACAGATTATTCATCTGGCTTTGCTGAGAAATTTTGAAATAAAGAAAAATGATGCCTGAAATTTTCTGAAGTAGGACAACAAGACTGTAAAGTTACGTAGGTGCCAACTCTAATCTTTGCTTTAGCTGAACAGAGTAGAGCTGGTACAGTAAAAGAGACTTACAACATTTGGAAGAAGTACACTCTGGAAACCTTTAGCATAACTTACGTCTTGAAAAAATTGCATGTCATGGTTCCAGTCAAATCCATTCCTCCACAATGCAAAAATGCTAGAACAAATAGCATAAACTGTTGCAGTAACCTACTTTGGCTCAGATGAAGACCGAGACTGAAGTAGTATTTAAAATCCAGCTGTAGAGTTCCTACACTGCCCATCACTATGATTTTTACCTGCATTATTTTCCAGATCAGGATAGGCAGAAAAAGGAGATGCTTGCTAAGTAAGGTCATATACTCTCATGTGCCAAACCCACTTCGACTATGTCTCAGGTCTCTCTGGATATATTTACACCATCAAATAACTTAGGTCTTCAGTTCATTCCTGGGTCCATATTCCCTCACAGTCCATGCTGCATAAATCTTCACTTGCTGCCAGGCCATCCTCTGTAGTGAGGCAAGTAGTTCCTCTGAAACAAAACCCCAGTACGGTGTGGTAAGGATGAGACTGCATCAGGTTTGTCTCCCTCTGCCCTACACAGTCCTCCAACATGCCTGTAGTCCCAAACTCCTCCCAGTGCCCTCATACCACACCTCAGGACACATGACACCTATTTTCAACATCATGCTAAAAGAATAAAAACTCAGTGGATTACCAAGAAGATCTCAAATTATATTGGCTACTTTTATACATATATATAAAACTTATATATATACATATATACACACTTTTATATATATATACACACGTGTGTGTGTATACGTATTTACTCTATTTATATATAAATATATGTATTAATACAATGCTAACCGTATTTAAGGGCTATGGGAGTACCACGAGACAGCTGTATGCTTCATCAGCGCAGAAGTCCCGAGCTTTCTCTGGAAGTGGCTACACTTGAGCAGTGCAGATGCAATCATTCTGCATCCCTTGCCTGAGGATCCCGCTGTCAGTCTCTGGCATGAATGTGTCTGTGTCACACTACACCATGCTTTGCAGAAATACCTCAGCTGGCTCTTAATAAACCCTGTTTTGACAGAAGAGAGAGGTGATATCAGAGGGATTAATGGTTTCTTCGCTTAAGTCTTTAGTAAAAAATACCCTATCTTTTTGTTCTGAAAAGTATGAAAAATGAAAGTGTGAAGACCATGCTTTCTTACTTCTCTCTATTTTTCTTCCCATCAGATATCCCAACTACCATCTCCCCTGCAAGATTTTCCTTAACGTAGCTAGCGAAGCACAGTGGGAGATACATGCGAGGAATGTACAGCTTGCAATAAGAAGTCCACTAATTAATCAGGGCCATAGCAATGACTGAACAGTGTTTCAAATTTTCCAGAGCAAAACTATTTCACTAATATTCCCATAATCCTAAGCAAAGTGAAAGGCCTGGTATTTGTCACACACACCCCCTGCACCCCTCCAAAATAAAAAGCAACTGCCAGGTTCATATAAGGCAAAACACAAATTTGAGAACAGTACGTTCTGAGAGTGAAATACATAGATGAAAGTTGTGCCCGTAGATATTATTATACCTACTGATTTAAGAATAATTGCCTACACGTGGGAAGGCTTGCATTTTGATAGTTTGCCCAGAGTACACATTGGGTGATGCCGTGTCTCTCTGGATTGAATAATTTGTCTCTGAAGATAATAATTTCAGAAGCAATGAGTCAATCCACCTTCCTGGCATTGTTCTCCTTTTCTTCTTTCCTTTTTCTGTCTTGGGGGTTTTTTTTTGGTGTTTTTTTTTTTTTTTTTGGATAATGCCTCCCTACCCATAAAGTGTTATGCCAGTGCTGAATATCTAACTTTTATGGCAGCAAGATATTTATTATGTAGTTAAACTAGGCGAGCAAGGTACAGGACTGTGAGAGAAGTGTAAACAAGAACTTTGAGAATGAGTGTTCCCAGTGGTCTGTATTTAATTCAGAGGTCTAATTTGCAACCAAAATGGTAATTATTGCTCAGCTGGATACTGAAGAAAGGTTCAGCTTGACAAACGCATTCATTGGTATCAAGGTGGATTGATTTGACCAAACGGAGATGTTTCTGAAGTAGATGTTTCCATCTGAGCTAAGGCCAGACTTATAGGTAGAGGTTGAAATTTTATTAGATCAGTTGTTACAGCTAGGAAAAGCAGACAAGGCTTCAGACCTACAAGGCCTTTTTCAAACCAGAAAGATTGAAAAGTCCAGAAGTTTTACTACTTTCACCAACACTACTAGTTGTTCAGATAGAAGATATTACCTCTACCTACAAACTTTGCTTCACCCTTGTCCTTAGTCAATGAAGGTTACAGCAATATCTGAGCTAGTCACCAATTTATAGTCAGTGGAGACAAACAGGAACTTCTAAGAATATGATTCTTTTGTTCCGTTTCACATATCTACAAAAGTATGAGTTTAATCTTTTACTTATATTGCCTTACTTTTCTTAATTGATATTGAGAAGGTGAGGATGACCAACTCAGACACAAATGTCCCAAGTTAACTGATATCAATTCTAGCTGATACATCTACATTGTAATGTACATCGAAGCTATATCAAATACTAGAAGTAGTGTAACTATGGTAAAATGGAATCGGTGCACATTAATTTATCCTATCACATTAGGTTTTTTTATTGCTAGCATTAAGAATGTGACCTTCCTCATCAGCATGGCCTGCTAAAAATAATAATTTAATGTGCTGAAGGACGCTGTGGAAATAACAGGATAATGTGATGTGCTTTGTGACTACTGGAACAAGGAAGATCTAAAAAAAAAATTATAAAGATCTTTTTTATTCACTGCCAGCTGTATTGAATGTTGTGAGTTCCTAAGACTCTTCTCTATGAGTCATCTTCTCTTGGAAAAGACTTCCTCTTCTCCATCGTTTAGCACAAGATAACAGTGAAAGAAACTCCTGTGTTCAAAGGGCTTTTAGGTTACTAAGGGATGATAAACAGCAATTTTAGTTCTTGTTTGTACATAGAAATACTGTACCTTTTATTATTTTGTATTATTTTGAATATTATATATTATTCGTACATACCAAAAGGCAGGTAAGTATTCTGCACTTATAGGACTGGTAGAAAAAATGGGCAAGTTATTTCAATGCCAGTCCAGGACTTGAGAAGTCAAGGCTCCTTTTCCAACAGGCCTTGTTGGGCACATAGCTTAGTCCTGTTTTTCAGAGGTATTTAGGCATTGCTCCAGTCAGTGTTGCAATGATTCTGTAATCTATCAAAGCTGTTACATGAACTAATAGCTCTAAGTTAAGTCAACACAGTTTAAACAGAAAATAAGATGAAGTTTTTCACAAGGCTAATTAACCCTTGTTAGTAACAGACTATACATGTATAAGACAAGTTCTCCAGATCCCCAAGTCTAAAACAAGGTGGGAAGTCTTTCTGAAGGATGTCTCTACTTCAGTAATATGTTATAAAAAATTTTCAGTGCACTTTTGGGCCTATGTAATGAAGAGGGTCACAGTAGCTGTCACAGTTTCTTTGAGCTTCAGAATCTCCCTATCTTAATTTCTCTATCGCATGACTGCTATTACCCACCTGCTTCTATAAGGTACCTACATGATCCTGTCTTTACGTCTGACATTTTTTGAGGTGTTTATCCTCATTAACAACCTTGTGAAACAGAGAGGTATTGCATGTCGTTTCATAGACAAGGCAACAAACAGCTATGGCGTGTCTTTAAGGTGTTATTTAGGATTTGCTCAGATTCAACATTGCAATGTTTCCTTGACCAGTGGCATGTCTATACTCCAGAGTGGCACAGGAGCAGGTGCTCTTGGCCAAGTTAACAGGCACAGTGAAATGTAGAAGTTTCTCACAAAGCATCCCCCAGATATGATGTGTGGAAGAGTGAAGTTGATGTCTCTTCCCCACTGGAAGAGAACTGAACCTCTGGTCATTCCTGAGACAGGAACTCAGAGAGCAGGAGAGGAGCCGGGGAGCCACATGCCGCAAGGCCTAAGCAATCCCACACCTGGATTGCTTCTGAAAGGGACCTAAATTTCTAAATCAGCTGCTTCTACAATACCTCATAATGAGCTGCATTTTGTCAATTGGAGACCTAATGGAAGCCCACGTCAGGTAGTTTAGTACCACAGTGCTATAGAGCAGCCCTGGTGGCTGTGCAGCAAAGACTGAGCAGCACTATGAGATTGCGGGCGTGGCTTTCATCTGGTTTTATAGGGCATATTTTCTAAACTACACACCGCTGTTGCATGAATCCTCACCAGGTTTTCAACATCTACTTCAGTGAGGGCAGCAAAATCAGATACAGGAAACATGAATTTTCAATGTCACAAACACCAATAGTGCCACCAGCCAACTCCAGTTTAAAAAAAAAATCTGCTTGTGTATCTGAGTAATGTCTTAGTTTGCTTTTGCAACAACATGTGTTGAGAATCATGTTCAGGTGGTTCTGGGCATTGACCTCTGTGTTCTTTTTAGTATCACTGCTTTCTGGATTGCAGTCATCTGCTAAATGTGACTAACCTTTTTTTATTTTTGTCTTCCCCATGGCTGTATGACGATTAATGTTGTTAGATCAAATCTAGCCCTCTGTTGCACTTGATTTGGAGTTCAAAGGTTTTGAACTAGGGTAAGGGGTATATTTCAACTTAGACATATCCCTAATTGCCCGTGGATATGGTTACTTAGTGGCTATAAATTTAACACAAGAATCAGAGCATTGCTTTGTTCCCTTTTGCCTAAATCTGCCCACCTTCTCTTTCTCCATCACGTTATCAGCATCCAAGAAGACACATGGGAGCTGATGTAAGTCTATGGCTTGTAAGTCACATTCCTACGGCAAGGTAATAAACTTGTGTATGTATAAATATTAGTGCACCCTTCACACAGTTTATTTGACCCGCTTGGGATTTCATCAACAATAAACTTGGAAGGGCAAAACACTGTTACTGAGCTGCAGTTTCGGGACACAGTAGCTGTGGAGCATTGCCACCTTAAAAAGTTTGGCTCTTCTGCTCCCTGCCTTCCTGCCCTGCTCTCATCCCAGAGCAGAGGCCCCATCACTTGTGCTGACACAACCGTTCCCAGAGCTACAGCGTGAGCTGGACTGCTGAAATGGTCTGGGTTAAGGGAAAGTGCTGATAAAATTGGGTTCAGAGCCCAGTCTTTTGAATAACTTTGCTGGTGAGGCAAAGGGACCTGGCACTACAGCATTGGGAGGAAAGAGGAGGAGGAGAAGGAGGAGAAGAGGAGTGAATAGCTGGAGTTGGGTGGGGTGGGAATTCCCAAAACTGGCACTGCCACTGAATCTGTCCATTTGCGGACCGCAGCCAAAGCCTTAAGGATGAAAGCGCCTTGGAAAACTGTAGTATAACCAGTTTGCAACCCTTTTTTTTGGGTTTGGTTTTTTTTCTTCAGTGTTAGTTATCCTTCCATACTTGTTCTTAGAAAAGAGATGAGCTCTCTCACACCTTTCTGGGGTTTTGATGTGAAGTGTTTTCCCTGGTTCAGTTTGTGGCAATGACTCACGCTCCTGAGCGCTTCCTCACTACTCTTTGTCCTTTTCATACACAGAAACAACTGCTCTGACTGGTAAAGGTTTGATGCAGATCAATGTGCATGCTGGCACTTGAGGAACAAGGCAGATATAACTTTTTTCCTCCCATTTTCCTGATTAATCTTTTTAAGGTGGTCAGTTCCAGTTAGTCTCAAAAGGCATAATATAAGCATTGTATTATAGCTCTATAGTTCTGACATTAACACTGTATTTTCTGTATATTGAAAACAGTGGTTTTAACCTGGGGTGCAATATTGTTCAAAAATCTTACTTTAGGAAAGAAAAATGTGACTTCTCCCATTTTAAGAATTTGGGGAGGGGAGGGCGCTGATTGTTTTTGAACATCGCAACCTAAGCAAATAGTACCTGGATACTTAGCTCACAAAATATTTATTTTTAGTTTTGAAGACGGTATTCTGTTTTAAAGCAGCTTTTCACATAACTGAGCTGTCATCGCCTGCAAGCAAGGACTGGAGTTACAGATCAAGTTTGGACATGTGGCTTTATACAAGGTCTCACAAAGATCCTGAGAGCATGAAATATTCCTGAAAGATTGTTTTGACTTTCACCCAATACTTAAGCCTATTTAGTCATGTCAGGGATTTTGCCAGTGGTCTGAACCATGCTATCAAGTCTACAGACTGTCTACTTTCATACACATGCAGAAACCATGCAGGTCCAGGACACTACCCAAACTAGGCCTTCACTGGTTTTCATCTTATCTCAATGATAAGGAAGTTCCCTGATAAAATGGTGAAGTAGAACCAATTTGACCAGATATTAAGCAATTGCTGTAGATATATTAATCCTTATTAGTTCATTGTGGAGCGACTAAGATTTTGAAACAGATCCTGGTGACATAAAAATGAAGCGGCGAATAAATTCAATTTAAAAAATATGGAAGACATAAATTCTTGTGTGTGTGAAAGCATGAGAGAGCTAAGGAAGTATTTTCATTACATTTATTATTCAACAAGGACCTACATCTGTTTCCAGTTTGCACTGATTATTGACACATCTGGCTATTTGGCCTTAGGAACTACAAGTTGCTGTTGTGGCATTATTCTCTGAATCAACTTTTTAGACCACCCGGAAAATAATACAGCAAGTGCTGTGAGAAGACTGTGTTATTTGTAATAAGATTACCTTTTGGCATCTAGATGTATTGTACAAATGGGATTCTGTCATCTTCTGTTTTATAAATTACGATTTTGCATTTTTAACACCTGTGGGGAAAGTAAGGCTGTAGCCAAAGGGCTTACTATTTGACAAAGATAAATCAGGATGACCTGATAGAGTTTCAAGTAGATGCTAGATACAGTAGTAACTACTTGCCTTACATGGAAAAATACCTTCGCTTCAGTAGAAACAAAATACCGCTAAAGTCACAGAACTGAGAAAGATGTTTCTTTAACCTATGGTGAGATGTATTTTTTCTGATTAATATCCCACTGCTGGAAGTGAATACTGTCCAAGTCCTTGACCCTTCAAACATCTTTTTCTGTAACAAACAGTTAAACTTTCTCCATCAGTGGTTTGAGAGTAGTAATCTAGTCCAAGAGTCTAAAAGACAGATACTGTGAGGTATATGGTGAAGAGTTTGAAAAACCGAAGGATAAGATCACAGGACAGAAGGGACCACCTAGATTACCAAGACCAGTCCTTTCCAATTGCATGCAAAAGATAGGATAGTCCTGAAGGATTCACAGAACATCTACTCCAAACACCCCCTCAAACCACAAGCCACAAAACACTTCCAATACCCTGTCACAGATTTAAGACGTAGCAGTAAAAGACCAACAGCCACAGCTTTAATGTGCCACAGGAAGGAACATGATGAAACGCTTATTTGTTTTATTACAAATACTTTTAAACTAGGGTAATTTGTTGTTTTTAAAGAACAGTCTAGATAATCTATATGGCCACATGAAGCCACAATGAAGCTTCACTTGTTATGTTGAATTACATGTGGAATTAATTTGACCTTCTGCATAAAACTAACACAAGCCATGAAGATACATAGAATAAAGATATATAAGAAACAATTTGCTGCTTTTTGATGAATTGCAGGATTGCAAATGTTTTTGTGTGCTTTCTCTGAGAAAGTTTAGAGCGCTTCAACAATTATTTCCATTCCTTCGGGTCAAGGATGCAGTTTTTAATGTGCATTATTGAATTTTTAATTCCTTTAATAGCTAAAGAATATAAAGTACAGAGGGCAGGGCAGCAAAATCACTGGGAGGCAAGGGCAGAGAATGAATACTGTATTCTTTGTGGTGCTATACTACACTCTGCTATTCTCTTTAGGCTTTCTCTTTGTCCTCTTCAACATTGTGTCCCTACAAGTGGTTTGATTTCTCTTGTTTTCTCCTTAGGAGAAGAATCTGAGGGCCACCTTTTTGGTTGGAATTGGCACCTCCTGCCAGGCACGCTGCCATACAGACTGTCAACTGGTCTTCTGCCTTGCCACATCTTCTGCGCATCTTCATGGCAATGATGATGATGTCTTCTCCTAGCTGCCTGGCCAACATAAGTGTCTGCAACTGGAAAGAGCATACCCAGTTAGGAAATGACTCCACTAATGCACAGTTTGCCAGCAATTAAACATATGCAAGGATGACTGAGGCAAAACAAATACATAAAAATAGAAACTGCTGAGGGTGATTTTTTTCATGTGCCTTTAGTGGACTTTGGACTTCTGCAAGACTTGAAAAGTGTTTTAGAGCTAGTTTCATAATGCCTGTTTTGAACATTATCTTTTCAGTGCCTATGGAGCTTCTGCCCAGTGCTCAGGGAATAAGTCAAAGTACCTAATCAGGTGTTCAGGCAGCCTAGTCAGACAAGTAAGAAAGTCAGGCACCCTGAGAGGACCATTCAGTGCCCCACATGCTGAGCAATAACTTGCCCGGAGCTCCAAGGCCTTGCAGTTAGGGCACTCTGCAGGCAGCAAGTTCCCCTCCCAGAGCTGTTTATGCTGTTTGCATGTGATAGACATGAGATTTAGAAGAAAGAAGAGACACTAGGATCAGGACTTGAACCAGGTCTCCCCTCCCAGCTGAGAGACCTAACCAACAGGTTCCTGAATTGTTTGTTGTTCTCATCCCAGCAAGAAAGGGAATAGTCTGTCTTAAATCTGAATCTTGCTTAAAAATCAAAGCCTTAACAGGAGGAAAGTAGAGTGCCTAGCTGAACCCAGTCTACAGCATGAAGTGTAGGGCACAGTTCTAGAAACGAGGAAGATGATTTGACTTCCCTCAAGCTAGAAAGGCTCAGGCATCCAAATTTCCTGCATCCTGCATGAGTGCTTACATCATTAAACTGATATGCAGAGGACAGGCTGTGTTTAGAAAAGCAAGCTCTGCCTTTGTGAATGCCTAATCTCAGATGGGGTACAGCAGCCTGAAACCCATGCAATTAGGAGTTCCTCTCCCCAAATTCCGGGTTAGCTGCCTGAGCTCTGTAGAAGGGACAAGTCAATGCTGACTTCTGCTGGCTGGCTCCCAACCATTTTCTTGTTAGAAGGAGAGATGATTCACACAGTGCAAGCACCTCATTTTATCTACTGATTGCATTAATCAACTCAGAAGTCAAGCAGGCTTCTCTAAAACCTCCGGGAATAGTTGTTTTCTCAGAATGCGTCCAAACACCTACGAAGCTGAGTTACCATTCATGGAGACTCGAACTGTTGAGGTACTAAGGTGCTTGAAGTTGTAGATAGGGTTTTCAGGAAATAGACAAATGTATCCTTGAAATTGGTACCTGCTCTGTGAAGCTGTGATTTTTTTCCTTTAGATACAGTCTCTTAAAGATTCAAATGTGCCTTATTGTGCAGTTAGAGGAGACTGACATCCTTCTTTGGGGGCTATTTTGATGTCACTCTTCTGAGTGCTGCCAAATATGTATCCTTTTTTGTTCTTTGGTTAATAAAGTTAAAGACGATACCTGAGAAGTTAACATTTTGTCAGATGGCAAAGGTTTAAAGTAGTTTTAACACATTTCAGGACATAGATATCCTAATGGGATTGTATCCCAAAATTGCTTTAGTCAGGATACAATAAACTGTTGGGAACAAAGTGCTGTAAAAACTTTCAAACAGAAATTCAGAGCCTTACATGGTTCTTGGAAATAGGATCTGTCTCTTTTCCTCTGAATTCAGCTCCTGCAACATGCTGTTAACCATCTGGTGTCTTCCAGGAAAGGAAAAATTTAAATTACATCTGTCCGTCGCATGGTATAGGGAAAAAAAAAAAAAAAAAGGAGCTGTATTCATATCCAAAAAATCCCAGACTCATTTCAACTTCAGTGAAAGCTTTGTGTTTCTTAACTGTTAATGGTATACACACAGCAAAAATTCTCTTTGAATTATTCTTGTATGCAATTCATTTTTGTATACTCCACTGATTTACATGCGCGCAAAAAAGACCTGCAGTCTCTCCCACTTAAAAAGACCATCCTGGATCAAACTATTTGAAATGTGAGGTCATTCACTTGTGTTCATGCAACTTCTAGTGCTCATGATTCCCTGTACAATTTTCTCATGAAACCTCTAGCACATCTTGGGGGGTCTTTTGGCTTCCATGCCAACAATAGTCCCAGTTGTAAATGTACAAAAATTAATGGTGTAAGGATAGTTGTTCATTGATGATGAATAGGTGCACTGTGCATGGAGAATGGGTGGGATTTATATTATAATGAACTGTAGAGAATTTAGCATGTGATGGGGCCCTAGAGTTTCCATCAATAAAAAAGGAAATCCAATAATGTATTTTCTTTTATCCAGCATGTTTTCTAAGTTTTTCCCCTTTCTTATTACCTATGAATTGCCTTTCAGAAAGCTGAATACCACATCGCTTCTCTTTTCATTTCTCATTAGTTTTGTCTGGAACTTCTATGCCTTATTACCAACATTTGGTTTACCCCAGAAAGAATTTCTTTCATGGCATCACAACTGTAGATGTCTATAAGGATCTTCATTATAATCTCCATTTTTTAATACCATCTTTAGAGTCATCTTGGTAGGTGAGAGTGCTCTGTTCCAACCTCCAACCCTTTCAACACTGACGTAGCTGTTGTGCTCCAAGGAACATAGGACTTAGCAATGACATCCCAAAGCCACACAACTAAATGGTCTGTAGCGATAGCACTCAGATAAGGAGCAAGAAGAAAACTGAGCCCCTACTAGAAGAGTGGAAAGTAAGTGGTCAAGAAAGCAGCGCTTCCAGAGTGCAGCTGCCGCCGCTGGAGTGGTGGTAGGCTTCCACCTACCTCAGCAGTACTGGCTGAGCAAAGAGTCTTTAAAGGGATCAGAGGGGGAGACACATATGATGAACATATCTCATGGAGGGGGGTGGAATGAGTGGGAAGATACAGCATGTGCTGTAGGGGAGGAGGATAGTAAATCTGTGCTTTCATAATCACATGTGACTAGGCGCTCAGGGTGGGATTCATCTGACAAAAAGTAGATGTTTTCATCTGAGCTGCTCGCACTCTGTGCATTTCACAGGCAGTGGAGAGAGGTGAGTGTTTTTTAAAAGATTAGTTTGTGTTTTTGCGGCTTTATTGGTTAAGAAAGAAGGGTTAGTTTTCCACATAACGCAAAGCTTTTGCCTAATCCCTAAAGAAAGGATTTATTGGTACTTTGGCAGGGAGCTGTGCTGGAAACTCTTCCCACTTCAGTTCCCTGGACAATGTCCTCCCCTGAAATATGGTTTGACTATTCTGAACAGTGCATTGCAAATTCACACACAGCAATATTGACATCTGGCTTTAGCATATGGGATACAGATAGTCCTTGATTGCTGAACAGCTGTGCTGCTTTGAAAAGAAACAATTGCATTTGAAGAATATGGGCTATAGAGTAGGCCTTGTCCTATCCCACACATCTTGCTGACATTCCTTTTTCTAAATTACCAGTCTGTTTATTAAATTTCCACAGTACAAAAACACCCAAATTTATAAGAGATTGAAGTAGATGGTAATATTGTCAGATATGCCAGCAAACAATCCATTGACAACACATGTTAGGAATCAGTCCATTACAATTAGTCAAGGACAATGCCAGAAGATGATGGGACTGAGTAAGAACAAACAAACAAGCACAAAGGAAGGGACAAGGGAAGTACTGAAGGTTCAGAAAATGTTCCCACTGATTCTGTATGTAAAAAAGCAATTTGATGAAGAAATCAAGAGTTTTTGCAACAATCTCAGCAATTGTAATATAGTGAGCTCATTTACACAGTAACAAAGAGTGCTGCTATAAGCTGAACATCATCTGTCACTTTGCCAGGAAATGATCCTCCATAGCAAAGTAAAATGCAGTTATACAGGGAACGAGAGCTAATCTTTGCAACCCAAATTTATCTCAAGAAAAACACTAGGATGTTGGCATATCTTGTTCCAAACTATGGTGTTTACTGAACGTTGCAAGTTGAAGCTGGTTGTTCAATCTTTGCTTTATTTTGCAACCCACTAGTATATATCCCAACATGATTTAGTGATTGCAGGGCTGAATATCCCATTGATACGCATTTCAGATACTTTTCACCTAGTAAAAGTTTTTGTAGTCAGGCTAATTGTAGAGCTTTCCACCGGTCCTATATCTTATGCCATGATGTCTGGGTGCACAGATTTAAAGGTCATAGATGCCATCATGAACACCAAGTCTGCCCAATGTGCAACAGTTTCACCAGTAAATTTTGTTTGAGTGCCATGGCATTTGCATGAAAGATGGTCCGTCTTTAAAAATAGGAGTTCAGCACTGATTTAACGACCTCAGGACCTGAATTAATCCCACCTAACAGAGGTGCCTATATTAGCTGCCACTTGAGGCTTTCTCAGTATTGAGTGAAGTGAGAATAGGCGGCATTGTGGCGAATCAAGCTGAATTTAACTTTTCAAGGGGCCTATTGCATACTCAGGAAGCTGTTAACCTCCTGTGTCAGTTATGTGCTTGAAACCTGGACGGGACAAATCTAGGGCTAAGCGAGCCAAAGTTATTGTAGGCAAAGTTCTAGCAAAAAGAAAATTAAGTGAAATGTTGCGGAATAATACATTGGCTATACAACAGAACCTCCTGGCAGCACGGCCCTGTGACTCATCAGAATAGCTAAAAATGGCTTGCGATACAGGAAAGTGCGGGGACTGGTGAAACAGAGGCATAATAGTAATTTTGCAAAGGAACCGAAATGATTGCTATTTATTCAGTTCAGGGTAATGTGAAAGAGTGAAGATTTGTACTGTTCTAGCAGTTCAGTTCATGATGAAAGCCTTTTAATGCAACAGATCCCTTCGCAAAATTTATTTGTACTAAAAAAACTAATGTGACAAAAAGCTATGATACCAAGCAGCCAGACGAAGCAAAGGTGTATGTTCAAAGTCTTATCTTCTTATATTTTCGCTCCCCAGCAGACAACCATATTATGTTACCTTTGCCAAGTTCATGGAAGTCATATTCTTTTATTTCATCTTTATTTGTTATTACGTTTTCCTAAAGTTTGCCTTTTGTTTTCCGCTTCTTTTTAGAAGCTTCTTACTGTACAAGTTAAATATATGGGACACACCCTATCCAATTCTCTCCCTGCTCCAGGCAGAGCAGAGAGAAAGTTTGCAGCAAAGACGCTAAATGTCTCTTTCATACCATCTTCTGGGAAGAAATGCTACCAATGGCTCAACCTCCACATCCGAAGTGTCATTAATTGATTTGGCAGATGATCTCCCAGGAATGCCAAGTCTTTTCATTGCAGAATCTGTGGTACATGTCATTTTAAAATCTTCCATGCATTCTTCCAAACTCAGAACTGCATTGTAGTACAGCTGTGATCCAAAATGCATTCAAGTTTTTTTACAGAGTGCAAATGCGGGAATAAAGAAAAAAAAAAGAAGAGAGAGATCACACAGCCCAGACTCCAGCTTTTAGAGCAAAATCCACTTTTTACTCAAAATCTTAATACTTCCCTACCAGTCTGCGTGATTCATGGCTGTGTTGCTCTGTTCTCTGTTTTGACACTTGGCTGGCCCGTATTAAGATGCTTGGAGAATGTACCATGATCTCTCATTTCACTGAAACATCACAGAGTGTGCAAAGGCCAAAGCAAGAGACGGGATATAAGAAACTCCATATTTAGCTGCTTCACTTATCTTGGCACGCACACCCTATTCTCTTTTCCCCACCTCCCACTAGCGATCAGGTCTCCCTGATGAGCTATCAGTTCCCTAATGACAAAAATGAACGCTGTGTGTACAAATGAAGATTAATAAGCAATAGCAAGTATTCCTACCAAATATTTGCTAGCGATCAGCTGGAAAAGTTATCTAAAGTCTGAATCCCCATGCGCAAAGAGGCTGTTTAAGTTGAAGCCAAAACCAGATTCTCAAATTAAGGGTATCACGGGCCTGATCCTGTAAACTTGGTCAAAGTCCAGCAAAATGTATAGCAGCCGGGTACGCTTTTGTACTGTACACTAATAACAAAACTATTCTGCTAGGTGAGCATGGCACAGGCTCTTTTCTGACAGAGGGCAGAGGCTGGATCCAGGCCACCCACATTCCTAGCAAAAAGCCCTTTTCTGCCGAGTTCCTCGGTTTCAGCTCCTCTTGCCACAAGTATTTCACTTGGTATAAAAGTATTCTGAAGTGGGGATGTGTACCTGGATGTCCCACCCCTTAGGTGAATACTCTCACCCATTACTTAGAAAACCAGTTTCTTGTTTGGTCTTAAGCAGGCAGTAAGTGACTCTGAATCACTTCCAGGACCTCGCTGTCTTTTGGTTGATGGGATAACCGCATGAAACTTACTCTGTATTAAGGGATCACAGAGTAAAAACAGACCCCAGCAACACATACACCTCTCTGTTTCCTCACGCTGGCTTTGTTCAGACCTTCTGGGACACTTCAGGCTGAACTGAAGGCATATTCAATGGTCTCATTGGTAGAGACTGACATTACTCAGGGGGCACATGGAAATGCACGTCCAAGCCATTCTGATTTTAATGCGTGCCAGTCTCTTACTACTTCACTTGGGACTTTAAAAATCCTGATCCTATTTTTTTCACTGAAGTAAGCAACATTTTAGAAGAGATTTAAGGAAGGCTTTGGGGATAATAGATTATGGCATCGTCTGTTTTGCAAGGTCAAAGCAGAAGTTATTAAAAGTAGGAATTTTATTTAAGGAATGGGTGGCATATATTTTTAAGTGATAAGCCCATAGGATGCTAAATATGTCCTCCTGGAAATTTAAAAAATGTCAACTATCATTTCTCTGTTCTGTTCTGCGGTTGCAAGCGCTGGTGCCAGAATTTTTTTATGCCTGTGGTAACAAAATCTCTCTCCCTCTCCCTTTGCCCTTAGCCAGCCTTCCCAGGCCAGGAATTACAAGTGATTTTAGGAAGGGGCCTTTTACACTTGCTGTAGAAACACTCGTGAGTACACATACAGAAATCTGTGTACAGCACAGTGGAGATTACCTAACTGGACTTGGTCTTCAAAGTCTTCCACGTAGGGAGTGGACAAGAATGTCCTCCGCGAAAAGAGGACTTTTTGAAAACTGAAGCAGTAAGTCTGCCTTAAAAATTGAGGAAAATCAGGAGTTTGTCTCTTCATAGTGAGTTATTCCTGCTTTATACAGTTCTTCTGCATGCCTTCTGTACGGGAAAATCCATTGTCATCAAGAGAAGCACTGTATGAGAAATGCAGCTGCCAAATGATTGTTTCTCACGCGCAGGTTTTATTACTATTTTTAAATTATATAAAATTTCAAGAACCTGTTTCAATTCTCACTGCAGTCAATGGAAAGACAGTTATTTACTCCCGTGGGCTTCAGATCAAGATGCAGTGCTGTGAAATGGGTGTACTAAAGCCCATTAACACAGCATTGGCTTTTGGACTTGGCATTTTTAAATCCTCTTTGTTTTTTGAGCCACATGGTTCATGCTCAATAAAAAGACGTTATACTGTTATACATGCTGTAACTGAACCAACAACTTAAGTTGCACTGTAACTAAATCATAACCTTTGGACAAGTTACAAGGAAAATGTATTTGCTTTATTGATTTTTAGTCTCTTCTGCACTGATTGATCATTTACTTTAAATACGAAGACTGAAAGAAGGATATGCAAATACACAGTTCTTCAGTCTGACTAAATGCCATATACAATAAAATAATCTTTTGTGATTTTACATAATAAGCAATTTAATTTATTCCTTCATTATCACTTTTTGCAAATCTTTCAAAACAGTAGTAGTAAGAAACTAGTTTAATTATTATTTTTGTTAGGGAATTAGTCAAGCACTTGTTTCGATTTTTGTGATTTTTTTCCTAACAAACATAACCTGTATTGTAGTAGCAGCCAGAGGCCTGAGCCAGACTGAGGGAAAAGATGTCTCATAGGTATGTTACAAACTTATTGGAAAAGAGGATCTTGTCCTGGTAACACTGCAGTCTAAATTAGGATAGTTGCATTGACTACATCTTTGTTCTCTTTGTTGTCTACAAAATTATTTTCTAATTTTATTGAGATTAAACATATGGTGCCGCTTCTGCTGTTTGATTAACTGCAACATTTTTGAAGAGAAGAGAAGAGAAATCAAAGAGATTTCAAATTAGCTGTGAAAATGCTTGCCCTGCGACTCTTTAACAAATATTTGAACAAACTTTTATACGGAATTTGAAGGAAATGATATCATGTGTTTCTTTAGGCACTGTCATCAATCTGAAACAATAACCTTAGGAAAATCCATAGAATCATATATTGTTCTTTAACAACAGAGCCTATCTCCATGGCAAAGAGTGTTGCGCAAGGAAGGGTATTGTAGCTCAGGAGTGCTCCATACTAACTGGGCCGTACAGCTTCCAGGCAGAGCTGGCTTGCACTCAGCCTTGGTCTTGGTATTGGCAAAGAATCTCAGGATTTTTGCGTGTGTCCACGTAAATACGGACGCACGCACTACAGGTGGGAAACTGTCTGAGAAGAAGTGCTGGTCAGCATGGAATGGACAGTAATACATCGTTGCTCTCAGAAAACCCTTTTATAAGTAGCTCTTTTACAATACCTATAAATAATGTGTCAGTATTATTTGATAGCATTTTATGGACATTGAACAGATGTCTGTGCCTTTAAAAACTGGTATAAAACTTTATAATAATATTCAGAAATAAAAAAGACAGGCACTCTTAAACAAAAGTCATTCTACATTTTGTTCTTATCTCCAAGCCTAGCATTAAGAGATCACATAAATGGCTGATTTAGAGGGAAGTTAAACTCAGATGACAAGTTGCATGAAGGGGCTCAGAAATGGTATTTGTTTGAACTCATAACTATCCATCCTTCTGTAATGTAGACAAGACATACACACACACACACAAAAAAAAGGAATTAAAAAAAAAAGACATAGATTCCTTCCCAGTCCACTGTTACTCGCAGGTGCTCTTTACTCCGTATGATCACGTCCTGTGCTCCTGACATCAGGTTTACTACTGTTGTGTCTCTCTGGCAACTATTTGTTCAAATGCGTGATCCTAGAAAAGAGCTGACACATATTCTTTTCATTATATATACACATGTCAATAGTGCTGCATTTTCAGCACTGAACATGGGCAAACACATCAGAGACTTTTAAAGAGTGGGAAAAAAAAGCATTAATCTCATCTTCCCAAAATACGGCTTTGTGAAAATCCTCTTTACTATTCTTCAGTCTTCTCTTATTACCTGAGACAAATGTTTGGATGTTGTCCCTGCTTCAAGAAAGTATAGATATCTCCTCTTGAATGCAAATAGTATGTTGACCACAGTTTGTTTATAAACTAATAGGAGAGCGAACATTTATTTTTTTGGTTTAAAAAAGACCTGGAAGGAAAATTAAGTTTGAATCATTAAACTGGCATTGTAGGTTAGGAAAGAAACGCAGGAAGAGATATGAGACATGGAAAATATGAAAGAAATTGAGGACAAATGGTTTTGTGGCCATTTTGAGGGATAAAATATATGCATCTGGAGGCCCGAATAATGATTCGCAAATATAGCTTTTGCTTAAGTTGGAACTTTCTACAGTCTAACAGTCTCATCTGCCTTGTGTGTGTAGTATTTGAGACTTCTTATATAATGAAATTATGGATTTTTTTATATAGCACAAGGGATTCTAACCAATTCTCATTTTCATATTGTAATTATTAAAATTATTACTCATTGAATGAACATGCTTATATTGTTATTTTAATCTTATTATACAGACAACTTTTCAAACTATGCAAGTTTAGCCCTCTCTGGTTAGTGACTCATGTATGAACTTACCCTCTTTCCCTTCAGAATTACTCCAATCTGCAAACGAAAGAAAAAAACAGGGAGTGGTGGAAAACTTTCATTTCAGACTACATGTTGTTCGTGAACTGTTTGTTTAGCTCTGTTTGTATTGGTTGGGTTGATATCTCTGTCACATGGTAATTTTTTTCCTTCGCGATTGGGAGCTAAAACTGAATCACAAAACAATTACTAGTGACTAACAGCAATCACTCTCATTTTTTTATTATCTAGTCACAATAGCACTTGAGAAACTTTTTAGTCCCAAGCTTTTTCAGAGCAGCCTGGCAATTGCCGGCGTTCTCCGAGAATGCGATTGAGAAGGAGCTAAACCGGCCACGTCCATTCACACACACGCACGCACACACACGTATTCACTGATCTATTTGCCACAGACCGATTTTCCAAATGATAGTCTTCCTGTCTCACCGATTTCACCACCATTAACTCGTGAGTGCAATTCGATGACGTTCTCGTATAGGGCGAAGTGACGTAAGTTATAGGTGCGGGTCCTGTTTGCACAAGCAGATCCTGCAGGAAATAATTTGCAGCAGTGACAATGCAAAATCTATTGTGCCTCTGCTTTTGCAAGTGGAACCCCCCCCCCCCCCGCCCCAGAAAGTTGTTCCTGAGTGATTTTCTGTTAATGGCCTGTTGATTATCCTTTCTACCTCTACAGTCACATGGTGGCTATTGTTTGTATCCAGTAAACATCCCAGCAGAAGCTCTTTGTGAGTACCTAAAGATGCCCTGTACCAGGAAAGAGATCATAACCTGGGTGAATGGGCGCCTCAGCTCTTCTGGCACTTCAGGAAGGTTGCTTAAAAGCTGATTGCGAGCTGTGTAAGCTGCATTTTTTTAATATATATTTGTGGCTCTGCCCTCACAAATCTATGATTCATGACAGGAATGCAGCTTGGATCTCTTGCAATGTAAGCAGCTGCAGATACTTCAAATACTTGGGTACATGTGATCCAGCAGCTTGCTATAAATTTGCCCCTAAAAATAAAGTAACAAGTGATTGAACAGTGATAGGAATTAAACACGGCAGCGAGTGAATGGAATGCACAAGTCCTTACCTCAGAACCTTTTATTACGGCAATGGCTATAATTAAAACCAAAACGAAAAAAGAAACACCATGGAATACTATCTTTGAACAAACTTACCGCAAGATGCCCTTAAAGGTTTTTTTTATACTGTTGGACACTGAAAAAAGCTATTTGCTGGTATGCAATGTCACCGAGCATGATATTTATGTTGTTACATCATCTGAGAGTCAACTCCATTTCCACTTTCCACAATTTATTGAACTAGTTCAGTTTCAAATTTCCCCTCACTTCTTATCATGTGAACAAAATAGGCAAGCAACAACCCTGAGCTTTTGATACCGAACGGGCATTTTGCTGTATGACTTTTGTGGAGACTGGCTGGAAGACTGCAGGGTAAACAGAACAATTCCCACTGACAACAACCAGCTTTGGATCTGTCTCTGATGACTGAAAGTCCCAGTCTTCGTAGCCTCTTATGTCTGGATTTCTCATTTATTTGCCCTCATTTTAGGATTGACATTGTCTGTGTTCAGTAATCCACATAGGATGAAACAGCATCTCTCTGAACTGATACTTCCATGTCATCTCAGTTTTCAAATACAGTTTTAGTATAAAATGTTGAAGGATAGGGACAATTTTAGAAGAGATTTCATGGTCAAATCATGTAATTAGATCCCATTTGCAAATCTCAGAATAGCTAACTGGGGACTTGGTTGGGAATTTCAACCTAGAGGCCAAAGAGTAAATGAGAATTGGATTCAGCTACACTGCGAATCCCTTTTCTAGAAGTGATTTTTTATTTTTATTTGTTTTTGCTAAGAGACCCATCAGGGGAGCTGTACCCATGCACACCAAGAACAAAAATGCAAAACTGACGTTTTTGAGCGGGGGCATATTAGACCCAGATTTTTCAAGTACTTGCGTGCCTCTCCTTGTAGTGTAAGGTGGCTGAACGTGAACTCCTAATTTTCTTTGTCTAAAGGTTGGGCATTTGCTCTGAGCTGGTCTGCCAGGCTCCCTCTGCATCAAGAGAAAGATGAAGGCACCTCCAGAAGGTACAACTAGTGTGTTGGGGGTTGTTGAATCAGGGAGGAATGCCAAAGGAAAGACAGACTGAATGTTTAAAAACAGTGCTATTTCCTGAAGTCTTTGTTGTGTTAATTATAACTCAGTTCTTACACTGACAAAACTAATTCTGAAGTTGATTTGTTTAAAAGCATATCTGCCTTGATACAGCACGTCCGATTTTCTGGTTTTTTCCCCCGAAGCCCTGTTTTTATCTCAGTAAAATCTATGTATTACGGTACAGTAGCAGTATTGCGCTACTATTTCAAATAAACATAATATCATTTTTGCTGTGAAGCACCCTGTTCATGTGTCTCCATCAAGGGTGCTTTGTATCTCCCTCTTTAAATGTGAAAGGACAAGGGGAAAAACAGTATTTGTTTTGCTCTTGAATTCTGCACTAGCTGTTTAATACGTTTCTTATGAATTACCATTAAGAAAGGATTCCGCATTTAAAAGGAAGCTTATGAGGATATAGGCAAGTGTGAGTGTGGTCTTTTCAGAAGAATGTTTGATTGAAGACCTGTTTTTGGACACAAGGTAAGGAAAAAGATCACTTAACCTCACTTGAATAAGTGGAGATTAAAGGTTAAAAGCTTTAAAGCTTTAAAATGCATTAGCAACAGAACAGTAAATACAATCCATGGAGACATAGAGGAATTAGCAAAACAAATGTTAAACTAAGAAATGCACTCTAAGATTCACTGGAATCTCCACACTAAGTCTGAACGCAGAGCGCATTTAAATGTTTCACTGGCAGTTTTAAAATTGCCTTTGTATTCTTTATATTGGCTCTAATGGAGATGATACTAAACCTTGCCATGAATTATGCAAGCAAGTTTTATGTAGATCTGTCCATGTTTTAGCCACTCTGAAGTTTTGGTGTTTTAAAGGGTGATTTTTACCATACGCTTCATTTAACCTATTGCATATTGGCCGTGTTTGTGCTGCTGATGTGTCAATAATGTAGTCCCAATTGTGTTCAAAAAATTCCTGTACTGTATTAGGTAAAACAAAGTTACCGTCATCGGTGATATAACCTTATTGCACTGTAGACACAATATAATTTTTTATGAGCACAACATCTGCTTAATAACAGTATTTGACTCAGATATCTATATTTTAACTTGTGTCGTGGGTACCTTCAACAAATGGATTGGTTCCCTGTTTATCTCACGTAGATCAACAAACAAATTCTCACAGCCCAGTAAAACCCATAGACAAGGTGCCGAACACTTTGTGAAAACACAGCTACCCCCACAAAGCAGAGGAGTGATCCCAGGCAGGGCATACTGCAACAGCCTAATTGTAAAACAAGGAAGCTGTGTATCTACAGGGAGCATCTGTCTGAGAAAAGGTTAAACAAAATACAACCCCAGAATATTTAACTATTTCACCGTCAGAATATATAGAAGCACCCCAGGTTCTAACAGGACTCCCAAACCGGCAGTCCTCGACCAAGGCATCCAAAAATCAACACCTCTGCTCGATTTTTTGCACGCAGGGCAAAATCTTACGGAAGATGGGGGCCTGGTGGAAGTCTTGTGCTGGTAGATGCAGCGGATTTGGCATTGCCCATGGAGTGGGTGAAATCCTGCCCCTACAGAAGTCAAAGGCAAAATTATGATCCACTTCAATCAAGTGAGGACACTGTGTATAGGTGAGAATACACAGCAGAGAACAGTCGAAGGTTTAAAAACACAGATTATATTCAATAGCCTGTGAGCATAATTACAACATATGATATTTAAAAGTATGGGATATTAGAAATATGTAGTAATTTTTTTGCTAGTATGAGCAACACCTTTCTAAAATTTAGCTTCTTAAGGATTCCAGTTAATATATAACAAATTACTCTCATTGCAGAATGTTCAGATATAAGAGCTTCTCAAGAGTGGCTGAACTTATTTTGAACTTTTATTTTCATTTAAACTCTCCATTAAGGAATTTGGGAGGGTGACCAGGGAAGAAAGGCATTTGTTTAGATTCTGTTTTTAATATAGTTTTAACACTTTGATATCAGTCTCTGATTAGATGCAGCATCCCACATTCCAAAGTGAAGAGAGGCTATTTGCTCCTTCTCTCCTCCACCCAACACATATCTTACTTGTGTCTTTTAAGCAGAGCCTCTGAATCAACCTAACTATTGTTGTTAACAGCAGTTTTCTGTGGAGCAACATGCCTTGCTCTGGCCTCTTCTTCTCAGCTCAATAAAGGATTTTGCTAAAAACCAGTCTAATAATCCTATTTCCAGTTATACTGAGGGGGAGGTACCACATTGTCTGTGCTCACATTCTGTGTTTGAAGCTTGACCCAAAAGAAGGGATTTTCCCGGTATTTATCAAGTTACTCTGTAGAATGCTTAACGATGGGATTCATCTGCAATGTAGATGTCTGCATCTAAGCAAGTCCTGGTTCCTTTTATAGTCAATAGATATCAATAGACACTCTGAGTGTGTGATTCATCCCATCTCAAGATAGGCGTCTAAATTAGGTCAGGTGACTCACTCCCTGGAAGTACTTATTGACTATAAAGGGAATCTGAATGACTAACTCAAAGATGTTTAAAGTGGTTTTCAAAATGAGGTGAGACCCAACTCATTCTGCGTTCTTTGTGTCTTCTGGCACAATGTCTTCATGACCCTTCTGCTCCTTGAACAGTTATTCTCACTGTATTTACACCCAGATACTTCACAGATCTTGCTACCATCTTCCAGCTCTCTCCTGTGAAACCCAGTCAACCAGCTTTCATTTCAATTCTTCCCACCTGGGAAGATATCCCTCAAACCTTACCAGTCTTCTTTGCCCTGAACACTTAATGGCTCCATTATCTGTCCTTCCTCGTCTATTATCACCCAGGACTTCAGCCCTCGTATCAAATTTTATTTCATCTTTTCATGCTTAGTTCCTGAGGAAAGTTCTTTTTCTTAACTCATCTTCAATTCAAAGAAAGAAAACCTGTTTCTTCACTTAATATTATGAAATGTTATAGAATTTCAAAGTTCCATAATATTAAAACATAATGAATAAGAAATAATTGATTTTTTTTGGTTTGTTTTACATTACGAGTTTCCATAGGACGTTTCACTGGTTACAGTAACTCTCCCTGTATGTGCCTTTCTAGCTATGCTAATTTGGTCCTACCTCCCTCTCCAGCTACCCTGTTATTCATCAGGGAAATCCCAGTGGAACTTGTATTTGTATTTTCAAAAATAAATAATAGGTTTGAATTTTGGCCAAAGTCTTCCTCCAGTAGTGAGCGAGAGAGTTGCTGACTGAGACGCTCTATCTCTCATGTGGTCACATAAATTAGAGTCCTGATCAACGATGACAAGCATTCTGCTAGCTAGACAAACATTAATCTGGTTAACTCCCCTTCTTCCCACTCCTTCCTGACACAGAGGAAAGAAGTGCCTTTGGAGAAAGTCTGAGATGTGTAGGTTGATTTTCTTGTAGCTATAATGTGGCAAGGGGGCTCCGAACACCTTTGGGAATTTATGAAAATTCCAAGCAGAAAACAAACAAGCTACACAAAGCACAAAAGGCTGCCTTGCTTGCTTGCTTTCTTTTACAAGAAACAGTTAAAATAATTAATTTTTTTGTTTATGTTCTCTTGAAAAATATCTTTTTCCACTCATTCACACGAATATTTAAATCTGAAGGACTGAGATTCTCAAGTCTTGAATATATGAATAAAATGAGCAACCATGTCAAGTCTTAAAAGATAAATCTTAGTAATCATACTGCGCTGACAGAGCTATACTGTTTTCAGGTGCTGACCTATTACTGCCCCCGAGTGCTCCGCCGTGTCATTGGACATACGTGTTCTTGTTGGTGCTGTTTGCCATATCGCGGAGGGCAACGTAGATCTGTGCAATACAGCCCCAAGGTTTTAATGCAAAACCCATCTGGAGGATGTGACCTTCCAGGAACTCACCTGACTTTCAAGATACAAACAACATAAAGAAACTTTTCCGGTAGAAAACATACTTATTTGGATAATAAAGTGAATTGCCACATTCGTGGTTAGATTCTTATGCTTTTGTTTGTATTTGGTAGCAGTTCCTTCAGATACTTAACTGACGGTGTTATTCACGATGCATTCCTCATACTTAATATAATGATGCACAGCCTGTGGATAGTTTCTTGTAGCTTAGGAGGCAGAGAGAGCATCTGGAGGTGAAGTCTCCTGAAGTCCTTTATTTATCAGGCATGAGTGTCTGCAATTGTTTCATTCCTTCCACAAACCCTATCAGGGGCTCCAGACAGCTATTGTCTTCATTACCCATTTAAATCACAAAGTGATGCTGGTGCCTAATAAAAGGCTGAAACCCAAGGTGGTGTATTCTTCAGCCTGCTCCATTTGTCACATATTTCTATTTTACTTGATTTTATAAGTACCTTTCCATCAAGGAGAAGCGTTTGATTATATTGTTTTTTTAATGCTAGGGGAGTGTTTTGAAGATTCCATATACAGTTGACTTCAGGAATAAAAGACTATTGTTTTGATCCAGAAAGAGTTTATATAAGGGATAAGAAAGGGAAAATATTCTTGAAAAAACAACCCCCTCCTCTTAAGTTGTGTATCTTGGAGCAGAGAAAACACAATCAGGATCTTCTGTTTTGATTAGCAAAACTAAAAAAATTAGCAAGACAAAGTTCATGTTATTTGTCTAATTTTCATAGCTCTTTACAGACGTTATGCAAAACATAGAGCTGCCACCAGCAAATATTGTTTCTGCCCAGAAATTGTAAATACACCGCATTTTAAAAGAGTAAGATACAAGGCTTTCTGCAGGATAAACTTCAAAGTTATTTAGGTTTGAATTAGGCTATGCAAAAAAAAGCCCAACTGAAAAAAACATCCCAAGCCCCCTCCAAAACCCAATAGCCACAGCTTTCCATTATTCCATTCTGAAATACTGCCTTGTTTAGTTATATTTTCCCTGCCTTCTTTTCCTCTTTTATCAAAACCAGAGACATTACTGTCAAATTGATACTAATGTCGAACATCCGATGTGGTCTATGAAGAAATTGTTGCAACCATGGCCTTATTCATTGGATCATCCTCAGTCACTTACCTGCTTGTAGCTGCCTCTGAATTCCCGAGGCACTGTCTGTTCTCGGAACGCCTGATTTCAAATACTGAACAAGACCTTTACCATCTAAGTCCTGAGAACACCCACCTAGTAGTTATATAATTCATGAAAAACCCCCACAGTTTCTCTTTTAGCCTATAGCTCAGGTGTTAGAGCAGTTTTCCTAGAAGTTGTGTAGGAGTTATAATAACCATATTCCTATAAAAAAGAGTAATTGCACCACCACCATCAACGCTACCACCAGTTGTTGCCATATTTCAAGGGAAAGCGTGATCTTTGTATTTGAATCCCGTGAATTACCAGCGTAAAAGCTCACACTCAGCATCTTCCTATTTGCAGGTGTGCCAAAGCTTCACAGAACCCTTTGGTCAGGACCTTCAAATTTCTGCTTACTTCAAAATTCTGCAGCTATGTACAAACATGGAAAATACCTCCTCCCTGATGGAGGAGAGCAGCTTGCTGCTTGTTCTCATTATTTTGCCCAGGCCACAGTCAAACTCAACCAACACACATCCCCAGGTGTGTTGGGTGGCATTATGTTCCCTTATGGATACTATATGGGCTGCTGCTTTCTTCTCAGTCCCTAAAGGAGAAGACAGAGATTTCAGTCTCCTTACTCATGATTCCTTGCCTCTTCCAATTTTTAGGAAAGAGAGACATAGGAACATAAAATTACAGGATAATTTTGGTGAGACTTGACTGATGGAAGTCCTCTGGTCCAATCCCCTTCTCAAAGCAGGACCAACTCTGAAGTTACGAGGCTTGGGGCCTTGTTCAGCTGACAGTAGATATCTACTGAATTCTGCCTAGCAGGTCATCCTTTGCTTGGATTATTCCTTCCATGTATTCAGAATCGTTTTCCACTTAATATTATCCTAACACATATATTTCCACCTTTGTGTCGTTATCAATTACCAGCTAAAAAGAGGAACTTGCAACCCCTTATATTACTTAGAATTTTCATTACTTCAACTTCTTTCAGGCAATGAACACACACTTTTCATCTTCATTTATCCTGATTGAATGAAATTGCTACCAATTTCTGATTGTCTTTGTTATATTTTCAACTCCAAAATGTGTTTGCCAATAGCTTGTAAACACAATTAACTTATTTATAGTAATGACTACAGTGAATTTTCTATTGAAAGCTCAGCTTTAGAAATTGGTCACCACCCACTTCAATTAAAAAAAAAATATCAGTTTTAATAGCATGGATTAAGACATGCCCAATTTGTCACTTCCATACTTGTGGGATACACCCTTACTCACTTGCACAAAATCAGTGTATGAAAGCTCTGTGCATCTCTTGTGAAAACATAGTATAAGCACAGCCACACTGAATATGACCATAGGTCCTTCCAGCACAGTATCCTGTTACAGACAGTGGCCAATAAAAAAAAAGATTCCGTAAGAAAACGGTGAAGAGCAAGGTAACCATTCATGATGACAGACAGGAGAAAAGTCCTTCGGATAAAGCTGGAAAGTACCATGATTTTTGACTTGGTAAGTACAGGCATTGTGAAATTCATTGGGGAAGAAGGTGGCGTAAAATAAACAGAAGAGAAAGGGGGAAAGAAAGAATACTTTATTCCTTTTCAGTATTGACCTTGGGAAAGACTACATTCATCCTAACAGGGCAAAACCAAGTCCGAGTGTGGATAGCTCTGGTGAGCCCCACTCCCTTTCTGGAAATGATTTCCCTCACTTGAGCCCTTCCTCAGCTACCATGTGGTGTCCTGCACCGCTGCGTGATGCTCAGGCTCTTCCTTGCAAGGGGAGACTATGTGGAGGGCACAGTTTAAGATTCATTTGGGTTTTTTTAATCTTTAGATTTATAAGCTGTATCATTTCAATGCCTTTGCATGTACGTATACCCTCTTCAAGAACCGAAATCAATTACTACCAAGGTCAGCGAGATACACGGGGCCTGAATTACTGATAACTGACGTTTTTTCACAGTCATTCAAAACAGTTCAAGAGTGCTTCAAGTGCACAATTTTTCTCAGTGTTTTTTAAATTAGCCTTTGCTTTATTTATTATTTAAATAGCTTATTATTATACGCTTAAGACAAATGCATTTTTCCTGTCCCGTGGAATAAGTGTCTTGTTCAAAAAGGAAACCAATTAAAGCGGCTTCCTGCAGCTTTGCATGCCACAAGTGTACGTATTTCCCAGGCAAAAAAATCTAAACTCCTTTGGAGTACAATTGATTAATGGCAAGCAAGCACTGCTTTGTTTAAGACAAACTATTTTGATGTGAGTAGAAATTTCTTAACGAGACAGAGAAACCAGCTTTTGTATTTCTTACGGCATTTGCTTTTCATGGATTCTTTCCCAGTAGCTTGGTTATAGATTTATGGGATACTTAATATCTTTGCTTTACATTCCAAAAACAGAAAGCTGATATAAAAGAGAGATTAAGATATCAAAAACAATTCTTTCTACTTTTTTGCATGAACAAAGGCAGTTGAGAATTTAGTACAAATTGCAGTTGAATGCAGCAGATTTTTACAGTATTTATTTTTTAAATTGCTTTGAAGACTAGAGATTTATAAGCGATACCTCGATTGGGTCAGGGACTCTATCAACATTTTACAATAAATTTTTATTTAGTAAGCCAACCCTCAATGACATTATTTAGTATCACAGTGCTCTTTGACTCAGGGTAATTTTAAGATGCAGTTGAGCTTCCTTATGGAAGGCAAAGCTCTTCAGCCAAAATAAGTCACTAGTGTATGATGGAAAGCTTAGCTGAATATGTTGCAGTGCACAAAGTACTGCATCATGCAGATACTTACCCAGGTTTTAAGCGGTGCAGCCACTCTAATATCCTGCTGCTGCTCTCTGCAGCTCAGAGCAAGCGCTGGGTATGGCTGGCCTTTGCTGTCTTGTGTCATGAAGACATGCCTCAGGGGCAAAGGGATTAGCGTACTGCATCTGTGCGTAAGAGTGTGAGAAAGACCAGGTTGGATGGGGCTTTGAGGAACCTGGTCTGGTGGGAGGTGTCCCTGCCCATGGCAGGAGTTTGGAACTAGATGATCTTTAAGGCCCATTCCAACCCAAACCATTCTATGATTCTGTGATTCTAAATACCACAGAGAGACAGCGGGGATACAGAAAACCAGAAAAGCTGCCAGAAGCAGCACGGGGAGATGGCTGGAGGAAGTGTCTCAGGACATGGTGCAGACCTGCTCTCCCTTCTCTGAGTCCTCCTGAGTATAGGAAAGAGCAGCCTGAGCATTTGCCATAAACAAAGGTGGTTGTGCCCATCATCAATTCTTCATCAAGTGCAAAAAAGTGGCACAATTTCCAAAATTGTCTCATCCACAGAGTCAACATTTTGAAATGGAATTGGGAGGGTGCCACAAAGAGAAACCAGACTATTAGTTCAGCTTATGCTGTCTCCTGCTAGTTGTATTTTTGAGAATTTTGCCAAAGAAAATGTCACCAATTATTTCTGATTGGATTACTCACATTATTTACATCTTTTAGCTAACCATCACAATGGAGTTACCTCTTTTCACTTATTCGTCTTGACACCTGTTTTAGAGGGAATTAGTTCAATGGAGGGTGGTAGAATAAAACATGCACGCCAGGCTTATTAAATCAGTGCTCAGCTCTGCACACTGTGGTTGTTCTGTTAATTAATCTTGCTGTAAAATAAATTAGTATGCATGTGTTCCTCCTTCAGGCCTGTGTGCAGGCTGTGATGCCATGCTTATCTCCAGACAATGATCTGGTAGTGTCATAGGAAAGTCTTAGGGAGTTGGGTAAGCTTCACCTGGAAGCCTGTCTAGGTAGCCAGAGTAGCTTGGTTTGGGTTTGCTGGAGTTACAAGTGATGCCAGAACCTCTTCAGACCTCCACGTGGCCATGTTGAGTTCCTCTCCTGAGGTGTGATGGGGTGGTCAGAGAGAGCAAGTGATCTACCACTGCCTTGTCTACCTGTGCAAAGGTCAGCTATCTGCACTGAGTGCTCACTCGCCTGTGCGCAAGTTGCTTTTGGTCAGTATCAACTGGCAATTCGAAGCGTGCAGGACCAAAGAGACACTCTGCATAGGCGCGGCTAAATAGTTAACAAATTATTAAATTATTGATCATTAGTGGATATCTCCCCTCCACATGACCTACCTGTTGTACTCTCCAGAAGACTGGTGTATCTTGCAGAAAATGCTTTTGGAAACAGATCTATAGTGCCTGTAACTTAGCAGCACCATAAGACCAACTGTTAGGTATGTTGAAAAGGAAAGTCTAATCCTTCCTTTTTTTTTTTTTGAAGAGACAGTCTTTGTCATTAGAAACAAAGCAAAGAGGGACAGTATGGGAAATCCAAATCTTTCTCCCTAATTATTGGATAAAGGTATGCCCTTTATTGCAGAGGTTTTCCTTCGATTGAGAATTTGGTGCAAGGAAGCCACGTTCTGGTTTGTGGCCTCCAGGTCCCAGATTTCTCATTCCTTCTACTGGCCTTGCAGTGAGAGATCTGTCTCCTCTCCCATGGGAGCCAGATGGTAATTGTCTCACTGACCATTAATCACCTAAAAATTAAAGACCAAATCTGAATAATTTATCTTGACTCTCTGCAGTCAATGGAAAGAATGAGATGCGTACAAAGGGCAGCTCATCCACCTATCTTAGACAATTATAGTAGAATAAGATGAATTACCACTTCCCCATTTACTTCCCCAGAGAGAATCGAGGTGACAAGTTTAGATAAGACAATTCACTTTTAGATGGCAAAAATAAGGAGAGGAATCTCACCCCACCAGAATCCTGGCCTCCAGCAACCATATATTTTTCTAAACAATGCCTCTTCAGTTGTCAGTGACATTATTTGTTTCTTTTCCTGGTGTAAGTCAGATAATGTCAGAATCACAGGTATCCCAACTGTGCACTGCTTCGAGCAATGCAGGATGAGCATACAGTGGGGTTTCATGGCTGGCATCCAGAACACAGCCTTCATATTAATATCCTTTTTAGTATGACTTTTCTATAGTCTTCTGTGTAGCATGAATGGTATAGCAATTTACAAATACATACTTTGAAAACCTATTTTGATTTTTTTGCTGTTGTTCGGTTTTTCCCTCACAGATCTGATATAACTCAAATGTGCATGTGCATACATATGTGTGTGTAAATATATATGTATATAAAGAATAAAACATGTGCCTTCCACAAATACTTTGCCATGTTCACAGTAGAAGTGATTGCTGCCCAATCTTGTGCAAGCAGTAATTAGAGCTGAAACTGTAAAGGTTAATGATTGTTTATTTACCACAAAAAACCCCCAAACAACCAGATAGCAAAAGCTGCTTTTCTTCTAATGATCTTTATTAATAATAACCTGCACACTTTTTGAGTGGGGGTGTTGCTGGAATAATGATGGAGAGTGGAATAGAAAATATACCAGTAGATAAGGACTGTTTTGCTTCTGAGTAGTTGGAAGTATAGCCAGAAAGGGGAAAAGCTGTTCCATGGAAAATGCTGGCTCAGTTTTCTGATGTTAAAATTGCCAGTAATTCCCTATTTCAAGATCCGTAATGTCAAAAGGACAGAGCTTCCTAGAAGTGAATGTCTAACAGCACAGCTAATATGTATTGCTTTGCACTTTGTGAAGCCTGCCAGGTTTTCAACAATACTTGAAAGGCCAAGCAGGTTTTTTAGATTAAGCGGGGCCAAGATAAGGTTTGGAAATTCCATCATTTTCTCAAATACTCTTTTTTTTTTTTTTTTTTTTTTTTTTTAACCACTGGCTAAGTGGATAAGTTGACTTGAGGGTACTTTTCTAGCATGAGGTTTTCTCAGTGGTAACCACATAGGACTGGGATTTGAGAAGCTTTCAGGAATATTACAATGAAAGATAGTTTGGAGAGAAATCCCCACTTCCATTTCCCAGGGCAGCATATGATGTATTATTGAATGACTGCTGCTTTCTAAACAGGATTACAGTTAATTGTAATTAATCAGCTTCCATCACCTTTGGGTAAGAACTCTGTCAAGCCTGCAAAACTGTATCTTGTGAATGTGTATTCAGGGACATTTCAAATGTTCATTATTGATCCAGGGGCCATTAAGAGCTAATCTTTACATATTTTGACACAGTAATGGCTTGTGATGTAATTCTGTACTCAGGAATTTTTACATGACAGCACGTGTTGTCCAGGAACCCCTCACAATACGGCTTTTTTTATAATATATTTTAAAAGTTTGCGTACAATTATTTCCAGTTGGGCAAATGCACGTACCACAGCTTGCACTTCTGATGAAGGAAGGAAGACAAACAAAATGCACACATTTTCCATAAGAGGCTGAGAGGTCAGTGACTCATCTTGGAATATTCTGCAGATGAATTAAAATTCCTCTGCTTTAAAATATGCATAATGACATCTCCTTCCAGTTACATAGCTACACACAGAATGGATTGGGTTTCTTCTCTTTCAACTGCCGAGTTTTGTACAGCACAGCGTAGCAGCAACCCACACATTACTAGTAAACAGAATTTAATTTACAGGCTATAGGAATTCTGGGAGAGATCCTATATTTAGGCTGTACGCCACTTTCCATTACAAAAGATTCTTGTGACCTTTTTATGAGAAGCTATAATGCCTCCTTTGTATATAGTAGACTTTGACTTTTGGCAAGGGAAAGAAATGCCTTTTCTGGGGAACTGGCTGACTGGTACACGACTAACATTTCCGTCTTTTCTTTCCGATTGAGTTCCTCAGGAGTGTATTGGATGCATGGCAAAGCAATAACAACCTACACAGCCCCATCTAAAGCTGGGCTGATGCCACCAGTGATGCAGCAGCAGTCGGGGCTGCACTGGGAATGCCTGAGAGCTGTCAGTGGGATGGGAGCCAGGCTGCAGCCCTACCAATTAACCACAGCGCGCTTACCCTTCCAGCCGCCCAGCCTCCCTCCAGGAATGCCACATAGGCAGCTCCGGAGCGGAAGAAGGGATATGCCTGACAGTCCAGGTTATTCGTTTTCAAGAATTTTTCAACCGATTTAGAACATTTCGTACTGGCTGCCGGCAGTGATTGAAAACTTTCTTTACAAAAATTCAGGAGCCAGATTCTCAGCTGTGTAAAACCACAGCCTCTCGTTTATATGAAGGAGAAAATGACCCAAATTATTTAAAGATATTCAGCCAGGCTTTGACACTCAACTGAGTGATTCACTAACTCTGGAAAGAATATTATTTAAGACTCGCAACACAGTAATCTGCAATTAGTTCACTGGCACATAATGAACCAATAAAACTAAATGATTGTGTGTGTGTGTGTGCGTATTTACATATCTGAGTCTTCTGCGAGTAACATTAAGGATAACAGTATGGCATATTTACATACAGCTTCCCGACCAGCCATCTCACTGTCCTTTACGAGTTCCCACTGGTGGAACCTCTCAGCAGCCTTGGGAGGCAGGCCAGTTCCGTTACCCTAAAATTACAGGTGAGGAAACAGAAGCACCAACAGTTCCAGTGACTTGCGCAGGGTCCAAGCCAGGAACAGGAGCCAGGAAGCAAATGCACCTTTGATTTACGGTGGGTGTGCCTCCAACCGATTACACCTCGTGTTGCACCTGCCTACGCCCGGGGTGCTTGGCTCCACCTTTTCTGATCCCGACTGGGGCTAAACCGCAAGACCATTCTCCGTCATTTGAATGATAAAGAACAACAAGAGGAAGGATTTTCTGGCGGTTAGGGTGCTAGCCAAAGCCTTCGCAAGACCTGGGTCCGACACCCTTCTGCAACGCAGTTGCTGGCGGAACGCCTCAAGAACGTGTCGGTGCCTCAGCAGGGAGTGGGCCTAGGTGGCAAGCTTGCACTGGGTCCCAGGTGCCGTGGCAGAACTCAAAACCCTGCTAGAACAGCCTCCTAGGCGAATGCCTATAGCTGCTTCTTTTTCAGTCTGTCCCAGAGTCACTCGAGAGAAGGTCTGGTTCCCCCTCCTTCTGGGCTCCCCCTGCCCCTGTGGGTGCTCTGGCTCCTGTGTCACTCGTCTCTGTCGGTGCATGGAATATATGTTCAGCACGGGCACTATGTCATTCCAGGCGTAGCGTGGTTTGAATATCAGACAGTAATTTGCTAGAAGGCAGAGACGCATACGGGGAGGAAAAAGGGAGGAGACATTCCGTTTGCTCATTATTTTTTTAGTTGCTGAAGAAAGTGCTATTTGCTAATTAATAGCACAGTTCAGTGCCATATTTCACAACTTCCCTGTATTTACTTTCATGATAACTTCCTGAATCACATCCTAAGCTTTACTACACATTAACTTCACAGTGTGCTTCTTTCCTGTACTTTCCCTCAGTAAAGCAGATGAGCGGAAAAAAATCCCCAAACAACCCACAATATTATTCTCAAATCCATATGGGATAGATTAGGTTCTTAACCCAATTATGGTGAAGTTTCAAGTATGGGCATCATGGAAAAGCTAAGGAGAAGTTAGGAGATATTCATCATTCTGATGAGAACTGATATCCATCTGAATGGGAGCTTGGCTTTGGACCTCAGCTTGGTTTTGGAATCCATTGAAGTTCCTGCAGATTTCAAATGAGCACAGATTTTAATCTTCGGGTTTGACCCACCCTGAGCAGTGATACTAATTTCATGCTTCAGGCCACATTTCAATTCAAAATAGAAAAATGGAGTATTTGTGACTTGCAAAGAGGAAATGATGGTATCAAAGGGCACTGAAATGTGTCCATTGTCTTTACAGTCATATAAAATTAAAAGAAAAAATATTCACATGTATAAATGTTAAAAAATGGGTTCTCTTGTAGGAATGAGCCATTGTGAAAATGTAGGTTCTGCTGTTTGTAGCATCTTGATTCCTTTCAGCACAAAGAGGAACTACTGGTTTACTTTCCCCCGCGAGAATTAAAACAAGAGAGTATTGCTTCTGCTTTGGTTTGAGATTTTGCATGTTTGAAAATCAGTGTAAACGTCTATGCTTTGCTATTGACATCTGAACTTACTGAGATTTCTATGACATATACTGACAGATGATCCTGTAAGAGCGTCTGTATCATACGGTTATAGTAAAGCTCCTTCGCCTCTGTGCGGGGTGAAATGACTGGCAGAGTCCAGCTATATTATGCATAATGCATAATGTCTCTGGTATACGCACCCTTACGGTAACTACCTATGGTCATTATACTGGTTTTAAGTATGTATGTAAGTCACAGAACAGAGTTCTTTCAAAATAGGTGCTGAAGTCGTGGCAGTACTTTCTGAACGTACTTTGCTGCAGGATGAATATAAATAGAGCAGTGCTCCAAACATCCGTGCAATGAAATTCTTTGGAAAGGATGAACTATGTATGTAAGGCGCTATAAGATGCTGAAATATGACTATTTCAGCACACATGTATATTTGCAATATAAATCCTCGGCATACATAACAAATGCCAGGCCTTTTTTATTTTAAGACTTCAAAACATTTTATATAACATGTTTACACTGTAATTCCAGCAAAGGAATAGTCAGAAAAGAACACCCTGAGCTTTATGCATAAATGGGATTTCGAATGCACTTATTTGATAAGCCACACATGAATGTAAGTTCCACAGAGCTCCAGATGTTTGCACTTGCCTCCTGGGCCAATGAGCGAGTATTTTTCTATCCCCCTTTTTATCACTTTGTGCTGATTATCACACCGTGTTGCGGCACTGAGGGGAAAGACGTCCTGATACTAAGACCTTTACCAAGGAAGTGTAGTGCTATGGAAAAGCATTTCTTGAGGAGGCCTCCGACGTTTCATCGACGGGTGCTTAAAGGTGTACACCCTTTGCAGGTACTGCTAGCAGCGCTCTCAACATTTCCCTTGTGTGCCAGATCACGACTGCAGAATGCCCGCTTCATTTCTCCATTGTCCGCATCTGGTGGAAGCCACGTATGCCACACCGTTGGGCCAGCTGTTGCAAAGAAATATTTAAGAGGGCCTGTGGTGCTTTGCTTTTTCTCTGGAAGACTTTCATGCAACCCAAAACATGTCCATAGCATAAATTAACTCCATATGTGCTAAGAGAGTTCTTGAACATGCACGGAACAACCTCTGGAGACCCTGGAGCTGAGGTATTCTTAGATGCTAGGAGACCAGTTCACAAGACTAAGGGGAAAAAGACCAAATCCTTCTATTCCTTGAAATAACTGGAGTTTGGCTACCAAATAAGGACCAGACATGTAGACCTTCTCTATAATGACGGTTTTGCTAATACTTAGGTGAGAAAAAAAAAAATTAAAATAAAATTTTACTGTGTGGCTGGAAAACGCTGAAAAATTTATGTTCCAGAGTCCTCTAAGTATCTAATTGACTCAGAGTAGTGTTTATAGTATGATAACAAGGTAGACATCAATAAGAAAACTGAAATGAAAATCAGCTATAATAATTCATTGAACTCCTAATGCCTTCTGTTTGTCCCCCTGCTTAGGAATCTTCCTTCTAAAAGCTGCTGCATCAGGTCCTGCACATGTCCAGCTATTTTTAGGTTTCCAACAGGCTGTTTACTAGGGATTTGAAGTCTGGCAATCCAGATACTCTAGACACAGTTGGAATGCTCCTGCTCACACACTCACGCCTCTCTGCAGGTTACCCTTGGAATTAAAAACTGCGATGTGGCTCTGTCATTCAAACCTTAGCGTGTCTGGCATTGGGTATCAAAAAAATCGTGATGAAATAGAGCACTGTGGTTTTAATTTAAACCACTTAATGCCAAAAATATTCACGGACAACTTATTGGCCAGTGGGCAAGCAAAAAGTTTTGGGTGATCTTCCATTTAAAGACTATGATATTGGTTCAGTCAGGAATTGAGATTTTTATTTAATTTAATAACCTTCCTTTCTTTTAAAATAGTACTTGAGACATTCATATTCAATATTTAGCAGGCCTTTCTTGAAAATTGGTATTCCCTCCCTCCTAGAGCATGGATTTCAGCAAATTTCTCATTCTCTGTTACATGTAATATTATACCTATCCACATGATCAGTGTATATGAACTGACAAGATCAGCATAATGACATTTTAAGTTCCGAGCTACTCTTCAGCATTATGTCTCTACAAACTTTTAAAATGAAATATCCCCACTGATTTTGAAATCCCTTTAAAAAAAAATATGCAAAACATTAAATACGTACAACTGTTGTTCAAAGTATACAACTTTTTGTATACTATACAATTTTTGTATAGTTTGTAAACAATACAATTTTTTTTAATAATGTACATTTATTGTTAATTATTACAAGTTATCAAAATAAATTATTTTTTAAGCTTCTTTGACTTTTCAACATTTGCATGCTATGGAAGTGTAATACTTAGGGCATCCTGGATCTGACATATTGAGGAAAATCAAAGACAGATAAAATCTTATTCAAATTAGAAACTATTTAGAAAAGCAGATAGAGTTGAGTGCCTTCTTCATTCTGTAACTCCAGTGACTATTTTTCTACCAATATGTCTCTGTAAATGCAAGTCCAATTTAAATTTGTTTTGTGTAGTCCACATGTCTTTAGCATTTGTAAGTGTAATTTGTTTCAGCGGTCATAGGAGTATTACCAAAGACTACAGTAGAGAAAAAGAATTTGATGTTAGTTGTTCTTTTCACCCAGAAACACAAAGCGGATGGGATGTTATTATTACCTGTCAAATACTCTGCCTTGAATTTTGTCATCATTGTTTGATATAAATTATAATGTGGAAACAAATGGAAGCTTAATGCTGATTTTAGAGAGCCTTGAGGAACGTGTTTACGTACTTGGTTCCAAAATGCTGAAATTTGAAGCCTGAAACCTTAAAGAGAGGTCAATGGGAATTTAGCATCTGAATGTCTTTGAGGATCTGGGCTTTGGTGCTGTAAAAATGGAGCTCTTTATTCCGAAGGTAGGCCTGAGGCCACTTTCCTGATTTACAGATAGCCCCCCTCCCTTAACAGTCTTCGTGCCTGTCTCTTAACGGGAGCTGTAACTCCTCACCAGCTGACATTAAAGCTAATTATGCACTTTGGATTCCAGAATACAGGTTTAATGTCCAATGGCACTTACCACTGTTTGAAGATGTTGGTATTTTTACTCTGTTTCTGAAATACCATCTCTGTCAGAGGCAGCAGGCAGGGCTGGAGCCCATGTACTTTGCTTTGTTTCCCCTCTAAATTGAACTCTGTGTTGTGAAACACAATCAGTCTGGTCACAGTCTACACAGCTGAGCTTTCCTCAGATGCAGGAGCATTCCTCTGAAGGCAACATGCGTTTAAGGTGATGTAAGGGGGTCTCTGACCCCCTGTGGGTAATATTGGCAGATAAAATGAGGACAGTATACTTACTTTTTCTGACCTCCCAGAAAACGAGGTGGAAAAGTCTAGTAGAACAAAGTCCTTACTAGAAGGACACAAATAGGTTTAACATGCCAGCACTTGTACAATATTGCTATCTCTTAGATATTCTTCTGCTGAGTACAGAGGACTTCTGTGTGTACAGTGTGTAAGGTAAAAGTAGCATCTTCTGCTCTGTCCCCACCACACATCTCTGACTGGGAGCTTGTTGCGTAGCTTCATGAAATGACTTCAGCTTGTACAGGTGTATCTCCGTCAGCTTCGGTCTCTGTCTCCTTCCCCTGGTACTGATAGCAACCATGGCCTTGTAGCACATAACACGGCAAGATCTAACTACCCAAGTATTTTGTCAACTTTTTGATCAGCCTTTGCACCTTGCCCCAAGTTCTTTGTTGCCACAGCTACATTGCTAGCTTTGCTGGAGCTAATGAGCAGCTCTGGTATGTTTACCTGAGCTTTAGCCCCTGAGAGTTATCCTCCGTGTGTCCCTTCCTCACTTTGACATTTTGACACTTACTTTGGCAAAGAAAGCCAACAGGATGCTGGGTTGCATCAATAAGGGCATCACCAGCAGAGATAAAGAAGTCATTAGCCCGCTCTACTCAGCGCTTGTCAGGCCACACCTGGAATACTGTGTTCAGTTCTGGTCCTTTTTTTTAACAAAAAAGATGTGGAGAGGGTCCAGAGAAGGGCCACCAAGATGATCAAAGGACTGGGTAGCCTGCCATATGAGGACAGGCTGGGAGAACTGGGCTTGTTCAGCCTTGAGAAAACAAGGTTTAGGGGAGACCTTATCACCATGTTCCAGCATTTAAAGAGTGGCTATAAAGAAGACGGAGACTCCCTTTTTACGAGAAGTCACATGGAAAAGATGAGGGGTGATAGGTACAAGTTGCTCCTGGGGAGATTCTGATTGGCCACAAGAGGAAAATTTTTCACAGTGGGAAAAATTAGGCATTGGAATAATATTCCCAGGGAAGTGGTGGATTCCCCATCATTGGACACTTAAGATTCAGCTGGACAGGGTGCTGGGCCATCTTTTCTAGACTGTGCTTTTGCCAAGAAAGATTGGACCAGGTGATCCTTGAAGTCCCTTCCAGCCTAGCATTCTACGATTCTATGATTTATGTATATTGTGCAGAGTCCCTGGCAGGAGGACAGCTCAGCTAGGTGGTGACAGGAGAAGGAAGTGTAATAGTCTTCTCTGTCCCCCAGTGGTGGGACTATGTGCTGTTAGCGCTCACTCTGAAAAGTCACTCAAGCCCAAACTGGTTTCTGATTTGTGCTTCCAAAGGTGGACTTCAGAATGGGGAGGACAGTCTCAGCTGTCTGCCTTTGTAGATAAAGCAGAGCAGAAGCCTAGCTTTAAGTGCCTTGAACTAGTCCTGGAAGAGTGGTGAACCTCATTAGACTAAAGTTAGCCTATCTGCATACTGCTTTTATATCCCTGTGCAGCAGTCCCATCACCAGATACCATCCAGTCCTCATAGCTTTACCTGGAACAATCCTTTGCTACACCCTCTTCCCTTGACAGTCTCATTATGTGTGCTGAGAAGGAGCAATCACGGCTTTGACATGAAAGCATATTCTTATCAATTAATCCTTTAAACAATTTCAAATGGCTACATAAGCGGAGCTATGGCTGTCCTATATCTAAATGAGAGAAAGTTCTATCTCACCATGACAGGGCCTGCAGGATCTCACACGCGTACAGAGTAGTGAGTGTAGGGATGCTTGAAATACCCATGAGATTCTCCACACACTACTGTGAGTAGTGCAAGCTCCACAACACCTGTTTCAAATATTTCTGGGGAAAGGATCTAGACTATCCCCAGCAGAGAGGAGCAAGAGTTAAATTGTATCCTGCAGAGAGAGGGGCTAAAACTATCATCCTGGATACGTGTACATATCCCTCTACCTGTAGCTCCCTTCGTGGTTTCACAGGACCAGATATCCAGAGGAGAAAAGGGAAGCACCCAAGGAGGAAAGAAGGGGCTTGTTAAATAGTCTCGGTGTCACTTTCTTCTGGGCACTGTTGATCCGGGGTCGCCCAACTGCTAAAGGTATGAAAGACCCTCAAAGATACTTGTGGGCCAGGGAGAAACTTGCTGCTAGTGATTCCCAGCCTGTAGGTGTGGAGTTGGAAATCCCTGGCTGCGTCAAAGGGGAACACACTTTGCTCCTGGGAAAGAGCAACAGCAGAGACCAAGTGTTGTGTGAATCCTACTGGAAGGGTCTGTAATGTTCTCCTGAGGACTCAGCAACACATGGAGTCTATACCATTTTGCTGCTCATTTTCTGTGCCCCTCATTCTGCATTGCATTGGAGTTAGAGAGTCCAAAAGTGGTACCAGAAATGTAACACTTCATTGTAATAGGGTTCAGGTACCCCACACAGATCCTTAAAACTGCAGTCCAGTTCACATTAACAGCAAAGTAATAACCTTTATCCTCCAGACACCCAACCAAACTTGTTTCATCTCCATGGTACACCAACAGCCTCTTGTCTTCCGGGAGTATTATTACAGCTGCCTTTTCTCAGCTGCAGCAGCACAGAACAGGGAAAGAGGTAATCCTCGAGGTAAACACTCGTCAAGCCTTTCAGGAGTTTATAGGTCAGAAACAACACTGTCAGTCTGAAACAAGGAAGTTGTGATTACAGGTCTACATGGAGGAAATGCCAGAATTAATAAGGAGTCTGCTCCGCCTTCCAAAAATCAGCAGGCTTGGCTCTGAGAGGTCACAGGAGCAAGTTATTTCTAGTCCTTTGAGGCTTCTGCAAGGAATGTGCTGCTGCCTCTTTCTCACCTTGAGGACACGAAGCAATGGTGATTCTCATAATTGACCAGAGAAAGGCAGTATGGGACATTATTGGTGAGACGGCCACAGAGGGTAGGGAACTTTTACAGCACTCTAGAAAGTCATCGCCTTCTTTATTGCATCGGTGAAAGCGAAGTTTGGACAGCTGCAGAATTCAGATCTTATGTTAACCCAAAACAGGATGCCACCTAGAACTGAAGGCAGTTATTTCTTTGTTTCTGGCAAAATTTAGACCGGTGGTAGGCCACGTACTCCTGGATGTCATCAAGTTGTTTTCACTCTGATGAGCGTCCCGCTGAAGGTGCTGACGAGCTGCCTCACTTGTCTGTCATGCTTTCCCAGCCACCCGGGACCGCGTCAGGGCTCTTCAGGGTAAAAGGTTCCTTTTTCTGCCTGAAAAACTCAGACTCACCAACAATGTGGTCTGAGTGTGCTGAATAAGCACTGCCCTGGCCCCAGTAAAACAGACTCTTGCCTTTCTGAGTTATTGTGAGCTGTAGAGAGAAAGTCAGTCTGTTGCTAATGAGTACTATTAATATCTCCTTTTGTGAGAACAAGTCATCTAATACCCTGAAGCTAGAGGCAGTTAGGTTCTTGCTTGAGAGACCATATCATCCTATTATCGTTTTCATCTGGCAAGCGAATACAAAGAGCTAGAATAAAACCGGCGGATTAATTATACATTTTCATTGCAGTTCTTAATCTCATTAAAACTTTTGAGGATGGGACTGAAGCGTATGGCAACCCCGGTTATTTATTTCTCATTAATGGAGTTCAGACCCTTGCATCCGAACCTCTCTGGAGGGGGACACCGACCGGCTGATGCTGCCTGGACCGCTCCGCGCGGGGCAGTGCCGGAGACGGATGCGCCCATCCCGCCGTGCTCACGCATCCACCGCCTTCGTGCGAGATTTCTTCTCCCTCCTGGTCTGGTTTTGTGTTCGCCAGGTGACTGTCTCTCAACGCGAGTGACTCCTATACTCATCCCGCGGCTTTTACATCTCCAGAGCAAAGTCAGGTTAAATGACAGTTTGGGAAAAGTGGTTAAATGGGTGGCAGGAGTTTGGTGCTCTTAAGGAAGCTCCATTAGGACTGCAGCGTCTGGGGGTCTGACAGTAATAAGCAAGTTTTGAAAGGAAAACTTGAATCTGCATGCTTTCATGTAGTGTATGGTTTCATTTCCTTGTTTTTTAGCCTTGATTTGGATACGCCGCATATGCAGCAGCCCCATGGCTTCACAAGCAAGATTCCTGTGTATTAATTATACAACTTTATTATTTCCTGGATATTAGCATTAAATTCTTAAAATGTCATCTGGATGCCAAGCACTTAAAATTCAAGATGTAGTGTGTTTAAGAAAGGCTGTTATCTTGTATTACAGAAATTGTGCTTTTTCTCTAAGGCAAGCAGTTATCGCTGAAGTCATTTACAAGTAGATTTTTTCGGTTGCCTTAATCAAGCTTTTTAATATACATGCAAATTGTAGCAGCAAAATGTTTGGATACACAAAAGCATGAAGTAAGTGCACATACTGTATTTCTTTCTAGATATTGTGTGAGGACATGGTGAATATTTTTATAAATACAAGTATAAATGCATGAAGAGCACACTCAAAGATCATTTGTAAACTGAGTTAGGATTTAAAAACTCATTCAAAGACAAGGTAAAAGTGAAGACTAAAAACACTGAAGAACTGGGCATTGAACAATGGTATTAAACACTTACAAAAAAGGACATTTTGTAATTTCTTGTTTTGAATCTTAATGTGGGTGGAATCCTGGCTCTGCTGCAGTCAATGGGAGTTTTGGCATTGACTTCAATAGGCCTGGGTTTCACCCTGTATTTTTAGGATAATTCTTCAAGGGATTTATGAGATATAATTTTAAATCATAACAGAAAACACCCACTAAGGAAGCTACTAAATATTTTTTTGGGAAGAACAAATAATTTTAAGATGGGAGCAACTTGAAATAGTCTTCCAACTAATTTTCATTTGCTCTTCTTGTTTAATGCAGCTTTAGTTTTCTATCATGACATGAAAAAAAAAAGTCAGGTGAATGTGCATGCTGGAGAATTTTGCTCTTATGAGACTTCTAGAAAAGTTGCAGCATCCAATTTTTTTTTAGTTTTATATTTGATGAACTTTAATGAACTTGATACCCTTTGCTATTAGATAAGAACCGCATTACATCTCATCATTAGTCAGCCAGATAATTAATGGCTGCAACTGCTGTAATAAAAACTGATATTAATCAAACCTGCCATGGTCTGTTTATTATTGTGAAGCAATTCGCCTATGACAAGCTGACAGCAAAATACGGAAGAAACAGAAAAGCTATTCACAGGCATTGTTTGTTTCCGCAAACGACATTTTGCATTGGTTAACACCGTCTGACACAAAGCAGGTAGCCATGTGTTTTCAAAGGCCTGCTTCAACCTCTATGGCAGACAAATAGGAGCCTTTATGTTGACTTCCGTGTGCTTTGAAGTCACTAATGAGTATGTTTTTGAATAACACATAGTGTGAAATCTCAGCTGAAGCAGTAAGTACATTAGTATTAGGGTGACTGTTTTCCATTCTTCCTTCTTCCTTCTTCTTCCTATTTTTGTGGTTTTCTGATGTTACATCTTGTCTGTGATTACAGTATAAGCTTTTTGAGACAGGAGGACTGTCTGCTTACGTATACACATATATACGTGTGGCTGTGTGCCTCTGTACGTGACATCTTATCTATTCTGAGCCCTTTGTGCGCTCCTGTGCATGAATTTCCCAAAACACAGCTATGTGGTCCTGGTGACAGTATGCCTAATAGTTCCACAGTTATAAAAATAGGGATTTTTATTGCTCAGGGGCTGTATTTTTGTTTAATGCCTGTTATGTTTAAATGTGATTCCTGTGTGCTAGCTCAGATCAAAGTAATTTTCAAGAAAGTGTTTACTTAAGGGCCACAGAGTCGTACCAGGAGATGAATGCAGAGTTCGGATCATCCTCTTCAACTGTTTAATAATACCATTCCTCCACAGCTTTCGCCAGAGGGGTCTGTTCATTGAGGTCAACATTTTCAACCTAAGAATTAAATTTAGATTCTTCAGTCTATATTTATGCACCTAAATATAAATATAAACGGTTTCATTTTCAAAGGTGCAGATTACTCTGGACTGGTGCTGACAGCATCTATTCCCATCTTCCCCGGTAGAATTATTAACAGGCACCTTTGTGCCGCTCTGTGCCAAGCAGGGATTCCTGACATGCAAACACACGTAAATATCGTGAGTGCCATCTGCAAACGTAAAAGGACCAGGATGAGGAAGGTTGTACGGACGCACTTCAGGGGGAATGAGTAAGTAAGCACAGAAGCTGGGAAGATCAGAGTGAAGACTGATTGCTAGGCTTGATTTTTTATGGCAATGAAGATCTGGTTAGACTACAAGGAAAAGTGAGTCAGTTGATCCAAACTAAATCTTGAATAAAGAAATGCGCAATTACTGAAGCACCTTCTTAAGGAAATGTTTGTTCATGTCAGAGAAGAGCTGCAAAATGCAGTAGAGTTTGTTGACTTCAGCCTAGGAGAAACCTTAACACGGAAGGGCAAAGAGCTGATTGTCCATGTGGAGTCTTACTGATGCATTTGCATAGGGATGGGTACAAAACATCTGATCTAATTAGAACTGCTCATCTTTGCCTTACGCGGTGTGAGTTGGTGGTAACCAGGAGTCATCAGGCAAAGTGTGCAAAAAGACCACCGAATGTAGGTCAAGCGCCTTCTGACTGAAGTATTCCCAGCGGCTTTAAACAGAACAAACAACATTTATGCTGCTCATCCTGACAGAGCTAAACGACATGTGTTCTTATATCTCATCCACAGCGCTGCCAGGATTTGCTTTTCATGTACACAGTAACTGACGATAAACAATTAAAATAAAATATCAGTTCTCCAGAGAAAGTTGGCCAGTTCAGGTAAAAACACTTTCAGCTCCAAACTCCTGTACGTACATATTACAGTCCAGATTTGCAGGTATCTTTGTTACTAGGTGCTTTTGTACCATGATAAGTCTCCCTTTTCCTGCCACCACTCCCCAGTTTATGTAAAGGCAGACTATAATACTTTTTTTCTAATTCTCTATTATTAAAAAACAGTGCACGTTCATACTTCAGATGAGAAGTTGTTACCTGAAAAATGCTAGAGGTCTTGTAGTCTTTGAGGGTATTTGGAACAAACCATTACTGTTTGCAGACTAATTGTTTGGTGAGAATAAGGAGAGCTACCTTAATGACAGCTTGTGAAATAACAATCTATGATATAGTACTTGGATGTAGCAACAACTGTGTTTCAAGCCAAGTAAAAAAACTGTCAGTATCTTGTGCGTGAGAAGCTTGTAGATACCCTGAGGTGACTTCATATAATTCTAAACCAGCAGGTAGCTTCTTGCATAGCTAATCATGGCATCAGTGCCTGGAGCAAGTGGAGGTGGTTGACAATGTACTTTAGTTTTAGATGAATTCAGCTCCTTTTGAATATCATTTTAATTCCCTGTTCCAGTTTCTGAAGTAGGCATTTACATGCTTTATTTTTGCAAAATACAGAAAGTAACCTTGGGGAGGGGAAAGCATAGTTTATGTTAAGAAAACACCCAACAAACCCAAACCCAAAAAAAACCACCCTGATTTTGGGAACTGTAATTAATGTCTTGTAGAGCTGGGAGAACAACTCCTAGAAAATAGTCCAAAAAAATTCTTTTTCTCTCTCTGTGAAATATCTCTAAAATATTCTGAGAAAGCTTCCATGTAAGTCAGTTCAGCGTATAGGTTATCCGTAAACTACTTAAACTGTACGCACCTCAAACTATTTGCTAGAAACTATTTACAGTGTTTTGACTGGTTGTGGGGTATGTTAATATCTGCTACCTCATAGAATAGCTGACATTTTCGTAAAACAAGAGGACTACCAGTGATTTCAAGATGACTGTCCAGAAACTTTTCTTTAAAACAGAGGGTCAGTTTTTAAAACAACATGTAAGAAATGTTACATGCAGAGAACTCTTTAATGGGACTAAAGATGGGTAAGCACTTAAATGGGTAAGCACTTAAATGCTTACCTTTGAATGATCCATTAATTCATACCTTTTAACACCTTTAAAAATCTAGGTCATATTTACACATTGGCTTGAGACTTTTTTTCTCAGCAATACTCTTGTTATGCCAAATAACAGCAAATTAATACTACTTTGACACTTCATAGTAAGAAATATGAGAAAACAATTGCTTGTTTTCAACTCTATGAGAAATATTTAAAAACATGGATCAAAGTGGGTGTTTTACTTTTATTCAGTGAACGCTGGAAAAAAACTTGACTCTTTACTCTCCCACCTCTATTGTCTTCATTATACCCAGACTATGTCTCAGTCTAAACTCTGAAATCACAGCTTGTGTACACATGTAAAAGTCTGTAGCTTGCTAAAAACTTGTGTTTCAGTGCTTGCGCTGAGATTGCTGGGCTAGTAAAATTTTTTTGTCAGTGTCCTATTGCTCCACATCATGTCAGGGGAGAATAAAAATGCTGAGAAGGACCATTTTATGATCATGTTATATCCACATGAAAGTCAGTCTCAAAGTCAAATTGTGTAGACATATTATTCACCAACACTATACGCCTCTTCTCGCCACACGGATGTCCCAAAATCCCCACTATGCTTGCAGAGATTTTCCAGACCTCTACTTCCTTTCTTTTGCATTCAACTGTCTCTAACTTTACATCTACCCGGAGCCATTTTCTTCTCATCTGCCCATTCAGAGCAGAACCTACAATGCAAAGGTTGTCTGCTGCTAAACTCTTTCTCTCCAGACAGATCCATAAGGTGGCTGATGACAAAGAGCAGCTCATCATTCACGCTCATTACGCCTGCATGTAAATCTGTTGAGGGTGACCGGGGAAGTCAGGAGCTGGTTGAAACTTTCAGAAACTTTCCAGAAGCCTACTTTGGCTCTTTTGTCTCTGTGTCTTCAGTGATTTTGGATGCAATGCTACAGAAGTAAACTAAGGTTTGGAATGAGGAGTAGGAGGGAAGGGTGCTTTCCATATAAATCTAGCTAAAACTTCATTCATTAAGTGCTTAGGAAGTCTGGTGGAGTATACATACCTGCAGAGACTTTTTGCCTGCCTTCCCCCTGAAACGGTATTGCCTGTCTGGTTTGGTGTAGCAGTTGAAAATCATTTCTCCTGGGGAATATTAATGGTCAAAAGGTCAAAAACTTCTATAGTGTGGATGCAAATTTAGCTTACTTGAAAATGGAAAGTAAACACAAGAGCTGGATGGGATGTCTATGTAGGCTAGCTGAAGATGCTCAAGAAATAAGCCATTTTTAAAGCAAAGATCATCTGCGTTATTCGTCCCAGGCACTGTAAGGAAATACAAGTCTGTCTTAAAAGGCTGAGTTACAAATTATAATTTATTGACATTTTTCTTGAAGAATGGTTGTGTTTATATCAAAAATATATTGACATGAAAAAATGTGAAAAAAAATCATTTGGTCAAATGTTTAATTTTTCAGAGGACATCAAAACAAAAAATATGACCCTGTTCCTTCAATAATGCATCAGCTTTCACTCACTGTCTTTTCCTCTTCCCCATCATTTTCTTCCACTGAAAACATGGAGAATGCAAGGAGAAAGGGACTAAATAGAATGAACAGTGTCCTAGTACTAAGACTATTTCTGATATAAAGTTTAAAAGTATTCCAAAGTTGAGAAATATGTTTTCCAACCATTAAACATTTTCTGATGATTTTTCCAGTGAAAGAAGAGCATAAAAAACCCACCCCCAAAATAACAGGGAGAGACAGAAACATTAAACTGGAAAATTCTAAATAAAGCAAAAATAAATCTTTTTTCCCATCAGAAATAAAACCCAATTTTAGAAATAAATGAAAACTGTTTAACTGGTTTTGAAAGCATAACATTTTAATCAGAGATACTAAGAAATTGAGTCATTTGGCTCAGTTCATCACAGCCAGTCATAACTGTGAAGCAGAACAGCCTGAGAAGCAGTCAGGGAGTCACCGAGGACAGATCGTCTGCAGATAATCTGCAGGTCATGACTGAGGTCATTTAGCACAGAACAATCACTATTTTTTGTTGGTATTATGAGATCAACTATCATAATGTGCTTTCTACTTGGGCATGAGCAAGCAAAGCAAGCACTTGTATGTTTGTATGTGCTAAAGTGAATGGTTCAGACCTTGTGTGGTAGAAATTTGGTATGCCTACATGAAGAAGTTACGATATATGCAAAGGTAATAATGCACAAAAATTCTATTCATTATAAGTAAACAAACAAACAAAAATTAGGTAGGCAAAACAGAAGGAGTTCGGATCATGTTTAATCTTATGGCATGAGAGTAAGAAAAGGTGGGGTGTATTCACCGTATGTAGATGTCTACGTGTAGTCTATGGAAAAGATGTTTACACCTGGGTTAATCAACGTGGTCCTCCTTAATAGAGAGGAAAAGGTGCTTGTAGTGTGTGATGCATCTCTATCATAACAGAAACATCTAAACCAGTTCAGATGAAATGTGTCTTGTGTGCTTATTCCTTTCATCAACGATAACTAGCATGACTAGATCAGATGTAGATGTCTACAAGGTACAAGTGCAAAATTAGGTAAGAAGACTCCTTCCCCAAACGGCTCACTAGATGACTAGCCAACTCTGTGAAATTTGCCTAGGAGCTTTTAAGAAAAGAGGGAGCTGAGTATGGCAAACTGTAAGAGGAGCCTGGTCTGTCTGTGATCCTTTTTATTAAAATTCTTAATGGCAGTAATGTTTACCTTTCCCTCAGAGGAACTAAAAAACCCAACAGTGTAATGGCCACTGGTCTGATAATTCATGGGTTGTTTGGCATAAAATCTAAGGACTCCATAGATCAGTGTTAACCTGAGCTGGGCCTGAATCCCAGGGTTAAGTGTGGCTATGAGTAGTTGAAAAGGTCATTCTTTTAAAATTTGTTTCTGGGCTAATTGCAGCATTCACATTAGAATGATTGCTGCCTGTTCAGTCTCTAGTAGGACAGTGCTTTTCTAGTGCTAATGTAGCCAAATAGCTTAATCCTCTCTTTAGTTTTTAACCAACCAAAAACCACTGGTGATATTGTGCCTCTGATTCTGTGATATGAGATATGGGATGAGACTAGGCAGAAGCATCCAGCTTTGCTTAATTCTACTACCGTTGAAATTAGAGTGAAATGCCCATTTCTGGCTATACTCCTCTTTGGTTTGTAGAAAGTTAACTTCTTCTGTTTATTTCTAGGTATAAAAATTACTATTTGTGTATTGATACAAAACACTGGTTAAGGCTGAGCTTCATCTACAGCCTCAACCCCCACCACCTGTCTTCTCCTTTTTCTGCACCTCTTGTATGTACACCTAACATATTAAGGTTTTTTCAACATCTTCTCTGGTATTCTCAGCTATGGCCAAGCTGTAGCCACAGAAAGGGCTACAAGAGTGTTCCATATGGGAACAGATGGACGTGAGATATCGTACATCAGTAGCAAAAGCTGGTGGGAAGCGTATGGGCTGCTACCCGAGGTCTATGGTACCAGGCAGTTCTTGCGCAGTGGAGGGACTCCTGCTCTGGAAGGATGTGCCAGCTTTGAAGCTAAAATCAACTAGCTGTTAACAAAGTGGACAGTTATTCAGTGTTTCCAACCCCTCATCTGAAGTAAAAGAAAGGTCAAGCAGCAAGATGTCTAGTGTGTTTTCTAAGCAAACAAATAATTGCTCAAACAGAAAATCCAATCATCCCTTAGAAATTTAATTAAAAAAGATAATTCAAAGATAGTTTAAAATTACTATGTCAGGTGATAGAGACAAGCCCACTGTGCTCAATAAATCAAGCATAGCTGAAACACTCAGTGGGTTTGGCTCCCTTGCCTCACATGAAGCAATTCTCAATTAAATGTGAGTTTTCTTCTTTAAACAATTTCCATGGTTTGATTTTCTTTTTTGTGGTTATTTGTTCCCTTGGAAGGTGTGCTAGTCATGTTGCTTTTGAACTAAAATTCGGCATACCATATACTTTTTATTGGCATCAATGCAATTGCTTCTCTTTGGCCTCCAGAAGTCCCAGACCTCCAGACTAGCAGTGGTGCAGAGCGCTGCTGGCGCCTTTTCACAAGTACAAAGAAGTGCAGACACATCACCCCCACATTGAAGCAACTGTAATAGTTTCTTTTTGATTTCAAGATCCAGTTCAAAATAACTCCCCTGGTTTTACGGACTTCTCAGGCACTTGCTCGAATCTATTGTACCTCATAGATCTTGGGCTAGATCCACTCCTGGCTACACAAAGAGGCTGGAAAGTTGCCCGAAGCACACAGTTGACCACTCTCCCAGCTGGAGGGGTCGTGGCCAGAGCAAGCTGTTTTCTAGTGATCTCTGCTGTGCGGTTCCCATTTGAGAGAGGTTACTATCCAGTACAGTTTTAAGCAGCCGCAGGACTTCTCCTAAGTATGCAGAAGATGGCACATTAAGAAGCCAAAAGCCTCTTTCATGACGCAGAGCTACGGTAGGTGCTGCGTGAAGCAATTTTTCACAAGAAGGGATCACCTCACAGCAATTCTCAAAACCGTAGTGTGAACACTGTTAAGACTTTCAGTTTTTCCTTCCAAATTCCCTGTTTTTTCTGAAGTCATGTTCTTCTCTGGACCTCCAGGTAATCCATCAACAGCCAAGTGATGCCTGTTTTGCTCCCTTGGCTCCTACCACCTACAGCTCTCTGTTTCTATAACTCAGCACTGCTGACTCTTAAGATTTTATCACAAGTCTCATAATATTTTGTATGTTTTATCTGAACCTCCACTGAAGTCAGCTAATTACAAGAAAATCCCGTCTCGTTTTTTGTGACGTTGATACATAACCCTTACAGTTGCAGAGTAATGCCTGGGCCATGAAAATTTAAAAAGTCAAAAAGCTACATGAAAACCTCAAGAAATATTTTTAATTTCATAGCTTTTATGGCTGTGTCCCTAATTTGGGATTCTGGCTCGTGATTTTTGAATGCTAATACTGTCTCATTGACATGCTACCCATTCTCATGAGATGACTCTGTGTTACATCAATTTACTTTGTGCTGAGCACTTGAAATGTGCATGACTTTCAGGTCAACAGTAATGTAGATGATTAATTAGAAATAAAAAAATATATATTCATATACTCATTCATCTACAGCCTAAGTAAAACAATTTCTTCAAGAATAAGATGCATACTATACATTTATATGGATGTAAAGGAGACGTACGTTAAGAAGGAAATATGTACCCAAGCTTGGGGTGACTGCTGTATTTAGCAGCGAAAAGCTGTGGGTAAATCATGGAGATTGCTCCATCCAAGTGGTAGAAAAATTTATAGCATAATACATATTCTTCATGGGCTATGTATGTTAATGCAGAATCTTTTAAATATTTTTTACCAGAGGACACTGAAAAAGTTAGCAAAGATCTGAGAGGACATGTGATCGTTCTCTATAAATACATTAGGGAGGTAAATACGGGGAGGTTGAAAAGCTATTAAAAGTAAAGGATAAGGTTGGCACGAGAACAAATGGTATAAACTCACCATGAATAAATTGAAGCTGGAAATTAGAAGGAGGTTTGTAACCATCAGAGCAGTGAGGGAGTTTTGCCTGTTTTTATTGAGACTATGCTATGTAGCCTTGAAAAGCCACATGCCCTACTTACCATGAATCCAACCTTTCAGGGGTCAAGAAGAACCATAAAAATCTTCAAAAATCCCTACTCCAAAGCATAAAAATGTCACAATTCCGAGGACTAATATTTCTTGTAGGGCCTTTTCAGCTAGAAGCAATAGTATGACATTCTTGTTCCTAGCCCTTTTGAACATTTTTTAAAAAATAGTTATTGAACATGTGTTTTGCATAAGATGCCTTTAAAATTTACCCCTCCATATGGCTGAATATCACCTATTCTGAACCTCCCTTTCTCTCTGCTATCACTTTGAGGGGAAATTCTAATTTCAAGGGAAAGAAGGAAATGTTTTTCACTTTCTTTAAAAAGGATACTGCTATACTGTTAGATTCGTGAAATTCAAAAGTCAGGAAGTTACAGTTGCCGTTTTAAGAGGGAAAATCTGTCCATGTTTTAATCTTGAGGTCTCTTGGTATATAGTACTAAACTATGGTTAAAAAAAAAAAAAAAAGAAAATTGGAAACCTCTCAATACAAACAAATTATACTCATGATATTAGAGGCATGGCCTGATCCCATTTTTAGTAGGTTGCAGGAAAACTATATGGAGTTGTGGTTAGAGTACCAAAATAATAACTTTGAGGTGATGCTTACCAACTTTTAATTATTTTCTATGAAACAGATCAAAACCTGCCTCAGTTTGCTAAACTCGTCAGTTCAAGTTTTACACCTGTAATATCTCCCAAATTCACGGTATTTTGTGGGTTATCACTTTAAAATGATATCTATATATAATCTGTGTCACATGGGTGCACAGAATTAGACCGCACTTAAACAATTCTCGGAATAAATAATTTCAAATGTTATTTCTTACTGTGTAGCTGCTTTGATTTGCTTGTACTTTGTTTTGTTCCTTACCTCAGTTAACTCTCCTGCCTGTTCAGAGGCCACTGTTTGCACTGGCTGAATTTATAGCCCTGTGTTGAAAAGCTGCCTTCGTTCCACCTTAAAGTTAACTTGCCTTTGTCTTTGTTGCCTTAATTTTTGCAGCCACATAACAGTGGCGGCTCCTACACCTGACTGTGCTTAATTACCTCTGGAAAGCAATGCAAGTAACTCCAGCGTTACTCCGAAACTCTTTCTTGTTTCCTTGCTGACTCCTTTGTTCATGTCACGCTCATTCGCTGGTTCTGAAAATTCATGTTCAGACTCTGCTACACATCCAACCCACTTTGTTTTTATTTATCAACGACCTAGCAACATTTTCTTTATACAGGATCCACAATGACTACGTGTCATTCAAAGGCGTTACGTTGTGTAAGTATTTGTAGCTCTCTTTTTTTCCTGAAGTTATTAATCCCACAGCACTCGCTATGAAAAAGAAAGACACAATTTGTAATCTTTTTAAGAGAAGCCACTTATATTTTTCTAGAAAATGTCTTTCAAAATTCTTACGTTATAAACTCAGTCATTATTACTAACTCTTAGCAGAGGTAAGAGCAATATTGAAACCCCAGTTTCCAGAGTCATTTGATTACATGAGACTTTTAGTTGTAGCCTAAGCCTAAGCAAGCAGAGCTTAAATACGTGACCAAAATGTGCCTCGAAGGCTGAACCTCCCCCCACAACATAGAAGGTAAATAAAAAAAGAAAAGCCTAAAATATGTTTCATCTCTAAATATCTTTGATATTAGGGCCAAGTTCATAATTATTAGCAGGTATGAAAGAAGAGTTTTCAGCATTTATGGCACCAAGACATCCTAGTCCAGAAGTAAATATTTTGTTTACACCTAACTTCAAACATCTATAATATAGACATCTGCATTGCTCTATACTCCCTTTATTGTCAGGGTAGAGAAACAAACACTTGCAGGGAGCCTGTTCATCCAGCCTCTTTCACATACACACCAGGGTGCGATGAATGACATCCTGTCCATTACTTACTCTACTGTACTGAGGATGAGGAGCCTTCCATTGACTGAATCGCCTCTGACACTGGGTAACATCATCTCCCCTACCTTTATGGGGCTGTTATCCTTGCTGAGAAAATGGCACTCAGGTTGTGGTACTTTAGAATCTGAATATTTTGCTTTTCAGATCAATTTTTTTTTTCCCTTGACTATTTTATATCTAGTAAGTATGGGGAGCAAACACATATTTTTACACAGTATTTGAATTACAGAACATTAAAGTATGTAACCAGAGATGTTAAAATCCTACACCTTTTAGCAGAAGAAGTGCAGGCACAATAAGAAAGCACTTCTGTTTCTGAGCTAACCATTTATACATTTTCTCTGTTTAGTCTCAAGATACCAAGACCTAAATCTCGGTAACGCGATGACCTGTGCACAGACCCATCAATCCACACAGCAGCTGCAGACCTTCAGCAGGAGGAGGGAGATGAAGAGGAGACCCTCAAACCCAGATGAGTTTAGGAACTAAATGGAGACATTTTTTTAGGAGAGAGGGAAAAAGCGGAGGGAAAGGCAGGTTTTTTAACTCTTTAGGGACCAGTGTGTGTGAGTTTAGGCTCCTCCGCAGTGGAGGGCGGCACGCTGAGCTCTCTGCTTTGTGTCCCCATCAGCCTGAGGGCTGGATGCTGCCTCACGTCAGGTGTCTTTAGGGCTTGCTGGGTGGAGGATGAGGCTGGAGCCAGGCAGTGGATGCTCCCAGACAGGCTCTTTGTGTGTGGTGAGGAGCAAGGCTAGGCAGCAGCTACAGCTATGCTACCCAACAGTTTAGCTCCCCAGGGTGCTCCTGGGCACAGGTCCTGATTCTCCACATTGTGGAGATTTCAGCTCACCCTGGACTCTGTTTTGGAGTACATCTTCAGTCCCCTCTGAAATAAAGCCTGGGCACTCCTCTGGGATACTTTGCTCCAGAAGCAGTACAAATAAATTAAGTCGCTCCAGGCTCAGCTGCCTCCACTGTGCTCTGTATCCTTGAACACCACCCACCTCCCGTCACTCCATACTAGGGAGTACGTATGCCACATACACTCTTAGCTTCGTGGTATAGAAACACTACTTCTATGGGCTATGACGTAGCAATGTGTCACAATATAATGTGCAGCTGAAAAAAACCACGCAGAGATGAACAGCTGTACGTTACGTACGTTAGAGACATAGAGGCAGCTTGGAAGAGAGCTTCATAGTATGGGCTCTGGCTCCTCCACCTGCGACAGGCGCCCTGCATTGTCAGGGATTGCGAATCCCCAGTTCTGCAGTGTAGACGGAAACGCTGTTGTAGTCACAGTGTCACCCTGGTTTGACTTTATTGTACTGTTTTTCAAAGACAAAGTCAGTTTCAGACGTGGCTTTGGGCTCTTCACATCACCTTTCATTCTGGTTGTAAACGCGTCCTTAGCCATGGTCAGCCTCATGCGCTATAAATATTTCATTGATTCATACAGGGGATTCACTGCTACTCCGTATAAAGCAAGCTAACAAAATCCAACCCAAATTAAATAAGTGTGCACAAAGCTCCTATGCCCCAACCTTGGCCGCATAGCTGCATAAATACTCGGCCAAACGGCGAACTGTTTACGTTTGCATTGCAGCATATTATGCTGCTTTTTCTAAAACCTTTTACAAACTGTCTTTTCCTCGTGCCTGTATGCATTACACTAATGCTCTGCCTAGGCTTGGGGTCTAGATGTTATTTCAATATAAAACAGCAGTATAACAATGGTGTATGAAACATCGCTGCCACTAACAGCTAGGGGATCTGAGTTTTGCAAGATGCTGAGGGACTTCAAATTGCATTGACTTGAATGAAATTCATGGTACTGTTTTTAAAAAACATAATTTCAGAGCATATTATACACACCTTCAAATAACAATTGTTTTTATTTATAAGTAGTTTTAATGAAGTCAGTGATACCACTTATATCAGTAAGCACTTCTAAACTGGAGACTAGAAGTTGGAGACATTGTGTCATTGGCATTTTTTTAATCGAAAAGTGGCTTTTGACCACAATAACAATTTTTAGACAGCCTGTTCTGTCTGACATTTTCTATTCTTTTTTTTCTGTCTTTTTAACGGGAAATCTGCAAATTAAAGCTTTTCCCTAGTGACCTTTGGGGACTTTCAAAAGAAAACAACCTTTTTTTTTTCTCTTGAAATGCTTTTTTGAAAACACTTTTCAGCTTTAGAGGTCCTTGAAGAAACAAACAAGTGAAAAAGGTATTAAAAACATTAAACAAAAATGCTCAGAAATCAGAGGTTTCCAGCTAGATTTGCAGGATTGGGTTCTACAGCTTGGTTTGAACCCGGTTCCTCTACGGTACACATTTACATTTATTGTTCTGGACAACAACTAGACATCCATTCTCAACAATTATGTGGTGAGCATTTCCCACGTAAACTCTCGTCTGAAAGCACAGGCCTAGATCTATCCTACCTAAATTTAAGCAATTAGGCATTGAGGGAATTAAGAACCCTGGCTGCCTGGCAGTCTCTAGGCAATGGAGAGAGAGGCATCTCCAGAGGACAGTTCAGGTATGAGGTGGGTGCAGTGGGTGTCTCCCTCTCATCCCATCTCCAGGGGCTATGGGGGCACCTTGCTGCATCTCTTTTCCTAACTGAAGAATCTCAGCTAAGTGATTAAATTTAGGAAAGCCCTTGTGTGTTTATGGCTCTGCAAAGTCATGATACACAGCAGAGGGTAAGAACTTCTATAGTGGTCAGACCGAAGTCCTTTGCCCCACCTCTCGCCTCCATCAGTGGCCAGCAAGGACTGGTCCTGCCCACCTCATGCAGACAGGAGTTGTTTCCTGAGCCAGAGGTGGTGGCTTTGTGTTTAATAGCCCTCAGAGTGTTTGTATATCATGCGCTCAATCAATCTTGTGTGAACAAATTTAAGAACCCACATCTGCAGCATCTTGTGGGAAGGACTTCCACAGCTTCACTGTAGAGTAGTTCAATGGGAAGAAAGGGGAGGGAGTCTCTTCACCTGGTAGAAAGCTGAAGGAAGATGGGAACTGTGATAGTAATAGCGGTTGCTCAGAAAGCAGCGCAGTGACGCAAAGGACTGTCCCTTCAGACTGTGTACATCTCTAAAAACACATAATACAGAGAAGTTTGATACACGTTCTTTTTTCCTACTCTGATTCTTGGCAATGAATCCATTCTTAAATCATTACAAAGTACGTGCAATACATAATCCGGTGAAGTATGCAGTGTGTTTAATTCATCTGCTTGTTTCCATACCTCCTGTAAAGTAGTTTGATGCCAGTGCAATCTGCCAAGTTGGGGCTGGTGAGGGGGAGAAATGGTTCACGTTCCTTATTTAGACCTTTTCATGAAACGCTACTCCTGGACACAGGTTGCGGTTACCCTTTGTATTGGTCTCAAATATCCTTTATGGACTGCACAGCTCAGGAGGATCAGAGTTTGTTCTCACTGTACAGGACACACGTTATGCCCCTTATCTAAGGGAACTTTGTTCCTCCTTGCAGAGAAATGTATTTTTCTGTTGTATCCATGGGAACTACCTTCAGCAAGGTTGGATGTCCAAACAGACGGTTCAGCTCTACCCCCACTTCCTCCCCTCTTCTCCAAATTAATTCCTATCTAAATAATTCCTGTCTCTACAGGTGTTGAGACAGGCAGTTCTCACATGAAAAAAAAAAAAAAAGAAAGAGAAGAAAAAAAGGAAAACAAAATGATGACAAACGGGTTTACCTAGTAACCATTTGGAAACACTACCTCCTACCTCCACCTAACTATAAAAGGAAATACGTGTTTTATTCCTTCTCTAATCACAAGGTTTCAATGAACATACCGTAACAGTACATTCAGAGCCATTCATCATCACTGAGTCCTAAGATTTAGGATATGTGTGTGCTTGAGTGTCTTAGCCATAGAAACCTCAGAAACTGCTGTCAAAGTGCAAAAAATCCTTTCTTTAGTATGCACAGGCACAACATACATAATCCTTTATCTCTGGCAAAGCTGCTGGGTTTTTGCCAAAGGCATGTTTGGTGGTGTGTGGAATCTGAGGCTGCTGCGTGACATTGCTGTTGAAGGTGCGCAGATACCGCGGCGATGGGAGTGATATAGGTGCCTAGATAGACAGATGGATGGATGGAGGGACGGATGGATGTTTTCTTTACCCGCTCGCCAGCAATTTGATTCAACTAGTCCAACTTGATTTTCCAGATTATTTAAGTGAGGAGGCTCAAATCCATCTGTTTGAGAAATCCTGGCAAGCAATCAAGCCCCCTGCAATTCTCCCCCGCTGCCATCTCAAAATTAAAGGTAAACACTGAGCAGTTCTCATTTAAATATGAAGCATCTGATACAGCCTTCATTTTTTTTTCTTTCTTTTTTTTTTTTTTTTTTTTTAGTTGCTGGAGAATAAAAACAACAGTTGAAGGAACTGCAGTCAGTAAAAAGGTTTCTCTGGCAAGGAGGCCAAACTAAATAATGACACCCAAAGCAAAAACATGCTTCACTGAAACTAAACTTTAGTCAATTCACTCTCTGAAACAAAGGATTTTTTGTCATTTCAAAAGTGAACATTGTACTTTACTCTGGCAACCATTTGTATGTTTTTGAATGATCTGATTATGTATAAATCCCAATTTAGCATGCCTTTCAGCACCTAAATCCTATGAGTGATTTGAAAACATTAATGAAGTTTTCTATAGACTACAGCTGCCCTTCTCTTCCTCCTAACTTTTTTTGAAATGCAAGCTTTAGTGACAGTGTTTTGATGTGCCTCATTTGTTGATGTGTATTTTCTTTCCTTTTTTCTAATTACTTTGTAAATATTTATAAAAGATACGAGATCTGTTTCACATTCGCACAGCGAGGCAATGCTTTTCCCTTCATTCCTGTCCCCTGCAATTGCTGTGCTTTCATGTGCGCCCTCAGTCCTTTGATGGAACCTGCACTCCTTAGGAACGCAGTCATCAACGCAATCTGAAATTTAGCATGAGTTCAAAGGTTGCTCACTCAGGGGATGAAGTCTCAGCTCCTTCTCGGAGCCTGAATAATCAAGCAGTTTGCAAGATTGGCGAGATTTCACTCCTGGCTTTGCTCTGTGCCTTTGTCTCCGTGTCTTCACAATTTGTAAAACATCGCTAGTCTCTGTTTGCAGGATTGTACATCTCCTTTACACTGGCCTGAAGGGGTACTGTAAATCTATCCCTCTCAGGATGATTTAAAATGCTGCAGGTGAAACTGCCTCCCCTTTGCCTTCTCCCAGGCTCTCCGCGGGGGCTCGATGTCTGAGCACAGAGAGGCAAAGGCAAGACCCAAGTGGGAACATCTCCTGGTTACACCATATGTCTTGGGATAGCTGTGTTATTCCTGCTTCCTACTGTTAGCGGGGGGGTTTTGTGCTAAGGGGGCAGTGGGGACCATACCAACACTCCTGGTATTCCAAACGGCTCTCTAAAAATACTTGTATATATCTGAATAACAATTTAAAAAAGAAATACGTATCGGGTCAACAAGAAGAACATATTCAATTCTTAGCAACTTTCCTTTGGAGCTTCTGTCATCTAGAAATTGCTGTGAATTGTTTTTTTCTTCTTTAAAAAAGAAACTTATCTATACTATTGATTCTAATGTTATTAGCAGCAGAAAAACGAATTTTGCAAATAATTCCTAAAAGCATGTACATAGAAAAAAAACAGTGAAAAAAAAAATCTTTTCCAAGCAAAGGTTTCCCTTGACTGAATTATTATTTTCAGCTGAAAGTCTGAATTGTTGAAAATTCCTACTCAGCTCTATCCCTACTTAGCCTGTACTTTTCCTGTAAGAGGAAAACCAAAACCTGAGTTACTGGGAATCATTTTCCTAAAAGTTATGTTTTCTTTTACTCAACTGAGAAATCATTTGTAATACCCTGAGTCCTCTTATTTCTTCAAAATAATCCCCTACCTTATACACATGAAGTAGTGTAACCACATTCCAACACAGCCATATTTATTAAAAGTTCAATGTCCCATGTATTTTAAGCAGAAGATGTTTTGCTTTAAGAAATAGTGGAAAATGTTAAAATAAATATTGTTCCAATCAGTGCCCAACCAGTGCACTTAATTAATTTTACAACCAGGTGGTGAAAATGAACTTCCTTTTAGTTTTAGGGCTATTTGGCCCTGCTGAACACGGGCACTGTGTGATCAATACCACGAGTCCTACTGCACAGAGCGAATCCAACTCCTGGAGAATCATAGAATGGTTTGGGTTGGAATGGACGTTAAAGATCATCTAGTTCCAACCCCCTGCCATGGGTAGGGACACCTCCCACTAGACCAGGTTGCTCAGAGCCCCATCCAGCCTGGCCTTGAACACTTCCAGGGAAGGGGCATCCACAGCTTCTTTGGGCAACCTGTTCCAGTGTCTCACCACCCTCACAGTAAAGAATTTCTTCCCAATATCCAATCTAAATCTACCCTCTTTCAGTCTGAAACTGTTACCGTGAAGCTGATGACAGAGATTTTGGGCCTCACTCTGTGACTCAGCTCCTCGTATAAAACGCCCCTTCATTTCTCCCTGCTGAACTCAGATATCTGAAAAAAAGATACCTGTGTTTTTCAGTACCACAGGTAAGCTGCCCCACTCTCTTTGGGCTGAGCAGTACATCTTTAAGCCACTTTTCACTGATGATCTCTTTCTGATGATGCCTTGGCATCCTAAGCAAATCGCTAATGGTTGCTTTAGCCTCTCTTCCAGACACGAGTCTTCATGCCACAATCTCAGATAAAATTGTGTAAACTTGGGGAAACTCCAGACTAAAGGTATTAATGGATGGCTGGATTCAAAAGAATTAACCTGGTAGAGTTATTTCAGAATAACACCAGTATAATTGAGATTCAAATTAGATCTCTGTAACATTAACAAATGATTAGTTAATACTCAAAATATCAAATTCATATGCAGCTCTACATAATCTTACAAACAGACAAATTGTACTGTCAGTGCCATATTTCTGCCTGATTTTTCCTCAGGGTTACTCTTTTGATGGTGATTAATATTTTTAGCATTCTTCATTTGTGGGTTACTGAGTTTTGAAAACAACTTCCAGAGCCACATACAAATGGATGTGATTTTCACGGATATTGAATTCACTCCACTGCATTTGTCCTAGTGCTAGAAAGGGGAGAAAGTGCATATCAGCCATCACCTAAGGAGCAAGAAGCGGGCAGGGCTCAGTGCTCTGTGCAGTCTACATTTAATGCAAGGGACAAAAGAGTGCCGTGCTTCTTTAAGGACGTTCTTGCATCACTCCTGCATTGCCTATGCCCATCAGTGACTCAAGGGCAGAATACTCTGACTGAAGAGATTTGATTAAACCTTCCTGGGAGTAGATCTATCACAATCCTGCTTCTTCATGTTGCATGATAACATCCGGCCCCAGGCAGACTTTTGATTAAAAGTTCCCCCGAAGATTTGTGGAGAAATTCTGTTTATTCCCACAACTCTGAGAGCATTGAGGTTATGTGCCCACATTTTGAAGTGCAAATTACATAAATTGCAATTTGGCAAAGACGTTTCTGGAGCTGGGAAACTGACTGGGGAGGCCTATAGATGTTTTCCATTGGACTATGGTCAGGAAAAAGAAATGACAATTTTAAAAAGATTTCTTTAATTTTTTAAGTTAGCCCACACAATCTTTAAAACCGGGAATGATGAGCAAAGAGAATGACAGAGCTTGTAGTGCAGGACGGGAACTGGAAAAACTTTAGAGAATCCTTTTCAAAGGAGAACCACACACAGAGGTCACAACTCCTGCGATGTAATTTATTTTCTATTCAGCACTTGCTATATTCTTGCTTGTTCATTTTTACCTCTGTTTTAGAAACACAAAATGAGCAAACATTTTCTCTTGACTTTGGAAAGTTTGTTGCTTAGTTTTAGAAGAATTTGGAAAAGTATTTGCCAAGTCATTTTTGAACCGCACACCAGCAGAGTGACTATTTATTACACTTCTCACTGTTATAAGGACAAGCCACTTTGGCCTACTCACAATGCGAAAACTGCTTGATTGTACAAGTTCAAACTCCTTTTCCCTAACTTTTTCCAACTAGACCATAGGTAAGGGATGAGGAGAATTGGCCCATGAAAAATAAAAAAAGTATTTGAACAGTTAGTACGTAAGCAGTTAAGCACCAAAGGCACAGACTGCCATATTTCATTGATGGTTTGACAGCTAACACCGCAGGGGATGACTCAGAACTTCTTGTTCACTCTTCTCTTGGACTGAACCATGATGATTTTTATCGAATTGAGGAGTTAGTAGAAAAAGCTGACTGGATCTCTTTGGTACCAGTGTCAGTCTTAATTCCAGATTTCTCTGAATCTGATGTGCCGTGGAAAATACTTGAAATGATATGGAAATACCTAAATTGCTGTAGTATGATTTTCTGTGATGCTAATCCTGATAATCCCGCATGGGCAGCACATCGAAGGGTCACTAATGGTCAGGGTCCTGATGTGAGGTGTTTTACAGATGTAGTGCGATACAGAGAGCTCCTGATCTGTGTTCCTCAGCTTCTGTGAGCCTGGTGGTCTGTGCCAGTATGATAAGATGACTGATAATACCCCCATCAATACAGATTTGCTGCAGAACACAACGGTCACAAAGGGCTGTCTGAGTTTCAGACTTTCTGCTTCTGCCGTCACACCATCTGGAAATATCTCTAGGTTGAGATAATTTTGGTGTGCATATAGCAGCACCAAGCATCAGTTCAGGACAGACAGAGAAAGGGCAGAGATTTCTGTCAGCGGCATTAGTGAATACAGGCAGGCAGCATGTGATTACACAACTCTTAATTTTTCCTGCTGTTTACAAAATCTTGGCAGAATATCTCCCTGTGCTGTATTGAGCAGAGCCAGGTCTGCTCTTGTTGTAGGTCGCTTGATTCACCGGGCTCCACGGATCGGGGATTAATTTTTATCAGTTGCACAAGTAAAAGAGATAAAGACAAAGAGATAAAGGAAGCACATTTCTTCCCCCATGTTCCTGGGTAATTTGCCTATCCCCACAGGACTCATTTACAATAAAAGAGATCAATAACAGTATACCAACATAAACAGGAATATTCTCAAGAGTCTTTATCCACACAATTATAAAACAGTCTCTTCCAGGTGACATATATACTTCACCTTTGATCTCAAAACACCATGTTTACCTCTAACAGTCATGTTCACTATCTGTAGCATTTTGAATGTGTGATTCTTATCTATGTGTAGAGATTAAGCAGCAGAGATTGAGAGACTACACTGCAGTCCTGCAAACATTGCCTTTTAAATATTTTTTGTTCCAGTAAAACTATGGGAAAAGGTGTCAAAGAGTAATTTCCAGTTAAACAATCGGCTAAAAAATCTGAAGCAAATGGACCATTTCTAATAATTCAAGCACTGAACCATAGACCAAAACACAGAACCACTTCAATGCAACAAGTCGGTAAGTAAACAGTAAAAATCAAACATTTATGGGATACAGGCCGTGCTCTTGTATTGAAAATAAAGGAATATAGATAACACATCTGATGTGGAAATAAACTGAAGTTGGCTAAACTTTGCTCTAATGGAGTTACTGAAACCCACAACAAACTTGCGTATCCAGGTGAAGCTGCTTTACTTTTTTGGAAGATTCTAACAAGAATTCTTACCAATTTCCAAACAGCACTCAAAGTATGCAAAAACATGAGTTAGACTGAAAAAAAATCCAATAGGTTTAACTACTAAGATTAGATTTTCCCTGAAAGCATTTTTCTTTCACTAACCACCTCATCTCTTGAATTAAATCCAAGAATCACCTTGTGCTGTGTTACTCCAGTAATTTTAAGTTACAGTTGACCCAATATTGGACTAAACATCAGGAGACATATTCTTTGTTTTATGTTCTCACTCACACCGGTTTCATAGGATCATGGGATCGTAGCATTGGAGGACCCCTCTAGTCCAACCTCCCGCGCGAAGCAGAGGCAGGTCTGTGATCAGACCAGGTTGACCAGGTCAGTTGGGTCTCAAAAACCTCCAAGGACAGACACTGCACAAAATCTCTGAACAGCCTGTACCCTGTCTAACTGTCCTCACAGGGCAAAAGATTTTCATTCAACAGCTTGTGGGAAAATGTGTATATATAAGCTTGTTGTTGTCAATGTTGTTGTTGTTGTTGTTTTTAACTTCTCAATAAATATTTCAGGAACCATCTGCCAGTGACTGCAGAGTGAGTAACGCTGGTGTAGAGCATAAGGGCAGTGTTTCTCAAAACTCTTGGTCACTTTTTTATGCCAAACTTGGATTTTTCCAAAGAATTCTGAAAATATGCTAAAAATTGCAAATAATACGGAGATGTATACAGCCAAAATACTAATTAAAACAGACAAAAAGCAGTCGGGGGGGTGGGGGGGTGGGGGTAGTTAAGTAGCTTCCCGTGCTAGAGTGGTTAAGATGTGCAGCTGGAGGCAGCATGTAAAAGCATGTTGTCCAAATATCCAATCGTTTTCCAAATTAGACTAATTATCTGTAGCTAGTAACTGAGGAGTGGATGGGAAGGCTTGATAGGTATTTTGCTAAAGAACCTGAAGCACAAAGCCTTGTTGGTGTAAAACTAATATTGGCAGAGACTGGGTTCCTAATGGATTGCTATTTTTGGTACTTGTCAGAAATCTAAATACTAGTGTACAGGGTAATAATAAGGCTGGAAGTCAGCCAGGGCCATAGAACAAGCTTAGGCATTGGTGGTTCACATGGTATAATTGCTACTGGTCTCTGCTTGGGCTGCTCCAGTTGATTCTGCCCAGGGGAAATCTGCTGTAGAGGCAGTAAGCCCGAAGCAGTGGGGATGCGAGGCAATTAGCATCACATGCCTTGGGACCAGGTTCCAGACCTCTTCTGTGTGCTGGTAGAGGCCACGTAGCCAGATCCCTGGGAGGCTCCATGAGAGAGCTGCTCAAGGGAATGCAGTCTGGCCTGTTCTGTGCTCTTCTGCCAGGGATCATATAGGCCTGAATTCCTCCACCAAACACCTTCAGCTGAAGCATGTAAGCCAGAAGCTTCATTGCTCCAGGCCCCAGGAAAGTCAATGGAGAAAGACAGACACATCTGGCAGGTGATTCAGCACCCTGAGAAGAGTTTGGTTCTCCCTACTGCCTGTCAGCAGCATTTTTGTCACCTCCACATCTAATGTAGCCGTCTCAGACACCTTTAAAATTACTCAGGGTTCATTTGGGCTACAATTAGTCAAAGAACATTGTGAAGAAGATCTCATGATAGCTCCAGCTAAGATTAGGCAGGACTGTTTGGAGGGTTCTGGACATCTGGGCAGTAAGCATGCACATGGCTGTGAAACAACAAATGCAATCTATCAGACCTACCAGAATGACCGTGCATGGTGTGCATCCAGACATATTGCATGGCACATGCAGAATCCAGCATTTCTGGTCTGCATTAAATGAATGACTGAATGAAACTGGGATGAATGATTACACACAAAGCAGTACATGCTCTCCTAGTATATGAGAAGGACATGGACCTGTTGGAGTGAGTCCAGAGGAGAGCCATGAAGATGGTCAGAGGGCTGGAGCACTCTCCTATGAAGACAGGCAGAGACAGTTGGGGTTGTTCAGTTTGGAGAAGAGAAGGATCCAGGGAGACCTTATAGAGGCTTTCCGGTACCTAAAGGGGGCCTACGAGAAAGATGGAGAGGGACTCTTTATCAGGGAATGCAGTGATAGGATGAGGGGTAATGATTTTAAACTGAAAGAAGGTGGATGTAGGTTAGATATTAGGAAGAAATTCTTTACCCTGAGGGTGGTGAGACATTGGAGCAGGTTGCTCAGAGAAGTTGTGGAAGCTCCATCCCTGGAAGTGTTCAAGACCAGGCTGGATGGGTCTTTGAGCAGCCTGGTCTGGTGGGAGGTGTCCCTGGGCATGGCAGGGGGGTTGGAACTAGATGATCTTTAAGATCCCTACCAGGCCTAACCATTCTGATTCTGTGATTCCATGAGGGAGATGTATGAGGCATTCATTGTCTTCTGCTGCACCCAGGTCCAATAGTTCAGCTAATTATGTGGTGTGCATCTTTCCAGCAATTATTATTTCGTATGACGGCACTATCAAGTTGGGGTTCAAGCTCCCAAATGTACAGCTAAACAGAAAAGCTAGACCATTTATCCTATTCATGTTTGACCAGTCAAGGAAGCTCATCTTTTCCAGACTGATGATTACAAGTTTGTTTTACGTTATTTATTTGTCTAGTTTTTTATTGTGGTTACTTCTTAGTCTGCATATATTGAAGAATTTGTGGACTGAAATATGAAAACAGTGAATTAAAGAGCATTGGATCATCCAGACCAACTCTTTCTGCATAGCATGATGACCACTAAGGTATCCAGTTATGCTGCACAGCCTCCACTAGAGAATCTTTTACCATCTCCGTATGAGTCTGCCCCAAAAGCCATCATTTATTCAGTCCATGCACTCTTTCTCTGCTCAGTCAAAGCCTGGGAAAGCAGGTGCATCTTCCAGTTAATCCTGAAAGTCATATATCTTAGCTGTAAAACCCAAGAAACATAGAAGTGGCTTGTGAAGTCAGATGAGAGTCCATTCATCTTTCGAATTGCTGGGGACACTACTGTCATAAACACGGCTAACAATTAGTATCCATTGTCGTGTACAAGAAGCCATAAACTGAAGTGGAAGAATAAAGGTCTGTTATGCATGTTGTAAAAACTGGCATGATGAAGGAAACCTGCTGTGACCACTTGAACCCCTAGGCCAAATTGCAGATATTTCTTTGTCATTGGTTTCACATTTTTCAGGGTGGTAGATGTATGGAGGAATTTGTATTGCCTGTGGCTATTCCCCATGCTGAGGTCAAGGCAGATAAAGAAATTCAGTTCCTTGGGAGCTATCTTTCTAGTTTTCCTCATGTATTCACCACTTCTCCCCAGTGCTTTACAGCATTTTTGCCACTATTGCCCAAGGTTTGCTGCAGGTAGGATAAAAAAATCTCTCTTGAGGGAATTCCCTCAGATAATCTCTCACAGGGTGTGTCTATACAGTCTTGCAGGCACTGAGTGAGCTCTGCCCAGTCTCTAAGAAAGCCAAAAGCCATGTGCATCCCATTAACAAAATGTGAAGCCCTGGCTAACTGGCCTTATTACTGGGGCCCTAAAACACTGCCTTCAGATGGCTTCCAGATGTCTGAAAATCGGACATCTAAGTGTGAGCCAGTCAACCAAGGCTTCTTTTATAGTTAGTGTAGGAGAAAATAAACACCACCGGAGGCAAACTCTATGACCTATCTTAGATGCCTATCTCAAGATGAGATGAATCACCTTCTGGAGGTGTCTCTTTCTTACATCTACTGCATACAGAAAGGCCATTGTGTCTCACTCAGACTTAAATTCTCATTAAAAAAAAAAAAAGCTGAGATTTTTAGATAACCATTTGTCTCGGGAACTTGGACTTCAATGAAACATCGAGTAATGCGGGACTTGTCATGTGAGATCGCAATGCTGTGATCCTAATATTAGATCTCAACCCTGTTTTTAAAGTCTTCCAAGAAACTTCTTTAAATTTGGTTACAGCAAGGTGTCTATCTCCACACAGTCACCCTGAAAACCAGACACATCTTCTGTCCATTTTGCAGGCATGCAGTAGTAGCCTGAGGCTTGGACAAACCATGACCTCCCAGGTCTGCCAGGGCAAGCATGCCTCCCCATGCCTGGCATGTTGACTTCTCTCTCCTCTCACCCAGGTTTCTCCACATTAGGAATTCAGGCAGGGCCAGTTCAATTAGTCCTTGAGGGAACAATATAAATGGAAGGATCTCAGATCCTGGCTTCTCAAGCCTGCTCTTAATTACTATGTAGACTTACCCACAGTGTCCTCTTTGAGCTGGTGCTGTTAGAAGTTTTGACATCCTCATTAAAGGTTTCAGTCTGTATTCTTACAGTCTTGAAGAATTTAGACTGCTACCTCTGTTTCTGTGGTGACTATATGAAGTTCTTGGGTTTGCTTGCTGGCCTCAGAGCAATTAGAAGTTAAACAGGTGTTGGAGTTGATGTTTATTAATGTAAACAATTGTGACCATGAGATACACCCTCTTCCGAATCACAGATTATGACCCTTTCACAACTGACACGTCATGTCAATAAACCTAGGCTTTCATAGTCACTAATGAGAATGGCTAGAATTGTCATTGCGGTCCCAATCTGCGTATTTTTTAAAACTATTTAATTCAGATCCCGAGTTTCATTTTTCTTGATATTTATGCGTTCTGAAGCCAATAGGTTCATCAACAGCACATTTGTATTTTACGTGTACACACATGCATACATAATGTGTGTACACAGCAACATAGAAACATAAACACAGATCACTTGAACCAAAGGTAACTATTAAGAAGAGTTTGTCAAAAGAATGCAACAACACAGAAGCTCCAGACTGGAAAGGCTGGTTCCATGCTACTTAAGTTAGGCGCCTATTCACCATAACTTTCCTCCTTGTCAAAGGAGACACGTATCTCCGGAGGGTGATTTGGCTCACTCCAGAATTAAGCTGTCTTCTGATGGTGTTTGTCTCTTTTCACTGAAGACAGACCTAGGTATTCAAAGGTGTTACGCACACAGAAACACCTTAGATTTGCTGAATGTAGGGTGGCTTTGTATTTATTTGAGACAAAACAATACTGCTCTTCTCAAAGCGCGTGGCCAAACATAGGATATGTACAGTGTAGGAATCTACACTAGTGATTCTTGCTGAAGTCACCTGAGACATCACCAGTCCAGGTCACTCTCAAGAAGACACCTACATCTGGTCAGTCAAATTGTTTCCAAAATTCCACTAAATTGTTCCTTATTAGAAAGTTAGATACCTCGCTTGCATCTAGACACATTAGGCAACAAAAGCTAGGATTACTTAAATTCTTCCCCACTTATCACACCTGGTGGCTTCAGTTCACAAGGCCTTTTCACAAAATCAAGCCACATGCATAAGGGAAAAAGAAGACTAAGAAGTCTGAGAAGGCCGGAAAGATTTTGCAGTTTCAATCCATACCACAGTGGGCAAACAAAAATAGAATTACCTGACAACTTAGACTCAGGTTCAGGTCTCACCATTGGTATTTAATTCACTTTGATCTCCCGAAAGAGTATCTTGGTGCCAAGCTAACAGCTATTCTGACAGAATAGGTCTTTCATTATTTCCCATTTAGGCTGTTTCAGTTTCTCTGGAATAATTAAATATAGGAAAACAATAACCCTAGGTATGAGGATTGCACCTTGAAAATGGTCAGACACGAGTCACTGGAGCTTGTTGCTATATCGTGCTGATAATCAGACACGGATGATGAAAAAACTCTGTGAACTTAGACATCCTGGCTCTGGATGATTTCTAAACAATGCATTATTCTCCAAACAAACTCCTATTGATTTCAGTAATTATATTCCGCTGGCTGCTCAATGCTTTAAAAAACTTCCCCTGATGACTCTATCTAAATCTTTAGCTGTCTAACTGGCTTTAAAAATTTGAAATACAAGGTTTGGCTTCCTAAGTCACTTAGAAATTTTTATGACAGTTTTTCCTTGCCAAAAATTGGAAGATGACAGGATCAAGTCTGAATTTCTGGGTTTTTCTCCCTTGTTCTCTTCTTTACCTCCCTACCCTGCTGTAATCGAGATTGTTAATCCACTTGGTTCCACTGAGAAAAACAAAATACAATATTACAGTAGTTTTGGTCCAATGCATAGTACAGTTACCTCGAAGTCACTTATTAAGGTCTCTTCTCCAATTAATATTTAGATGCTAACATAAGTTTACTACTAACAATTGTATAAGGAGTGATAGATAAAGTTTGTCATAAAATATTGAGTAGTAGCTTGGTGGTAAGGGTCCTTACCAGAGATGTGTGAAATGACAGGACAGGAAAGTACTCCAAAGCTGAGCGATATAACAACCAACTTCTTTGGGAGCAGGGCTTTTTCATTTTTCATTTATCAACTGTGAAAGTCTTCTGTTTCATTCCTACACAACATTAGAACACTTTCTTAAATCTCAGGAGAGTTGTGTAGAGGAACTTTGGGGTTTTCTTGAAGTCCTCGTGGCTCAGGCACGTAGCACAGACTCCCAGCAGAAGGTCTTTCACAAAACCTTTGACTCCTCCCTACATGGCATGAATGTCAAAACCACACGAAATACAGCATATCTGACTTTTTTCTTTTGTTTTGACCAGCAGATAAAGCAAGGTCGATTATTAATCCAACTAACCCAGTTTTAATGTTTTAACTTCAGTTCCTCACTTCCATGAATGAACGTGGGAGAAAGGAGACTTGCACACACTTGTGATCCCCTTCCTTTTTTTCCCAAAACACCTGATACAAGTACTCCTGTATTATGGCAGACAAGCATTATTTAATACCTCTTTGGCTTCTTTGTACTACCTGCTACAAAGAGCCCTCGACCTCTGGCCAAGATTCCAGTCTTCATGACACGAGGGTTGGGGTTCCCCCCCCGCCCCCGACACTTCTTAATGACAGGCTAGAGTTTTATTTGTATATCTTCAGATCCAGCATATTTCCTCTATCTTTTTACGTGTCAGGGTGGTTCTGTTGTACTTTAAAGTTAGCTTTACAATGGTAATTATGGATCAAGAGTTCACATAGTGCCGTACTTGATGTTAATAAGCAGATAAATGTATAATCGCTCAGTGTTATGAAAAGTTCTAACTGAAGGACCAAAAGACTTTGTCATTTTACTCCACCCTTTGTGAGTCAGTAAAATGGATTGAATTATATAGCAGAACCAGCACTTCAGTGTGATGAAACTCATGAAAAAAAAACACCAGAAAATGTCACTACATGTTGGCAGTTTATAAAAGATTAACTAGCTTATCCATTGGTATTAACATGTCTTTAATAATGGTAACATTCTTTGCAAATTAAATAGCTATAAATTAAAAAGCTTGTCCAGATATGCTTATGTGCCCATGTGAATGTAGACATCTACCTACCTTATTGAATAGACCTATGTAGAAAGAATTAATCTTATTTCTATGTTTTCAGCAGATGTTGCATGGAATTTGAGACCAGTTGGCTCTCACTTAATCCAAAGGGTGACATTTAGGTCCCAAAGTTCCCTTTCTTCTCATCCAGTGAGGCACAAAGCTTCATTAAAGCAGTGCTTAGAATCAGTGGCTTTTGCAGTCCAACCAATGATTTCCCCTTAAGCCAAAACACTTCACCTGCTGTTAGAGGAAAGAAGAGTGTGGATGGTGCATATTGGATTGTGCATCCTGGCTCTGATGTCTTGTGTTTGGGTGATTCCTGTCAATCCTATAGGATATTACAAAAGAAGCTGAGATGGTCCACTGCATTGGGGAAAAAGAGTGTCACCGTGTTCCTCCACAGCTGCAAGCAAGCACAGTTTAGAGGCATTACAGAAGATGGCACAGGCAGGAGAACTTAGCTAGAAGTTCCTCTCCTGTTTTGTAAATACAAATATTGCATGTACTTAAAAATGTATTCAAGGAGGAACCTTTGAAACTCTTTCAGTGATCTAAAAAGTCACGCTTGCTGTAATTAGCATCTGAATCTCTTCAGACCCTTTTTTCTTCGGCAAGAATCTAACCTCCAAGATTAGATAACCTAAGATCCTTACAATATTTTTCATAGGATTTTATTAACAGTCAACTTATAGTTCCATCATAAGGACAGACACTTTCCCTCCATTACTCCATTGGCCAGGTAACCACTCTCCACCAAGCATGGGTTTCATGGCAATGGATGTGCCTGCATGATTTGCGTCTACATACCTTTGAGGTGCTGCAGGAGGAAGGCTGCACTACAAGGGTTCCAGTGCCAGGATTCCAGAGAGCTTTGACTCTTACTTTTACTAAATATTATAGTTCTCTGTGAAGTAAAGACTCTACATTGGAAAGAAAGTTGGATACACTGCCCAGCATAGTTGCAAAAACAATTTGGAATGCAAAACAGCCAGCACATCTTCAAAGGGCAAAGACCTGTTCGTCTGTATGCCCGTGTGTATGATAGTCATAACTCCCATTTATTACCTCTAGATCAACAGTGACAGGCTTTAGAGGTCAAATGTATCTGGATGAAAACAGTGTGACTGTTTGGTGCTAGTCTAAAGCACAGCAAAGTCTAGAGAAGTCCTTTCACTAATTCCACTTTCACTTTCAGGTGAGACCTAAAGAGTGGATAGAAAAGGCTTGAGCTGTAGGAGGAAACAAAGGGGTTTAAACTTTAAAAGTCTGTATATGAAGGGAGCCAAAGCGTCCAGAGGTGTGATCCTAGATATTCACTAATTCTGCAGTGTTTATTTCCTGACCTGTCCCAGCTCCCATTGTCTCTAAAATCCAAAGTGACAGCTGATGTCCAGCAGTTGTGTATTACCATCATCTCTCTATTTTGATAAAAGAACATAAGAACCTACTTAAATTGTACCACATCGTTAACCTTAGATTGATTCTGACAGGATTACACATAATGGGTTAAGAACTTCTAATCTTTTTAAGAGATACAGACCAAAGCCCAGAAAACCATCATCTTAAATCAAGGCTTTGTCTTTGCATCTCCTTATACATTGGGCAGTGGCATGATACCCTATCATGAACTGCTAAACCTAGTGAAAGTGGCAAGTACAGAAGCCTTTTCCTAACTTCGTTGGGGCTCTTGTTCTACAGAATTTAAGCTGTCAGACTCTAAACTCTGGAGAAGTAAAGAACAGCTGCTCCATTCCCATTCAGATTCTGCCTTAAATGACAGTCCCACACAGTAATGAAAGGAAATTATCTGTTTTATATTGTTCAGCCCACACAGGAGGAAATTCTCAAAATGTGAATTCCCAGTGTCTTTCTTTTTTCTTTGCAAAACATACACCAAAAGACACTTCTATGCTAGGATTATGGGTTCTTTTGTAAGTGTGCCTTATTCATTCATTGACTGGCTGAAAACAAAAGAAATAAAATATCTGACAAAAGCTTCATACATCTTTGAGCTTATGACAGCAGCATAAAATCAAATACCAATGCACACACACACACCTGATAATTTCTGAGGTACAAAAACTCTTGACTCCAAAATAATGACCTTTTTGTGACTCCCACCTGAATACTGATTTTTACGTTCTCGTCGCTTACCCCTAATGGCATGTATTATTGGTTGTTTCTTCCCAGATTCTTAAAGACAATTCTAGGCAAGCTCTGCTGTCCGTAGGCCTCACACAGGCCCTAACCTCAGCATCACCTTTGTTCATCTACAGTGCTCATAATATACATAGAAAAACATGGATCTTCAGTTGTCTTCATTAGCTATGAAGGATTGTCCAGGGAGAGAAATAGGCACCTCATCCTAGCTATCTCTGATCTTAGAAAGGTCTGACTTTCCCATTGGAGGTGCCTGTTGCTGTTGCTGGTTCTAGAGACGCACTAGATGACAAGGTTAGGCTTGGCTAATTATGTCAGGAATCAACCCAGGTTGTAGACATTTAATGTGTAAAAGGGTGTCTACATAGAATCGTATAATCATAGAATAGTTAGAGTTGGAAGGGACTTTAAAGATCATCTAGTTCCAACCACCCTGCCATGGGCAGGGACACCTCCCACTAGACCACGTTGCTCAAAGCCCCATCCAGCCTGGCCTTGAACACTTCCAGGGACATGTGATATAGATGTGTAAATTCTCACAATGGTGGTCCAGGGATTGATTCATATATCTTCACAGGGGTGCTGAGGAAATTATTCTAGGTACCTGGGACATTGTTTGGGGTGGCAGATAGGACACATGTATGAGAAACCCAAACCCTTCCGGATTGGCAGCTGGAAGCCAGTCAGAATATCTTAGAACAGTTTATATGGAACTGAATTTCTACATTTACACAGCTGAGCTGTCTCTTAGTAGAGCCAATAAAATCTGGCGAGTCATTCAAATCTCTCTACAGTAGGTGCGTACATTTGGTCAGCTGAATACACCATACTCCATTCACTGTATTGACTCAATTACTTAAAAAGAGCTCAAATTACTTTCACAGGTTAGAGATTTTGCTCATGTGTAGACATCTCCATGCTGATGTATAAATGTCATCCCAAAAGACAATTCAAGCATCTGAGGACTTAAGTCTGTTGCCTAAACATAGGCATGTAGTATCACTCGTAATATCCTAGATGGTCTAAGAAGTCTGTGTTGACCTGACATTAGACAAGATCCAAACATCCCTCATACTTCTGGGGAGGTAGCTGGTGGCATGGTGGACTAGCCTAAGGAATCTAAGATGTCACTAGACCCATATACTGAGCTGGTGTCCTGCAGACAGGTGAGATAAATTGACCCTGCTTATTGAGGGATTCATTCTACTTTCAACATTCCTATGCAATTATTTTAACCCAATGAAATGCAATCTCTACAGATCCATACCAACATTACTTGGTCATCCATAGATACAAAATGGATCTTTGCAATGAGAAAAAAAAATATTTTTAATAAACCCCCCAATTTTTAAATAAGCATACCGATAAAGGCATGTTATACTAATTTGCCGGTAATTTAAGGTCTTAAATTTTCTATTTGTGTGTGCGTGAACGTTTAGCTCACCCAATCTAACTGCCACCATCACCTGCTGAATGATATGTTTCTGGCAACTATAGCAAGGTTGCCGATGGGAATGTTTGAATGGAATGTTGCTATGTAACCAAACTCCAAAAAGTGTCTTAAAACCAGTGATGAATGAGTGAAGTCCACGAATAGGTTTTTTTTCTGTCATAAATGTAATACTTACATAGAGCCTTTTAATTGCATCAGTAACTGAACTGACAACCAAATAAATCTGACAAAGAATGTGAAAAACTTGATGTATCCTACACTGATGGGTGGAGAAGGTTTCAGGGAGGCTTTAACTAGTTATTTGCTTAATAACAAGGTTATATTTGCTCTTATGATTGCAATTATGATTTCATGGAGTTTCAAAATCAGGATGACAACAGCCTTCACAGTTTGTGCAAAAAGCTAGGTATACTCTCTTAGTAGCCTATGGAAATGTGACTGAGGAAGGCTGAAAGAGAAAGATTTAAGAGAAGCCGAAAGATTTACTGTTGTAATAGATTAGCAAATAACTTTTTGAGAACACCTTGTCTGTATGAAACTAAACTTTTGCGAGTAACAGAATGTCTATTTATTACTTATTTTATGTCACTCTTGGTCTGGTTTATTTTTGTAGGTTTTCTTTCTTAATGCTCTCTGATGCTATTGCAACATAAAATTTTTGCAGGTCATGATTCTCCCTACTTTTACTTTTTAAATAAAGACATTGTAAATCCTTTTTCCTAACCAACTAAATGCAATAACACAATGTGATTAAAATAATGGCACATTGTTGGTGTTATCTCAGCTAATTTTTGCACTTTTTGTTTTGTTGGTTTTAAAGTCGTGGATTTTAGACCACACCAATACCCCAGCATATTTCAAAATAATCGACAGCCATTGTGAACAGTTTCAGGGATAGCTCTACCAGTCACATCAATCCATATTTGCTATTTCAAGTCTGAACTTCTGCGAAAAGCACAAATGCTCCAGTATACCCTGGCTGGATTCTGTGTTAAACAAGGAACTTGGACCTCCGGAGACAACAGGTTAGCTTGTTATTCTTAGGATGTATCAGACCAGGTATTTCAAGTAGGAAAAAACCCCCAGCAATATGAATATCATGGTAGAGGCCATGGCGAGAATCTCAGACGCATTCCTCTCTCTGGCATTTCCTATGGGGTTAGTTTAGGTGTCAGCATGTTGGCTCTTGTGAGTGAATTCCATTCATAAGCACCGGGCTGTACCAAATCCTCGGACAAAGAATTTAAATGTATTCCTTGGGATTGTGATTTCCACTCTTGCGTCCAAAGACCAAAAATTTGTGTGGCCTCACTGTGCTAAGTCCCCCCAGTGTGGAACTGGTCTTTGGTTCCTTAACTAGGCAAACTGAAGGCTGAGAGGAGAAATGGCTGGTCTCTCTTTAAACTCAGGGGACAAACATAAGAAGGCAAAAGAACTATTTTAAGCTAAAATATCTTTCAGAATAGAGCAGGTAATTAAAAATTAGTAACAAGCACAATTCAGAGCAGAAAAATAAAAGAAGGATTCTAAGAAATAAATGCACCCTCCCTGGAAGCATTCAAGGTTGGATGGGGCTTTGAGCAGCCTGGTCTGGTGGGAGGTGTTCCTGGGCATGGCAGTGGGGTTGGAACTAGCTGATCTTTAAGGTCCCTTCCAACCCAAACCATTCTATGATTTTATGAAATGAAGTTCTGAGTATTACAAGAAATGTAATAGGAGGAAGAAATCTATCCATTTTTAAATGGCTTATGTCAGTTCATGAAAGGCACTCTATAATCCGTTTGCCCATGATAACAAGGAACTACATGGAATGTAGATACCTAAAACTTAATGGGCAGTAATTCTTTTGGGATGACTTTGAAAGCACCTACATTTTTCCTTTGACTTTATAAGCACCTACTTCTATAGAATAAGTTCACTAAGAACCTAAAATTAGAAGCAAGTTAAATGTGTAAGCTAGACAAGCAGGACTACCTTTTGCACTGACATCTCTGTCTGATGATGACACAAGAAGATTGATGTAGTAGAAGAAAAGAGTGACTGAAGAGAATACTGATTTCTGTCTACGTACAACAGTGAGGTCTGTCCTAGACACAGGTACATAAATCTGTAGACATGCAAAGAAAAGAGCGAGAAAGATGTGATACCAAAGTCCAAACACTCCAAAAATCTGCAGGTAAAGAACAAGGTGAAAAGTTCAAAATTAGTTATCAACGTAATTTTTCATTGTGGGAGTTTTTGTTCATTGAGACTGTCTTGCTGTATTACCTGCCTGAATGCATACAACTAAAGTATCAACAATAGTCTTCTGGCTCCAGAAAGCAAATAAGACCTCACAATGGCTTCTCTAACTGAATAAAACAACAATTCAAAGCCAGTTGGTGCCTCATAGCAGCATAGATACCAGTGGTCCTAAGTTTGACAGCAGTCTGCAAAGTGATGCAGTGGGACCCGGGTGTTAGTCTGGAGTATTTCTCCATGCTTCCTTGCCAGCATTTCCGTGTCTACCACCTTCTTTCTCAAGTCACACAGACCGTGGTGATTATACTTTATCACCTGTGTGCTTAAAATTGGGTGTCTGCCTCAGCTGAGTGTTGTTGTAAAACAAGCAGTATGTAACGGCCACACACTGGGCCATTTCTCCTGGAGGAATTTCACTCCTCCTCAGAGCTCCCATTGCAGGTATCACACTGCACTGTAGTTCTCGACCGACATCTTTATGCCAACAATGCATTGCTTTCAGAGGGTATATTTGGAGTAAAAATATAAACTCCTATTTATTGACAGATACTTCTGAATCAACTTTTATGTTCCTGAATAGTTTTACAACCGATGATTGAACAGATACCTCAATCATCTGAGACCTCATTAGTGTTATCCATCCAATTAAGTGACAACATTGAAAGAAGTAGGTGGGAAATTTGTAAGGAGGTATAGTGTTATCAAGATTTACTTAACCTAGTGAATTATTTTCTCTGTGAGGACACACAAAAGTCTAATGGTAGACAGCCTAATAACAAGAGATCTGCCTCCAGAACTGATTCATCTTCACCTATGTCCAGTGGAAAAGAGGAAAAGATTTATCCTGGGAAGCAAAACATAACAATTTTAAAATGCAGACATGTCAGCTTCAAAACCATATGTTTTAGCACAAACAAAAAAATATTTTCTGTATTTTTCTTTGCAAATTTCACTACCAGACACTTTCAATATGCTTAATTTGTTAAAGTACACCAAGTATGCCATTTAAAAAGTAGCACTTGTATGTTACTGTGCTTACTTTCACCATAAAAATAGAACTCCCAGCACTCAGAGAAGATGAAGAGAGTTTCAAAAATAAGTATTTTAACTCATGTCCTAGACACCTTTGAATCTGCTCTACATGCAGAGCGGTCTGTGCATGGGAAGAAGAGCACTTGCTACTGTGCAGAAGCTGATTTTATGGAACTTGGCTTCTTTCAGAGCAATTAGAGCCTAATGGCCTTTAAAAAGAAATCCTAGTCTCACATATTTATTAACTATATCTCCTGGGACACAGCTCCTTTCTTCTCCATTTCTTCTTTTCACACTCAGGGTCAGAAAGAGGGTGTTTTTTGACATCATTCGGTTATCTTTTCCTATTGTTGTGGGGGTTTTTTTGTTGTTGTTTTTTGGGTTTTTTTTTCAGGAATGACCTCAGCAGATCTGCATGAGTGCAGCCGAAAGCAGCAGCTGGCCACTTACACCTCTTCTCGCAAGGTCATGATTTACCCAGGCGGGTGCAGGCAGACCTGAGCTCATTTTGCCTTTCCTCAGAGCTAGCTGACTGAGCAGGAGTGCGGACAGGATGAACTCAGGGCTGTCTGAACCCACCTGTGCAGGCATGCTCCCTAAATCATTAGTCACAGCCATGGGATTAACTCCCCTAGCACTGTCCACGTAAAAGCCGGCTGTGGAAAGCGTACTGGGTGCAGAGGCCCTCTCTGTCAGCAGTGGAAGGGGTGGTCAACTGAAGTGGCAATTCATCGCACTGGAATGCGGGTGATGAACCTCCCTTTGAAAAATGTCCTCCTTTTTTATTCACTAAAGGAGCTGCAGAGATTACCTTAAACTTCTATCTAAGGTTGAGACGGTTGAGTTAGGTGAGAGGAATCTGATCCCCCAAGGGCGAGATTGCGAGCAACTTTCGCAGGGTAGGCACAACTCCCAGGCACCAGCAGTAGGACACCAGCCAATGTGACCGCAGCTACCTCCATCTGATGTTCCAAAGGGTTAAAGCCCTTGTTTTCAGGGTTTTGAGACATGGGATATACAAAAACTAGGGCTTGGAAAACGTGATGTCCTGGCAGGGTTTTAAATCGTTAGCAGGTCTCAACAGATTTATGCAGCAGTCATGGGCATTTACAATTAGGAACCACGGTCTATTTAAATCCTAATAAATATCTTCTGCTGAACTGTGTCAAAACAAAGTGCAAGATACCTTGAGTGGATTCCTTAAACAAATAATATTAAACTTACTTAAATAATGCCCTCCAGGTATTATACTGAAACACCTGTTTTCTTGAGCAACATCTACTCCCATGGGAAATAAGTTCAAAGCCAATATAGTAGCATACAAAATGTTTTTGCCAGATACAAATGCTGCCTACGTTCAGTATTGCAAATGGAATTTTTTTTTTTCCATTTGCAGTCATCTTTCCTTAATAACCCAAGGTCATTTATACAACATGACTATTTTTATTTGTATGAAAGGGATTATAATTGGAAATATTAAACTGCGATTCTGTTTTTAAAAAACTTTGTTGAGTTTAAAAGAAGCCTTTGCCCAGATAGGGTTTTAATGTTAACCGGGAAAGGCGTAAAAAAGTTTCTGTGCTTCAGCAACAGTTTCCCTTTGGTCCTCATTGAGAATCTGAAATGAAACCTGTCTAAACAAATGAAAAGATCCCAGTTTCTTTCAATAGGCTTTGGATTAGGGCCAGCTCCTGCTCCCACAGATTTCAACAGTATGATATCTAACTGGGTTGAAATGATCCAATTCTTATCTCTCTGTATATCAAGATTACACAAAATCAATAGTAAATATAAAGTGAGATTATAATTAGGCCTTGCAAATGCTGAGTTATTATTCAGAGTTAAAATCTAATTTGCAATGCACGTTAGTTTTGGGAAGGATGACAGAAGTGGAGAAAAATAAAGGGAAACAAGTAAAGGCGACATTGTTGGTGTCATTTCTGCCTTTTAGCTGATAGCCTGCTTTTGTTATAGTCAAAGGCAAAGCTGTCATTGATTTTAGATAGGACAGGATTTTATCTGTTGCACTTCTCGTCTGTGGTTCACTTAAGAATCATGGCAGTTAAGTCCTCTGAGCAAGCAGAGAAGGATACACTTGATTATATTTAGAGACTTTTCCACTACTCAGATTTTTCCATTAATTTCAGCAGGAGTTTGATTGAGTCCTTTGCAAACACTAAAACCCACTGAGGGCTGGGCGTGAGCATTTCCAGAATTAATGGCAAATGAACATTTTCAAAAATAATGTTCCAGCTAAAACAATTTCCTAGTAAAGTATTCACAAGCAAAAGTCTTCCTGCAGCTCTCAGCTATGCAAAACAATTTAATCATACCTTAAAGCCAACTGGAAAAAAGTTGTCTAAGTTTCAGTCTCTCCTAGAAATGCAACCACTAACATTTCCGATAATCTTTCCTAATTCCTATTAGAAAGAGCATTTATTGTGGTACCTACCAGTTTGGTTTGCATTCTCTGGAAATTATCTCCAATGAGATGATTACCTCAGAGCAATTAAGCAGAAATTTAGAAATAAACACAACCAAATAAACAGAAAGATGTGACATCTCTTTCCTGGTTGACTTTACCAAGGTCAAAGGAAATCAATTCCTTCAAAAAGGACGGGTATCTTTCCAGGCAATGATCAGGATTCTCATTTTAAACACATCAGAGAACTAACTCGTTCAGATTTAGTTGGACTCTCCATACATGTCAGCTGGGGTCCCAGCAGCATCTCCACTTTTGAAAGACTATCTGGAGTGTATGAGCTCTATCTACGTGCACACCCTTGCAGCTTCCCACCTTTTACATTAGCTTCATGGCTAATGTGGCTTGGGCTTAGTAAAAATCAGTGGTTTCTGCCAGCTTAGAGAAACCGACTGAAGTAAAGTATAGCTGAAATCAGTAGAAATCAACTGTGTTTGCAGACAAAAAAAACCCAAACAGACAACCAACCAAACCAACCATTAAGCAGTCGGTTTCTTTGAGGACACTTCAGAGACTTCATTGTCGTATCCTGTCTTCAGCTGTGCCTTTGAGTGAGGCTGGCCTGATGCCTCCACTTGGGTCCTCTCCTGCCGTGACTGCTGTGGGGATAAGAGCAAGGGCAACATAAACAGGGCGTCTTATCACAAGTAAATGGTAGTGGGTTAGAGGAAGAAGGTGGCAAGCTCAGACAAGATGTGGCTTAGCCCTCCGTGTGTTCTGGGAGCACACATACGGAGGCCAAACCTCACTTCACAAGGCAATGAGATAGCATATTTCCTCCTGGAAGAGGGAGAAGTGAGGAAAGAGTTGTAACTCTCAGAAGAGGCCGCATTATTACAGGATCTGCTGGTGGGATAGCAGGGCAAGCCCCTTTACCTGGTTCATAAGATAGTATAGGTCCGGCTATTGGACTTATTCTTGCAAGGGAAAGCTTGCAAAAATTATTTTTTGCCAGCTCAACTAAATTCAACTGTTCAAGCTCAACTATATTATTGCTCAACTATATTCTTACATCAGTTCATAGCTTAACAGGATGAGTGTGTTTTTCATGGGTCCAAAGAAAGGTTGAAAGCTTGATATCATCCGGATTCAAAGGGAAAGGGATGGAAAAAGTAAATCTCGTTGGTGAAAAGGAGGGCTCAGCCAGCCCTACAGCAGTTTGACCTGAAGATAGCCTCTCACAGCCACCAATGCAGCTGTCAGTGGAGTTTTCAATAGCCAGATGTTGTTACTGGAAAATACATTCCAGAGTTCATTGGAGCTACTTATAGTCCTGACCTTGTGTGACCAAGGCAGCTGATTCTGTAGCTAAAAAAAGGTATTACGGATTAAGCTGAATGTGAAGCTTCAGCTATAGTATTATACGGTATTTTGCTAGCAAAAAAGTAATGGCTAGAACATGCATGTGCCTCTTTACTGTGCCAATGAAACTACTTCCCGAAAAAATTTTAACCTGTTCTATATATCGCATGAGACGAGCTTATCATTTGAGCAATGGATGGAGCTGGTATATTTTCTTGCCTTCTGAGCATTTGGCTGATTTACTGTCTGGTCCCTTTAAAATTCTTCTTGTCCTTCAGGGTGAATACTATAAGATAACTCAAAAACGTTTTTGCAAAAGAAAAAATCAAAACGCCCTCCCTTTCTGCAGAACAAGAAGGATTTTCAAGGTCCTGGAATGTGCTTGTTCCTCAGCCACCCACAGAATGCGTGGCAAAATTAAATACATCTGACACGTACAGTACAACATGTCATGTCTGCTGATGTGATCCAACAGAGTACTAAGCATTACTCAATGCAAGGCTTATAGAAACAAAAAGGAGATGCTGATTGCTTAATATTTACTTATAGTTTGCGAAACAGGACGTATATTCACACCTTGATTTCAGGGGAATCTTTCCTAACTCCTGTGCAGAAAATAAAGTTCAGTTAGAAAGACTAAATTTTCCTAGCTTCTTATAATGTTTACTAAAATATGTGGTCAGGGGCTTAAAATTGTAATGGGTGTGCAGTGTGAGATGTCCCTTTTCAGCAGTGAGACAGTAGAGGGAGTGGAGGACTGGTTATTCAGAACCAGGCCCTATAAGCGGGGACTACTGATATTCTTTTACATGGTCTGAACCTGCACCTGAAAACCTGAAATGCTGTTAAAGGTACTGCGCTATCATTTCCTATATGAGCTGTAAGTGTGAGAAATCCATATGAACCTCTGGTAAATTTTACAAATTACCGGGTTACCTCAAATTTTGACACTATATTACGCCCAGAAAAAATACATGCACAGTTTTGGCGGGACAAGGAACAGTACTTCCCAGATTTCACCTACTGGATCGGTGTTCTGTGTTATTGAAGTTTCATTATACTCTGTGTTAGGCATGCCCTGTGGGTTTGGATAAAAGCACTGTTAAACCTTAGCCTCCCCCCTCCTTTCTCACCATATCCATTAAGCAGAAGGCAGATGACAGCAGTCATTCCCTCCACAGTCTCATTTTTTCGAGGTCTCTTACTTTCTGTAGAAATAGTGCCACTTCAGCTTTTTTTTTTTTTGGAGTACAGAGTATACTTTTGGCTTTCTCCACCCCTCGCTATTGCTAGCACTGAAGAAATGTCTCTTTAGATAGCATCTATTTGGTCCACTTAGGGGTCCGTCAGAAGTGCTTAGTTCTTCACCAGTGTTGCATTTTCTGAGTTACTGCAGCCAGTCTTGTATGTGTTATAGCCTCTCCATTATTTCTTCCTTCATCTTACTCTAGATATTTCAGAATTTCTGACACCTGCCTTGTAAACCCTGCAGTTTTCTCTAGAATTTTCAGTTATTTTTCTGTGCTCTCTGTTGTATGGAAAGATGTTTCAAATACCATACCTAGGGACTCGATTTTGCTGGTCTTCCTAAATGCATGAGGTGTTTGTACTATACAGCTTCTCTAATACATTCAGGTTCTTAAATGCAGTCTCTGCTTTGACAATTTTTAGGTTTCTTATCTAATGTATAATCACTCAGTACCATTTTAGAGTTTGTTGATATTCGTACACATCCGAGAGATATCATATTAAAATGCGCTTTCAAGAAGAACTGCAAGAGAAAATCAGTTTTTATAATTATGAATAGGAAATGTATGTCTTAGGGCACCTAGTAAGAGGAAATTTCGATGAAAATCAGAAAAATTATAAGTAAGGAAAATAATTGTTTTACATATTGGAAAATTACCTTCTTTCATTGCATGAAGACCTTCTGTCCAAGAAATATCTCTTTTTGGCTGACTGTACTTAGTTATTATTAGCAGTAAACATTTCACTAGTTGTTCATAGGTAGAGCAAAAAAGCAAACAAATTTGTGATTCATCCAACCTAAGGTAAACTTTGAACCAACTCTGCTGTTAACTCCAAGATTAAATTCCTTTTGAACATCTATGAACTTTTTTGCTTTTATACTTATTAATGACAAAGCACCTTCTTTGGCCATCAAAATCTATCTAAAATTACTGTGAAAGGAGAATTTTGTGATGGTGGTGTCATAGCTACAAAGATACAGAACAATTTTTAAAAGAACAGTAGATGCTCATAGTTTTCTTTTTCTTTTTTTTTTTTTTTCTAAATAGACACTGCTTACCTCACAGATTCCTGTGTGAAAATTAGAGGCTGAGTTTATAAAATTACCAGCCCTACCCATGTCAGATCTTCTCCACATATTTCAGCTCAAAAATTAGAGAGGGGACATTAAGCTTTATAGAAACCCACAATTACGAAGAAACAAATATGTGCAGAACCATTAGAGGTGCATTTGAAGAGAAATCTGTGAAAAAAGTGTTGATTACCAGACTGAAAACATTTGCAGAATTGTAAAGCAGTGGGGGATTTGATTCTGCAGAGTACCCATCACTGGGGAGACGGTTTGGGGACCATGTCGTACTGGGCTGTCTGGAATACACTGTGATCCTCTCTGGGCTAAACGGCTCTTACACAAATGACTCTGCGCCAGATAGAGTTTTTATGGCATGTAGGCACTGCTAAAAACAAGGATGCCAGGGACTGAGCTCCAACACGGGTCTCCTGATGATCCAATCCCCTCACAAGAGAAGCTTGTTCCCTGGGTTTGGTCCGTAGCACTCTAGCTAGCTCCTCCCAAGAAAATTTGGGGAGCCAGCACTAAAGAGCACGCAAAGGAACCAAGCCGTGGCACACGGCCAGGGTCTGGTCTGAAGACTTTAGTAGTATAGACATGGCCCTACAGATATGCATCCTTGTACTCCGTTCCCAAGTTGTGCTGAGCCTCACTGAAGGAATAGAGAAGAGACAGCACCTTGCAGGCGTATATACCTGCAGGCTAGTGACTGCTCGTATATGAAAAGTAGGGTAAGATTTGTAGCAGCAGTGGGAAACTGCACACTTACAGTGGACGCTTACTCTCGTAACCACTTATAATAGCAAACTCATGTACTGAAATCAGACTTTGTCTCATGGTGAAAATGTCTTTTGAGTCAGATTGCTGGTTTTTTTTGAAGCATGAACTGCTAAGCCTGAAGCAGCCCTCCAAATACCTGTTTCTGTTAAGGAGACGGGACTTTGTGGACAGATTTGGGAACTCTTGCTACTTTCTGCCCCACCCTCCTCTTTAAGGGACCAAGTAAGACCTTTGGACGCTGCTTCTGTGTTGTGGATGCCACCTAAAACAAGGCTGCAGGCAAAGGAAGGACATCCCTTTCTGGCTTTCTGATGGGTTTTTAAGGGATAACAACATCCATCTATTTTCCTCCTCTCATAGCAAGGGTGAGGGATAATGATGAGAGGAGAGAGGAGATCAGTTTGAGACCACAGCTCATAAGGTGTGGCATTACTCCCTCCTATCCAGGCAGAGGGTTGGGAAATGTGTCGGGTAGAAAAAGCTAGTTCAGTGGATGAGAAGGCGGCATCTGAAGGACTGGTTACATATGGCCAGTCAGGAGGTTCTTCCTAGGGGAAGCCTGGGGAAAAGTTTAGGACCACACAAACAGGACAACCGAGAGGGAAGCCATGCAGCCAGGAATGTTGAGGAAGAAGGAAAAGTTAGATGTGAAAGTCATGTGTCACCTAACTTTGGTAGCAAATTGATGCCACAACCCTTCTCTTCCTTTTCTCTTTCTCTCTGTTGTGTTGACGTGCAGAGAAGTGAGTTTTCAGGATTTTTTTAGGCTATTTGGGTGTCAGAAACAACAGAAATACATTGGCATCTCCAGAGGACAGTTTGTCCAACTATCTTCAATACCTATTTTATGATGGAAATAAAAATGAAGTGGAAATGGGAAGAAAAAGGCTTTGCATGAACAGAGTGAAGAAAAATTAACAGAGGACCATCATTGTTTCTCTGAATGCATTTACATTTCCAGAAGGACAGTAGCTTAATATGATGGTATGTGTCTTAAAATGGGAGCTCATGCCTGGCCATCTGTCAGTCTCACCTTGGCTTTCCCTCCTTTTCATAGCCTAGTGTTTGCATCCCTCCAGCACATGTTCATTTCTTCATTTTGAATCAAGTATTAAAATATATAGAGAAAAGGCTGAGACCCTAGGGAACAGCAAGTTCTTAGCGTGGTCTGAATGAGCTTCCAAAAGTCACGAGACAATTCCTACTCTTTCTCACACAGTGTTATGACTTGACCTCTCTTTTCTCCTTTCAAGATGTGATAACAACACTAGAAGTTATATCTTTTAAAAGTTACATCCTTTTTAAAATTTCCTCTGAAAAGTGAAGCTTCATTTTATCCTAGTGTCATGTAACTTTTTTTTTTCCCAGATGGGAAAACCTCAGACATAGTCTGCCATTTGGACTAAGACACCCAATTCTCCCTGACTAGAGGGGTGCAAAGAGCTTGGCATCTCAAGTGACATGATAAATGAAATTTTTCAATATGAGTAAAAAAAACATGTCCACGGGGAAGTCGGTCTAAAAATCCGTGCAAGATTTAGATATAATGTTAATGCACCATCAATCTCCTGTAAGGAGTTGAAATAAAGAGCTCATTTTGACTATCAGGAAACATCAAAAAATACCTCCCTGATTTAAATTTTCAAATAGATACAGGGATTTTTAACTCTTTTGGGTTGCTCAAGTTGCTATCCTAAAAGATCTTGGTGCTAAAAGCACATCCTGAAAATTGTGGTCCATTAAAACCGTCTCTGACCGAGCACTGAGACACTGCGGAGGGCAGGAGTCGCACTTGTCACACTTCTCTGAAGAAACACTTTATTTGGAATTCTGAAGCATGTCAGCAGCTCCTACTAAACACTTGCACCTCTCGTTTTTTTCTCAAGACAGCTTGTGCAATGTGACATATAAGTCAGAAAAACGCAAAGGCATTTACATATGTATTTAATACACACAGAATAGACCCCAGGGTATGCATTAGACCAAATTAGGAGCTCAGTTGAGCTGGTTGAAATATTTTCCCTCTGTCAAACCCTGTTTTCAGCACCATTACTCAGGCTCCAGGTAGACATAGAAGGGACTCTCCCTGACCTGGTGATGGGGAAATGTGACAGAACCCAAATTGAAGGCTTTCTGTATCTTTTTTGGGGAGACGAAAGCTTAAATCCGGATCAACCACATCCCTATTAGAAGTCTTATCGAAAGTACGTTCTCATGGCCGTTGCCTCCTGCTGTATCTGCATAGCTTGTAGGAAGAGGTGAATATTCAGGAGCTTAAGGAGCGAGGCAGGCTCTGCAAAGGCTTACGGCAGTTGGCTGGGCTGTAGGCTTGAAATCTCCGCTCAGAGCAGAGCCTCACAACTCCATCATGAGATGCCCTCACTCACTCTGCGGGTGCTCTCTGATGCTTTTGCTTATTGGTTGTTTCCTTCCCCCCCAAAAAAAAAACAAAAAACAAACCAAAACAAAACACCAGAGCGCTCATTATTGTTCCCCACCAGCAGCAAACCACAGAATGTCAGAACCTCTGCGAACAGCAGGCATCATCTTCTGGCCACCGTTCAGGTGCAGGGCTGCCCTTGGCACTTGGCTTGCTCTCCACAGCGTATCCGCTGTTTCTGTGTAACACCACCCTCCCTCCTTTCCCTTTACTACCACTTGCACGCCCTCTGCACTGAGCCTTCCTGGCAAGATGTCTGAAAAATGAGTAAACAGAGGAATACATAAGAGTTTGCAGGGAGCTGCTCTTTCTTTTCTCTCTCTGATTTGATCCTGCTTTGGCCTTAACTGTCTTTTTTTCTTTTTTTAACATCATTTATGATTTTTAGTAAATGTTTTTGAGAAACAAAGAGAACGACAGCAAAACCATCCCATTTAAATTGTAGAAAGAAGCAATGTAGATATGACTGCATTAGGAAGGAAGAAAATAATTCAGAACAATTGAAAGACAATGATGACAGTGCTATAAAAAATTGGGGGAAAAAACAGTTGACGTAAAAAGGAGACATGGCAATTTTTAAAAGATCTCAGAGAGGTTTGTTTTTCCATAATCTAAGAAAGAAATCCAGGTAATCTGGAAATCAGTAAGACTCTTAAAAGATGGTCTTATGAGGCTTTCAAAATAAATGTATCTTATTTGTGACAGTAAGGAATTCATAACAATATGATGCTGTGATGCTGTAATTCTATTCCCTGTGTTAAGCAATTACAAGGCAGCTGGAAGCAACGCGGGAGAAGGGAAAACCTCTTCTGCACATCGGAAAGTGGCAGAATTCAGGTTGTTTATCCTAGATGTTTTTAACCAGACAGCCCTTAGATCTTTTGCTAAGTCTTTAATGCCTTGTTATGAAAGGCAGCTACCAGCTGAAAAACTCCAGGCCTATCGCTGTAACCAGGATCTGCCGTCAGCTAGGATCCAGAATTTAAAAAATGGTGTCTAACATTTAGAACTGAAATTCCCTGGACCCCTCAGAGGACCTTTCTCCTCACTGTGTTATTGTGCCACTTTAAACTGCTTTTGCTACAAAAGCTAGGAGACATTTACTCTTTCATACTGCATTAGGTATCTTCATAGTCTCCACAAACACCTGCCTCTAATGAAGACTCTGCAGTCAGTAAGCTTCAGTGGAGAGCATGTAGGTGATGTGGGTGGCAGTAGGTGATGAGCATCCTGCCCTGAGAGGTCCTACAGCCCAGCCGGGGAAGCCTATAGAGACCAGATTCATCCAACAGACCTTACGGCCTTGTACACACCACCCAGAGCATCCTGGGCACCAGTCAGATGAGTCTGAGGCTCCAGCGCCAGACATGGCTGGACTCTGTTCACATTTGACTTAATAAAATCTCCATGAGAGATCTCTCAGGCACAAACAAACATGGGTAAGTGTGTTTTTCTATTATGTTCATTTGTTTGAAATGCTGTGCATATCAAAACACCCTCTGAAAGTGTGGGTATCTACTAATTTTTGGAGGTAAAAACCTCCTTAGCCTAAAAGTTCTCTTGGAGTGCTATCATGCAGAGAAAGTTTAATAAAACAGAACTATTTGCCAGACGCTTCAATACAATGACAAGCTGTTAGTCTCATTCGCAGTACTGCCGCCCAGCTCTACATGACAGCGCACAAGTCCATTTGCCAGAAGTTTTATCTCTGATGGCAAAGAGGAGCCGCTGTTTCACCTTTCTCAGGGTGGAAAAGCACCTCTCACCTTTCTCCTCTCTCCCTTCTGAGTACTCTTTGAACTCTTGAAAAAAATGATGAGCAACCCCATGCACTGGAAATTCCTGCATAATGCCGAAATGCTAAACAAGGGAACTTTTTTTTTTTCCTCAGCAAATATAAACACATTCCACTTGAAGGTACAGTTATAAAATAGCAAAGATATGATTAAAGAATTCCATGTGGATTCATTACAGGCTTTCATTTCTGGTAAACTAATAAAGCTTTCCAGCTCATTTAAAAAAAATAATCTCCCAACATTACACAGGAAGAAAAAATTATTAGTCTTTGGGTCTCTGATAGGATATTAGCAGAACGGCAAAATATTATCTATGCCAGATATACAAGCCAATATCACAGAAAAACTCATAAAGTATATCAAGTCCAGGCAAAAACATAACAAGCAAAAAGCAGAAAATCACTTGAACTGTAGCAAACTGATGGTAGACCCATAAATATAACTACTGTGCTCCCAGCCAAAGCAAAAACCTCAGAAACACATTTTCAGAGATATATAATTAAGACTGGGGGGGAAAAAAAGGAGAGAGAGAGAGAGAGAGAAAATTAACAATAAGCCCAAAAGCTTTTTACAGAACTGTAATGAAGAAGGAAAAGAACACAAGGTACAATAATAAACCAGATGAGGTAATAATATACGCAGAAAGAGTTGAGAAGAAGGAAAGTGAACAAAAGCCATTCCTAGTTCAACTCCGTAGCAATTTAAAGAAGCAAGAAACAAATATATGTATGTGTATATATGTTTAAAAAAACCTCCAAGAGCACTGCCAAGATTCCTTGTGGTGCTATTTCTGTGCATACAAATATTCTTCTACAAATGCGTGCAAGTGGCCACACGATGCAGGGCATTAAGTACAGCAAACAAGTCTTGTTTCCATTCACGGCCTTTGAACTTCTCTAATACTGGGTTTCAGAATGCAGTGGTCTGAGGAAGAATTTGCTCACTCCCAAAGATTTTCCATAACGACTTACAGAAAGGAAACAATACCAGTCATACTGCATGAATGTTACATGGATGTTTCCATCCTCTATATGCAGGTTTTGTGTATTGTCAGCCCAAAATGTGAGTTAATGTTTTATACACTAAAAGATCTTAAAAAAACCCAACACCGAGCCTTTCAGTGTATGCATTTGAAGCTCACAGGATATATTTTGCAAGAGTTCAGTGAGCTGAGTTTGAAATATATGTCTGGTAGGCTGTTTTCAAACCAGATTTTAAATTTCATGCAGATCATCTTTTTCCGCCCCTAGTGGTGCTTGTGGTGTAGATCTGTCCTGAAGGGACATCTTTTGACTGGGCTTTGAAGAAAACAAAATCAAAAGGTAAAACTGTAGCAGGAGAAGGCAAGCAAGTTGTTCCCACACGTTTATTGCCAAATCAGAGAAACATAAAGAGCTCCCCGGAGAGTTGTAGCTATAGTTGTAGCTGCGTCTTGACCTGCTACACTGCTTTTTGTTTTATAGTCCTCAGAGGCAAATTACATAGGGTTCACCCGGGCGAACACATCATCATCCACCTGCAGATTCATCCCACCTTGCTCTAGGTCCCTAAAGAAAAGCCAGTGTTAGGAGCAGACCAACCTTACTCCCTCTGCAGAGCCGGTGGAGAGGGAGGAATTTCCAGAAGATGATTCAAACCAAGGTCTGAATCTTGGTCAGTGGGGGCATATGTCTCTCGCCTAAAATGTCCCTAGAAGAGCTCCTGGCACACAGAGGATAATCTAGTTTCATTTTTTTCTTTCTACTGACAGTTTGTTTGTCTTACAAGGTTTTTGAAGGGCACTCTCTTAGATGTTCTAAAATCTTACTGGAAAAAATGTTTCTTTTTAAGCTTTCCTTTGTATTATTTTCCTTGCTCCTCTCCTTTTGAGTTTGTTTCTGCCCACAGTGAGTGGGGCATACGGAAAATAGCTCCACTCAGTGAGATACTGAATAATAAAATGTTAAGCAGCAGAATAATTTTGTGGGGAAGCCATTGGCGATAAGGCACTTAGTGGTAGCAATACTGAAAGACTCAACCTTGTTAAAAAGGGAGTTTGCAGGATTTGTAACCCTCAAACGCCATGTTCTCGGTGCTCTGAAGCTTCCTGCTGTCCTGCACCTTTGTGGTGGATTTTTGCTCTGTTTATTTTTCCCGCAGAGACGGAGAGGTGGTGCCTTCTGGTACGTTCTGCTGCTGCGACGACGACTAATGCTTGTGTTGTTTTAAAATCCCACTTAATCCACTGCCTCCACCCCAGTCGCAGCGTATTTCATCACGTTCCCCGAAGTGCCTCCTTCCCGCTCCAGAGCACGCGCTAAAGCAAAGCTCATTCCCTGCATTACGCAACCCCAAATTGCTCTAGGAATTAGGGCATTTCTGATCCCGCTGCTAATACTGGCGTTACACAACCGAGGCTCCTTCCAGATCTGCTTCTTCCTAAAGGCGGATGATAGAAGTTGCTCGGAGAGACGTCCATTTTGCAGGGTCTCGGCTGCCGTCCACCTGCTCCAGCTGCCGGGGCCTGATCCCAAAGTTCACAGCCGAGACCCACCCTCTGGAGCAATCTGCTGGGCAAGGACCAGGAAGGCAGACTGGGGCTACCAGAGGTGCTCTGTGACCGACCCAACGTCACCAAAGATTTAGAGACCGAAAGACTATGTGGAAGTTCTCTGCCCCAGTGCCAAGTGATGCTAAATGCCCAGCTGGCCTTGAGACGAGCTTGCTCCCAAGGGGAAAGGTTTTGTGGGATCTCAAGGAACTCTCCAGGTTGACCAAGTGGGAAATACAGATCAGAGAAATCCAACCGTGGCACAGAGAGGATTTACAGAAAATGGTGTTAGAGTTAGAGTGAAGGCCAGCAGAGACCCCGGGAGTCCAAGGCCTCTGCCAGTGCTCTGATAATAGTTGCTGCTTTCCTGTCTAACATCCAGCACATAGAGGCAAAAGTTTGGAGCACTGCTGATTAACTTTAGACCTGAGAGCCTGGTGGCTTTCCTGCTTATGAATAAGTAATGAAGGTGCTGGCAGCACGGTATTCACAGGCACCCGTACATGTCCCTGTGAGAGAAACAGAGAAAAGCAGGCTATCACTGTCTCTCAGTGAGATCTTATTTATGTATCAGAAAGAAAAATAGACTTTAGCATTTGTGGTATTCTTTAAACTGATTTCAGGGTTATGTCTTAATTTACTCTTACCTCAGGAGTTAAGAAACAAACATTCCTTAAAACGCAGATTATAAAACACATACTTATGGCCATCTGGAAAAGCATACTGATTGATTAAAGTTCAATCTATCTGCTTTAAGACCAGCTCACAGTAACTGCAATGATTGCAATTCCAGCTATGAGCTTTTTCTTCTTAAGACATTCCTCACTCTTATCGGACCAACCACTCGACAGAAGTTTCACTTATTTCACGTATTTCCATGCCCGGGATGTATCTGATAGCCTGGAGAGCAGTTCTGCAGAGAGCAGAAGAAGGTTTTGTGCCTGGTGACTCAGAACTGCTAAAGAATACAAAGGTCCAGGCTCACTGATATAAACAGAGATACGCTTGCGTATCCTGCGTGCCTCGGAGCAGCTGAGAACAGCATCCAAAATATTGACCACAGTTCAATTACGTACTGGTACGTTCTGTCCAACTTTATATAAACGTGCTTTTAATAATTTAACAATTAGGTAATTAGCCCTGGGGACATTTTGCAAAAACAGCCTGCTAACATGCAAAACGAAGTGTAAATTTTGTAAGTGTTCCACCTGCCTGGGACAAAATACCAGTAAATTGTTTCGGTGCAGGAAGGTCACTGAAATTGTATGGTTTTAGAATGGTAATCAAAAATGCATTTTGAAATCCCAGATTAATTGTAGAAATCTTTTATGGCTAGATAACCAACAGCCAGAAATCTATTCTGCCTGTATCACTCAGGGAAACTAAGCGATGGCTTTTTTACCCATATACTATGTGGTGAGGTATGTATGTTTTGTTCAGAAAACGTTCAGAGATCCCACCAGCTTTGCCTGGAGCTAGCGTGGGTCAGTGTTTCCCTACATCTCACCGTTATCTTCTCAACCATGCGTGAAATACTTTTGATTAAATAAAGTCTCTTTAAATTTTCTAATAGCTCAGGGATAGTTTGAAAAACAGAGCATGAGCCAACAGTTCATTGAATTCTCTTCAATGTGCATGCACCAACTATTCTACTAGCGTAGTCAGTTCCAAACCACTAGCAAATTTGCCATAATAAAATTTTCTATTGACTTTCTTGTATGTATTGGTCTTGCCTCTACTGTAGCACTCTGAGCTCCTCCCACCTGGATTCTTTTGCTGCTGGCAGGAGGCAAATATTTCTCTTCTGCCTTCTCAGTATTTGATTCATGTAGTGCTTACCCTTTTTATTCAGTCTGCCTACTAATGGTATACCAAATCAAAGTAACTGCAGGGCTCTATTTATGCAATATAGACATTAATTAAAAAGAAACTCACTTATCACATGGGCCAGGTGTGCATAGGAAAACCTGATAACAGATGGTAACTACAACTACCGCTCATTAAACTCCTGATACTGAATTGAACCATGTCATGTCCAAAAGGAAATCCAGAGCTCAGGCAGATGAATCACCCCCAAAACTTCTCCCCTTTTTATTTTAAAAGAGGTGAACTATTTCTTCTGGTCTTCTTTCTTACCACAGTTCTAAAAAAAAAAAAAATCCTCACAGAAATCATGGGGTGGAGGGTTTAAAGGTATAACAGTATAAGGCATAAGAAGAGAAAATATATTTTGAATTGCTGCATAGAAAAACTATTGTAGTGGCAGTTTGTCAATACCTGGGTTCAATAAATGCTTGGGAAAATTGCTTTTTAAATATAAATGACTACATAGGAAATGAGTAACGAAAAATGAATTAAAAGAGAGAGAAGAAGATTTTGGCCTGTCCTTACCTTGTCTGCTTAACTTGTTTGGTTTATTTCTTGCCCTGTGATTTGCTTGTAAGTTCTCCTTTAGATCACAGTCTTGCATAAGGACCCAGTTTGGGATAAAACTCCTACCAATATTTTTGTAAGGGTTTGTAACTGGGACAGGGATCTGCCCATGGAAACTTTTCAGTCCCTGCTGAGTCTCACTGATTTCACTGAGATTTAATGACCAACAGCAGCCTCTGTTAGCAGACACTAATAAAAAACTGAGGCTGTACTCAAGCATCTTGGGTTGGAGTGGTAGCCTGGCTCCCCAAGTGTCCCGTATGCTGGTTCAATTGCAAGGCAGTTTCGGGGAAAGAAGAGAAACTAGATTTCTTCCAAAGGAAGTTAAACCAGAAGCTCTGCTACAGCTGCACACCAGTGCTCTCTGACCCCAAGGTGGGACATAAAGGTTAAAACCTATGACTGAGCCTTCACACAGCTTTGAACCACAGAATTTGTGAGGACGTTCAGTCCAGAGCAACCTAGTCTGAAGCAAGCGGTGTAGTAAGACCTTTGGTGTGAAGCACTGATCTGCTCCTACTGTGGTGAATTACTTGTTAGTGTAAACCTAGTCTCAGTTAGACATCTACGCTTTTTGGACAGGATTTAACACAAATACTTTTAGCCATCTAAAAGTCATGCACTTCATCCAAGCCAGTTGGACTCCATTCTAGCTGTAGTCACCAGGTCAGGGCTTTCAATTCTTTCCATTTGTAGGCTGATATGGGATACCACATATTTAAGGTATGGGATGATGACCTTTGAGAGCTGCTTCTCTTCCTCCATGGGCTATCTGTTTGCAAGGGTATGTAACGATGGGATGAGGGGCAACGGGTTTAAACTAGAGCAGGGTAGGTTTAGATCAGACATTAGGAAGGAGTTCTTTACAATGAGGGTGGTGAGACACTGGAACAGGTTGCCCAGAGAGGTGGTGGAGGCCCCATCCCTGGAGACATTCAAGGCCAGGCTTGATGAGGCTCTGAGCAACCTGATCTAGTGGGAGATGTCCCTGCTCTCTGCAGGGGGGTTGGATCAGGTGACCTTTAAAGGTCCCTTCCAACCCAACACATCCTATGATTCTATGATCAAGGTAGGTAAATGACCTACTTTATACTACCTGTCTAACTTTTAGGCAGTTAAATTAATGATCTATCACAGTTTGAGATGTGAGATGGAGTTTCGTGAGTAAACTGTAATAAAAAAAAACCTGATAAGAACATCAATAGCCAGATGCAAATTCGTGTTAGGGACATTTAAACTCAAGCTCATACTTCAGGAAATACACTTTAGAAAAAGCAAAACCGCCTATCCTGCCACCCATATAGCTGCCTGTGTTTAAAACTGAAAGAATGTTGTTAATTTGTTTTGTGCCTTTGATTTCTCTATGGAAATAACCACCTTTATGTATGCTTATCTACTAGTCAATTTCATGTTCTGACAGCAAACAGCTTCTGAGCGTATTTGGATAGAAATTTATAGTTACATTGGAAGAAAACACACAGGGACAATAACACTTCCCAAAATATGCAATAACACTTTCATGCAAAACACTTCAAAGAAACGTACATGAAAAAAAAAAAAAAGGAAGAAAAAAAAAAGAAAATTACCCTGAAGAAGTCAGCTGAGGGCTTTCCAACTGTGAGACGGTGCAAATTAAGATTCTTTTTTTTTTCAGTCTGCTTTTAAATGGCTCTGAGGACCCGGTAATCTTTCTTGCTGTCAGAAATCCAGAGCTGGGGCATGCTCCAAACAAAGACCCTCCACAAATGGCTCCCTCTGGTGCGAAGCTGCAAGTCTCAGCCTGTCCTGGGAACAGTTGCTCTTTAAGTTATAGTTTATATTTTTAACATGATGTATAACAGCCGTAGGAACATCAATCTGAAGATTATCTCAAACGTGATTTAGTAAAAATTGCACCAGCAGCTCCTCATTATCTGGGGTACTGCAGATGAAAGAAGAACTTGGATAGCCCAGTTCCTGAGTTACTGAATACAGGGTACTAATGTCCAGCCAAACTCAATTGGCTTGAGTTCATCAGGATATACGAGCACCAGCCAAAGCACTAACTCAACCCAAAAGAGCTGCTGAAGAAACTCTCTGATGCCTCTATATCCATGTTTTCCAGCACCCTGAGGACCAGGAGAGGTTCTTAAACTGGCTACAGAATAACGTGAGTATATAGAGGTCATGCAAGGCTAATAAACGCTGCTGGGTCTGAGCTGGTTGTGTAGCACGCGTCGTATTTTGTACTTGTTTGGATCCCAAGGATACAAAGCAGGGGCAGCTGAGCTGGTTCTACCCCAAATTAGTACACGTTCAGCAGGTTTTGCTAGTGTGGACTGCAGGACACACTGAAGAGGCTACGATGCTTCTGAATATGAGCGGTCTCTAAGAAGCAGCATATTAGTGTTCAGGGACTGGCGACACTGAGCTACTAAGGCAGACTCAACCATGAATCAGCTTATATGACCCTGTGGTCCCGACCCACATAATCCTCAATCTGGATACAACATGAGCAGATAACTGAGAGTTTCCTGAAATTTATTACCCTTTGTACTTGTATCCTTCAGAGCTTCTCTGCCGCCTTTGTTGATCATGACAGTTTCTTGCTGCAGTGATTTTTTTTCTAAAAGTCCAGGAAGAAAGAGGATGATATGATCAGTAGCGGCAGCAGCTGAGCAGTGATGGCATCACCTGTGGGTAGCCCTGACCCCCCCCCTGCTCAGAGTGCTTGTGCGGACACTTCTGGTAAGAATGGCTCTCTGTATGTCTGCAAGCAACATATGTGCTGCAGAGCCGGACCTCCACTCCAAGTCCCTCGGATGCATGTGCTTGTCACATAAAATATTGGATGAAGAACAAAGTTCCTTGCCTGGAAAGGAACAATAACTTCTAAAAATTCAAGAACAAATTCCTAGCAGCTTCAGCTGAGCGACTGACTCTCTAGATGAGAAGTAGGCTCTGACATAACCGCTTTCACAGCTCCAAGACTCTGGGATGCCTGATTTTTGCAGTGACCTGGCTTCAGTGCAGAAGTGGAAAACCAGATACTGGGCTCAGCAAGAATTTCTCATGGTCTGCAAGCCTCGGGAACTTCTCAATAAGCCTAAATTCTCTTTTATGTGTAAAACTGAAATCTGCCCCCCTCCTTGTAAACAGGAGGAAGAAGCCTTGCAAAGAGGTGAAACTACCTGACATTTATACAAAACAGCAAGAATGACCCTTATTAACGACACTGACTGTGTTTTTTTACCATAAGTGAGCCTGGAGACTTTTCCAGGGAATGCCAACAGCATTCGGGCGTCTGTTTACCTACAGGTAAAAGTAATTCACCAGGAACAGATGCTCCTGACCACATGTGGGTGGCTAAACCTAAATGCCTGAGGACCTTTCAGGTTAATTAGGGAGGAATCTAGCAAACTTAAGCACATGCAGTATTAGGCAGTTTTGGAAAACAGGCAAGCTGAACTTTCATCTTGGATCAAACCAGGGTTTGGGCAATAATGACCTAAGCTAAACAGAGTTTAGGATGCTTTTCTCCTACCCCTAACTGTAACTAGATTCTGACTGTTGGTCTGCAGGTTATGGAAAATAATCAATCCTTAGCAGGCGGTTTGAATTTGTTATGGTCAATAGTCATAGAACCATAGAATGTGTTGGGTTGGAAGGGACCTTTAAAGGCCATCTAGTCCAACCCCCCTGCAGTAAGCAGGGACATCTTCAACTAGATCAGGTTGCTCAGAGCCTCATCAAGCCTGGCCTTGAACGCCTCCAGGGATGGGGCCTGCACCACCCCTCTGGGCAACCTGTTCCAGTGTCTCACCACCCTCATTGTAAAGAACTTCATCTTAATGTCTAATCTAACCCTGCCCTGCTCTAGTTTAAAACCATTGCCCCTCGTCCTATCGCTACATGCCCTTGCAAACAGCCCCTCCCCAGATTTCTTGTAGGCCCCCTTCAGGTACTGTAAGGCTGCTATAAGGTCTCCCTGGAGCCTTCTCTTCTCCAGGCTGAACAACCCCAACTCTCTCAACCTGTCTTCACAGGAGAGGTGCTCCAGCCCTTTGATCATCTTTGTGACTCTCCTCTGGACCTGCTCCAACAGGTCCATGTCCTTCTTGTGCATGTCAATCACACACAGCTCATTGGAAGGGGCAAAGACATGGCCATGGCATAGAGAGAAGCTCCTTCACAGACACCAACGTGGGAGATGGGCTGGCTGTCCAAGGACTTACTCACACTCGTTGCCAGACTGTATGAAGTGCTGACAGAAGACAAGATGTCCAAGATGGGAACAAACATGAAATGTAATTAGCCTCAGTGCAAAGCCAAAGAAACCAAGGCACAAACTGAGGCACAACTGGCAAGGACCATCAGGAGGACAGTGGCAAAGCCCATATTTCCTGAGACCCAGACCATGTGCCAAACTCTAGTTTAAAGCTGCTTTGGCGGCAGTATTCATATATTATCATTGCATTTGAAAGTTACGGCAAAGGAGACATTTTGGGAGACAGGAGTACAAGCTGCCTTTTGGCTACGGGAGGTCTGGAGGCGTTTCCCTCCAGGTGGGTGTGGGCAGAATGGCTGTACTCCATTCTAAGCTGGTGAGAAACAGCCTCCAAGTTCACATATTACAGGAGCCATATTAACATAGCGCAGGTTCGTAGTTGGTGCAGGCTGCATTAAATGATGCCCAGAGCTATGCTGAGAGGCCTGCAGAGCTTCCAGACTGGCTAACAGTCATATTTGGCCATAAGCTGAACGCTGGTATTTAACAACCCCTCATGTAGAAATACCCCGAGATGCCAGTTTTCTGCTGTCCTCTTCACTGCTCTCTCTTCAGGCTAGTGAACATTTCTGGAGAACAGCCAGAAATTCGATTACCAGTATAAGCGAGAGAGAATAAATATAGTGGTTCTAGCTAACCCAAAGGGCAAAGAAATTCCGTGACTCATCCTCGTAATTATAATGTCTTTGAAAATATTTTGAAAAGGAATATATTCTGCACTTTGGAAATAAATATATTGTATGCATTTTCATTTTTAAACTGCTATGGAATGTTAATGGTGACAAAATATTTGTGTTATACAGCCAGCATGCGAAAATAAATATTTTCTTAGTGAATTTTCTACAGTTTTATAGTGTTTGGGAACTTGTAAGTGAAATTAAATATATGTTTAGGTCTGGTCTTCAGAAATCAAAGTAAAAGCTGTTTTATGCAATGAAAAAAAATCAGAATGGACTACTTCTATGAGGCATTAAAGTATTGCCGAAGCAGCATGATTTTTACACAATTTATGCAAAAAAACCCCAAAACTGGAAGCACAATAAATGCATCCCAGGTCACTTGAAACATAGAAGCCTGTATCACAAGCCCAGGCATAACATCATTCGTGTGATTAATTCCATGTAGTTAACGGGAGAAAGCATGTAGATAAAATTGGTTCCACATGTAACTATCATCAGGACAAGGTCCTAAGCAGCAATGATATATACCCAAGAATCTGCTGAGCAGAACATGATTTGGGACTGGGGCCTTAAGCTGCTGAATACACCAATCACTGTGGCCAGAGTCAGTCCTCAGAGGACCTGTTCCACCTGCTCACCTGCAAAACAGCCTGAATATCTCATCCTGGTAAGGTCAGTCTGAAGCATCCTGGTCCGTATTTCCCTGCAAAATCATCCCTGATTTATACCTATCAGTGACACATAGCAATGGGTAACACCTGAAAGCAACACTACTTACCCAAATGGAACAAGAACCAAAAAATTATACTCTGTCCAAGTAAAACTACAGGTGATAATTTATTCTAGTAAAACAAAATTAGTGGGATTGGGATTTGGCCAGGAGCCTCAGGTAAACATTCCTTTTAAAAATAGGAATTGGATATTATTCTAATGAGTTTTTAAAATTAGTCTCAAGTGTATGCACTCTCTCTCGATGCCTAGACTATTTCACATGCAGTTAAATGCAGGATAGATGCTGGGCGCAGCAATAATATTTGGTACAAAGGAGAGCTTGGGGTGACCTCAAGGCTTTTCAAAAAGGTGACATTTCTGTGGCGTTAGTCACGCTCACCATTACCGGGACGTGCCCAAAGGAAAGGTACAAAACTGGCACCTCTGCAAGCACAGGTTTAATAACCAAAAGTGTCAGGACTTGATTGGTTCTTCTCGTTGGGCTTGAAAAACAATGCAGAACAACCAGTGACTGTTATTTTAGACTTTTCTCTTTTCAAGTTTGTGCTCTGCATGGCTCAGTTCTCAGTTCTGATGGTCAGTTCTCCTTAAGGTAATTTTTTAAAATCAAATAATTGAATTTACAGCCCAATACGGCTAACAGTTGTAGAGATTCATGTTACTTTTTAATCAAAAAATCAGCACCCCTTTTGCAGGTGTTCTTGAAAGATTTTCAAGTCTCAAGCAGTTTCACATGTCACTAACATCCCTGCGTGATTATATAGCAACCATGGAAAATGTCTACTTCCTGGTATTTTGGGGGTTTGCAATCCCATCTGTTACATTTCACAGTTCATCGCTAAGAATGTGAGTTATATGATAAGTTGTGGAAAGTAATTACAAAAATACATAGCAAAGTCCTCTGACAGAAGCAAATGTAGTAAGGATGGGGGTCAGGTGGGGAATATGACAGCTTCAGTAAGAGTCTGTCAGAAAGGTCTTCTGGAAAAAGTCCTGTCCATCTGCCAAACATACAAGATAATTGACATCTTGGATGTTCCCGCCAGCTGTCTCAACAGTTCAGGATCGAACAGGGGCAATTCGCAGTCATCGAGAAGCAGAAATGCACGTCGTAATGCGGGAACTGGAAAACATGAGAGGTGACATTTGCTAATGACTGGTAATGATACGCAAGAGATGTTAAGTATTGTAGCTATAACCCAGCCATTTTGGAAGACTGAAGTTGAAGTATAAATTAATTTTAACACTTTCTAAAAATGCCCCAAGATGATCTACCAGAACTCCAGAGTATTCCTTGCACATCCTCCACTCAACATCTACTGCTGACATGTTATCTTTTGGACGGCTGATATCCCCATACTTTGGATAACTACTGAGAATACAGAACAAAAATAGGGGAGAAGTAAATTTTTAAGATCTCTGGCTTTCCAGTAGATTTGGAACAACTATACCTTATAGAAGTGTCTGAACAGCTTACTTTAACTTATTCATAATGCACAAAAAACAGAGGAAGTCATTAAATCCTCTTCTTCCATTATATCATCATACCACCCTCAGAGGATGAAATGCTTTCTACCATACCAGTAATTAAGAAACCTAACAAATGGCATTTCTTAATTTACAGACGTAGATCTCTTGAACAACAGAGTACTAAAACAAAAAGTTGAGGAGCATCTAAAACATCTGCCACATTTTAACAGCGACAGAATTAATAACGCTCTCCCCTACCCAGCCAAGCATTCTGCCAACACTTCAAAAGGGTAATTGGAGTGACTTGGATAATTATGAATGTGTCATCCCGATGTCAATACCAGGCAAAATAGTCCAGCAGGTGGATGTGACTCACTCAATTGATAAATAATTAAAGGAAAATGATGCAATTGAAGTGAGTTGATATAGTTTATGAAAAATAAAACTTAACAAGTTACATTTGTATGGAACATGCCAGCTCTAGCACAAAGCCCATCCCTGCTTTGCTGCTCATGCTCAGAGCACCTCATGGCAGAGGGGCTTGTTACCTGAGCAGCAGCCGGTGGCTCTCAGAAGGACCATCTCTGTTGTCCTTCGACCAGCTCCTCCGCTGATGCAGCCTGCAGGAGTTCGGCTGACTTCAGCAGAGCTGCGCTCCTTCACACCACCAAAGTATCGCTCTCGCTGTAAATAATACCTGTCCTGTGCTGTTCTGAAAGGCTGGCTGGGCCCATCCCAAGCCCAGATTTCAAAAAAAAAAAAAAAAAATCCCTTACTTCGGGAACTGAGTCAAGTGGAGCTGGCCTTTCTGGCCTTTTCATTGCTGCCAGCCTTTTGACCGATGTTATCAAAAGTGAAGTAAATGCTTTGTGATATCCAGGACAGACCTACATTAAACCTCTTGATCTTCACTCTGTGCACATGTTCTTCTCAATTTAAGATCTGTTCCACTTGCTAGTAAGTGGAATCAGTTCAGACAATAAAGTGTATCAGGTTCAGACAGTGCAATATTTGGATGCCCAGGAGGAAATTCAAAGGAAAGTATGAGTTCAGAGAGCAGATCTTTTGGGCCTTCCAAAATACTCACTCAAGCTCATTCAAATAGTAATTCAGAGTCCCAGGTGCATCAAATTGGATGAGATGAGCTCATGCCCAGCTATAGATCATGGGCAATGTAAGATGACGTATTAAGTGTTTCCCTTTATCATGATTGCTCATGTGTAACCATTACGCAGACCATTACCTCACAAACCACTGGTGAGCCAAAAATCAGTCATGATGACACTATATGTTTACTGAAGTGATATTCAGAGGACTCCAGTGCTAGTAGATTGAAGATTTTGCCATCAAAATTACAACATGAATGAATTCCCTTATTCCCCCCCCACCACCGCCTGTGGTTCCTTATTCGATTTTGCGTGGCTGAAGCAGCGTAGCAGAACAGGCCTGTATTAAGAGTTTCGGAATGCAGCTGTGCACTGTAGTTCATCATAATTTGTTGACTATGAAATATTCTTAATTGGAAGTAGCTGGCAGACAACATGGCAGATGGTTATAGAATGATGGTATTAATTTGTCGGTGATTTTGCTCAAGCTGTTTTTATTAAATACCCTAGTCCTCATGTCCTGTCCCAAAGGAAGGGGAAAAAACAAATGTGCTAGGGATGAATCAAGCAGGGTTATAAATGCCACAGGTAAAGAATAGGAAAGCCCTACTGGTCTGCACCGAATCAAGTCTGGTGATCAGTTGACTCCTAAGCACGCAAGCAGGAGAGACCACGCTTGCATCTCCTCCCCCTGAGAACATCGATGTGCAGCCCTTCCTCCAGCTGGGACAAATCTGCAATGAATCAGAGTGAGGAAAAAGTACCTGAGCATGCGAATAGATCTGGACGTTGAACATGAAGAAGGAGTGGGAAATCCTCCCCAGCAACCTACTGAAGATGTGACATATGAGATACACAACAAATCACTTGTCAAAATGTGGAAATTACAAGTATTTTGACATAAATGCCTAGTTTCATGTTTTCACCGTGTGTCATAAAGAGAGAGAGAAATAACCACAGTCCACAGATCTGCTGACTGCAGCACCTCAGGAAGTCACCAGACAAACCCTCACTTTTTAATCCAGTTTCTGGATTAAAGCACATTCTTAGCAATATTATTTCTGACCATATTTAAGAGACTCTAAATCTGCTACCATCCCAGATAAGCTTTTCGAGTGTTTAACTAACCTTATGGCTAGGAAAGTGCAACTAATGTCAAGGCCAGATTTGTATAAATTGAACTTCAAGCCGTTACTTCTTGTTAAACCTTTGACAACAAGGTTGGAAAGCATCCCACTATCAGGTCTCATCATACACACTAGCATATGGGATTAATGACCTCTCCTCTTCAGTGAATTTAAAAAGTTGTATGTGTTGACCCTTAGGAAAGGTTTGTCTTGCAATCCTTAGGTCCCATTTATAGCCACACTGGTATTTCCTCATTCTTCTTGAAATAGTGGACATCAGAGCAGGTTTGGTATTCCAGTCAAAGCTGTGAGGACAGCCACGGCCTTTCCCAGTCTTTATGGGATATTCTGCTTTTTATATCCCAGGATCACAGGTGCTATTTTGCCACTGCATTACTGTGAGATCAAACTTTTCAAAGATAGTGATTAAGTCTTTCTTATAGTCACTTTTTCCATGGTCGAGATAAATCTCATCTACCTTTATACCCGCCCAGCTATGGCCCCTGATTGCATCTAAGTTGGTAGTGTAAGACTAAAATGCTAAATAATTAAGGACTTATAAACACTGGTCAGAATACATGGCGCTGTTAAGGGTCTGACACAAGGCAGTGGGTATCCAGGGTTAAGCCCACCTTCCTGTGGAAGGAGTTGTTTCTTTGTGTCTTCGTTTCTAGAGGCCTTGGCTTATGCATGTCTGTACTGAAATGCATTTTATGGGATTGTGACTCTTTAAGCCAGAAATTATATTCGTGCTGCCTGTATTGTGTTTCCTTCTATATTTTTTAACACAACAAACTTTTTGGTGCCTAGAAACCCTGCCTGAAAACACTTTGTACGGTCCTCGAAGTTGCTAATGATGGTACTGAACATTGCCAGCTTAAGAGTCAGCGGTGGAAACAGATCTGTTCTGCCTTTGTAGCAACTGCTTGAGATCTCTCCAGGACCCACTTTATAACATGCTTGTTATGTGTTATGCTGCGTTAGTTTTATATAATTCATGTTTCTTAGTCAAAATGTAACGGATAGAAAGTCAAATGCCTTGGAGAAATCCAAGTATGTGACATCAGTATAGTTACCATTGTCTGCCAGCTTCAGAACAAAAGACAACAGACAAAACCTACCTTCCAACCAAAATACTTACAGCTTCTAACTCTTTGTTCTACAGTCCAAAACCCATGGCCCTGTATTTTCTAACCAACACTGTGAGGATAATTATCTGATAGCTACCTGCGTCTTTCCTTTCATCATTTCCAAACACCAGACCGGTACCAAGAGTCTTTAAATCCTCAGGAATTCATTCAGTTTTCCAAGCTTTGCTAAAGATTTACAATGGGTCTTCAAAGATCTTGGCTAAATTCCTTATGACTTTAAGATGTAAGTTCTCCAGCAGATGTTGCCTTCCCTCCTCTGGTGTTACAGATGGTAACTTCTCCGTTCCATCCATGGCATTGTGTGTAATGGACACAGCTTCCAGCCTCTCTTCAAATACAGAAGAAAAACAGCCGTTCAGCACATCCAACCTCTTTCATCCATTTGTCACAGCTTCATTACCTGCATATAATGGTCATATCTGACAGGGATTCATCTTTTCACAAACGAATTGTCTCTTTTCAAAGGCATTTTCTTGTCTTTGAACCTATTGTCTCAGATGTGAATACTTTACCCTTCAAATGGTATCTTTTTCATGGGTTTTCTGAGTTGTGTTACAAATCTCTCCGTATCCGGCAAGACACAAGTTCTGTTAAATCCTGTATTACAATTCAGCAGAGAAACAGAGTAATTATCACTCTGTTAATTTCTATTTCTTATGATTACCCATAAGGATAATGCAGAATCATGGCACAGTCTCTGCTTCCTTCTATTTCACATGATAAAACAGAAGAAGGGAGTTATTAAATTTGTACTTCCTCTTTAATAGTTTTTATATTAACTTCATTTACTTCCTTTAAATCTTATCATCTGGTGAATATTTATCCACAACCAAAAGCTCTAAACTGTACTACCAGAGCTCTATAAAGCAAGTTGCACTGCCGCTAGCTTTTGGATGCTGGCATGGGGCATCCCCTATCTACTACAGTATTTATCACAGCCCTTCCTGCTCTCTTGCCTAATTGTCATCGCAGAAAGATCGTTTGGCTGTTTTCAGACTGATATTCTTTCATCCTTCAGCTCACTGTAACAAGACTCAGTCACTAAAGCTGCATCTGACCTGTTTGAGGAGGCTATGGCAAGACTTCTGCAGTTGCCCATACTTTATCCCACAAGGAAGAAAAAGTACAGTGTAAGCAAAACCCCCAAATTCTTGCCAGCTTTTTCATTTATTTAATTAGTTATTATGTATTTATTTAATTATTCTCCTGGAATTCCCACTTTGTGAGAAATTTCCAAAAACCTGAAACTGAAGTTAGATCTGATTCAGAACTCTATTTTGAAAGCAAACAAAAAAAATGAACTTCCTGAGTAGGAGGCACCCTGCATTTTGAGAAGATGTCAAGCTTTGAAACAAAATTTGACTTCCATTTTGTGTTCTACTGCCCATTCCGGTCTTCACAGAATATTGGGAAAGGACATAGTCTTGATCAATTTCCCACCAAGTTTAAAATAGGAACTGCTGGAAATTTCATGGAGGAACAGCAAAATATACCATAGCAAAAACCATTTATTGAAATATGCAATTATTATAATTAATAATACTGCTATTAACAAAAGGGACTTCTCTGCCAAAGCCTGAGGCACTCTGCAAGCCGTTAAAAGAAATCACAGTAATTATGAAAGAAAATATACAGCCTAGTAGAACTTTGAGATGGAAAATAGTTATTACATCACCCAGTTCATTCTCTCTTTGCCAATGGAGGACTGTAGTATTAAGTACAAATTCATCTTCAATATTTGGATGCAGGTTTCCAGCTTTTTTCCAGCATAGCAACAACTCTTTCAGCACAAGAGTAATGAAATCTTGGCGCTCTGGCCCTCAGCTTGAGAATCTCTCCGAAAGCCAAAGCTTGTCCAGACTTTTCTGTGTGTTTGCCCGATAAATGTAGTTAAATGGAATTGTTTACATTGCTGTTTTTCCTGTTGCACTTGTTCTCCAGCCAGAAGTCCTGTATAAGAAAGAGCATTTTGCATGCAGTGTTGCAAAATGGGACACCTCCATACAGCACAGCTAACTTATTTTAAAAGAGCAGAAAGTAAGTCTTGACTTTTTTTTTTTTCATGTGTTTGCAGCTGTCTGAATAAATCACTAGTATGTCCCAGCTGCTTAAAATTTACATTTCTACATGCCTGTTCCTATAATTAATTTATAGTGGCATAATGAGGCAGATTCAGCCGAGGTCTTAGACGATTCTTCCAAGTGTAGCTCTTCAGTAGTGGGTACCAGGGTCTAGGATTCATTCCACCAGACTTGTAAATGCTCATCGAGGGGGTGTAAACACGAGAGCCTCCTGTCAGCAACACACGTCTTAGGTTTGCCTGTGGCAGCGCCCTTTGAAACTTCTGGGTCAGGCCATTCTGCCCTGTCAAACTCCAAATCTCAGTTTGTTTGGCTTCTGGATCAGATGCACCTAAAGTTCATCCCTCTCTTGTCTTAGACTTCTCTGTCCTTTTGTTTTTAATTTGTGGAGCTGAATCAAAGTCACTTACGTGATTGGGCTACTAAGTGTGCCCCTGGGAGGAGAACCTGGTCTTCCAGTTAAATGCCCGCAATACTTAGGAAAAGGAGGCATATGGCAGAATTTTCTCGTCTATCGCACGCTGCCACGAGATTGCAAGGTGGAATTAGCTAATGGGGACAAAGAGGAGGCCTATGCTATGCTAAAATATCTCTTAGGTGTTTCTCTTTTTCCTGTTTTCCACACTCTTGACATTGGCTTATAAAACCTATTTTAGGAACGCAGGCCTGGGTTGTCAAGTCCAGATCCCTGATGATTAGATAGGCAATTCTTATAAGAACCTTATTATTCCTTGATTGTGATTATGAGTCACTTCCAGTTTGCTCAGTCTGAGGAGGCCCCCTTTGCAGGTGGAAACAAGTCACAGACTCATTTATTCAAGTCTTATTTTTTGTTGTCCTGTCAAAAATATATACACTGTAAATCTCCCCTTTATTTCAGAAACACGGGGGGGAAAGCGCATACGTGTCACTTCCAACAGGCATTCAGCTTTCACCTGCCAAACCCTTCAGATCTCGTCTCTGTTCCAGTACCTGCACAGTCACGCAATGTTGTTCCTCAAAAAGAAAAATAATAAGATTCAAATAAAACAAACAGAGGAGTTGATACTGATCTAAGCTGACTGCAGAGGAAAGTAATTAAAAGGCTGATTGTTGCTCCTGTGATGCAATTTTGAGAATCAGCACAATATATTCTCTACCTTGTTTATCCTGCTATGCCCCAATAAATAAAATCCACCTTTTAAAATTATTTAGCTCTCTGTTTCATTTAGCCGTATCCTCTGGGATTGCCTTGTGTACGAGAATAGGACCTATTTGTTTTTCTAGCTTCTTCTCTTATTTAAAAGCTCACCCAGGTAGCGAATTCAAAACCAATGACACAGTGTTCAACTAATTATCAGTCAGTTTCTATTCCAACTGCTTACAGGAAAAAAGCCATGACGTATTTGAAGATCTTCTGTGTTTGCTATATAATACCACGCAGTTACTTTAATTTGGTTTAGAGAGAGCTGGACTGACACTGATCTTACAGATGTCAGTGGTAAAACTCCAGCTGGCTCTAATGAAAGCAGTTTGAACTCTAGTGAGGACTTCTGGAAATGCCACCGTTAATTGCCAGAGTGGCAGTTTTTACAGGAGGAAAAGTTTCCCCTTCTGGAGCATTGGCCGCCTGCACAGCAGCTAGTCGAAGTCTCTCACAGGGACCGCAGCAATTTCGCCATAACATTTCAGTGACTCTGGGTGCTCAAGCACTCTGCCCCAGGAAATCCTTGCCTCAAGCACCACTGTGGTTCCTTGCCACCAACCCACTGCTGTGCTGAAGAGTCCGTGTGCTTGAAGTTAAATATGGACTTTGTGAGAGTCCCCTAAATTAATTTTAGATACTAATATAGGGAAAACAGTGAGAAGCATTTGCCCAGGATTTTAAACTCTGAAGGAAGTATCGCTGTCTGTCTGATCTACCCTCCTACACTTCCGCTTGGAGGGAGAGCAGATGGCCATGAGGGCTGTTCAGTCTGGCCATTTTTGAGTTCTTCACTGAGTCATTTATAAATCTGTTTCTTTTTCAGCCTCTTTGCAAGACAGTGTGATTGCTCTTCCCTGTAAAGGCCTTCCAAAAGTACAATTGCACCATTAGCAAATAACATTAAGGACCTTCTAAAGCCAGTGCTAAATCGTACTGGCTGGTTTCCACAGAACTTTATTGCCTCCACTGAACAAGAGCACATTACTGCTTTGGTTATGCTGGTGACAAAGCAATTTAGACTCCTTCACTGCAATTTGTCTGCCCTAAGCTATGCATCCAAAGTACAGGTAGACATCTTTCCAGGTTAGACGCTTGCGCTTAGCTGCAAAACAGTTGCCTGCAGGAGACAGTCAATCCTTCCATACGCCCACTATCAACCACCTAGGTGTCAAGGTCTTCATCACTGAATCATAGAATAGCTTGGGTTGGAAGGCACCTTAAAAGGTCATCAAGTCCAATCCCCCTGCAAAGAACAGGGACATCTTCCACTAGATCAAGTTGCCCAGAGCCCCGTCCAACCTGACCTGGAATGTTTCCAGGGATGGGGCTTCCACCACCTCTCTGGGCAACCTGTGCCAAAGTTTAACCACCCTCATCATAAAAAATTTCTTCCTTATATCTAGTCTGAATCTGACCTCTTTTAGTTTAAAGCCATTACTGCTTGTCCCATCATAACAGGTCCTGCTAAAAATTTTGTCCCCATCTTTCCTATATGCCCCCTTTATATCCTGGAATGCCAGGCTGCTCTCAATCCCTTTATCCCCTAGCCCATATTGATACCGGAGGTTGCCCCAGCCTCATGAGATTCACACAGGCCCACTTCTTGAGCTTGTCCAGGTCCCTCTGGATGGCATCCCATCCCTCAGGTGTGTCAACTGCACCATTTAGCTTGGTGTTGTCTGCAAACTTGCTGAGGGTGCACTCGATCCCACTGTCTATGTCATTGATGAAGATATTAAACAGTACTCGTCCCAGTATGGATCCCTGAGGGTCACTGGTCTCCATCTGGAAATTGAGCCATTGACTGCTACCCTCTAGATGAGACCACCCAACCAATTCCTCATCCACCGAACAGTCCACCCATCAAATCCGTATCTCTTCAATTTAGAGAGAAGGATGTTGTGGGGGACTGTGTCAAAGGCCTTACAGAAGTCCAGATAGATGACATCTGTAGCTCTTCCCTTGTCCAGTGATGTAGTCACTCCATCATAGGAGGGCACTAGGTTGGTCAGGCAGGACTTGCCCTTGGTGAAGCCATGCTGGCTGTCTCGGATCACCTCCCTGTCCTCTAGCTTCAAGGAGGATCTGTTCCATAATCTTGCCAGGCAGAGAGGTGAGGCTGACAGATTGGTAGTTCCCAGGGTCCTCCTTTCTACCCTTTTTAAAGATGGGTGCAATGTTTACCTTTTTCCAGTCACTGAGGACTTCACCTGACTGTGATGACTTTTCAAATATCATGGAGAGTGACTTGGCAACTACATCAGACTATTCCCTCAGGACTCTGGGATCCATCTCATCAGGTCCTGTAGACTTCTGTATGTTCAGGTTCCTTGGGTGGTCATGAACCTGATCTTCTCTTGCAGTGGGATGGACTTTGTTCCCCTAGTCCCTGTCTTGCGTTCCATCCACTCGAGAGGTGTGGGAAGAGAGGTTACCAGTGAAGACTGAGGCAAAAAAGCTGTTGTTTACCTCAGCCTTCTCCTCCTCCACTGTTACCATTTTACCAGTCTTGTTCATATGGGGGGTACACTTTCTTTGACCTTCCTTTTCTGGCTCATATATCTGTAGAAGCCCTTATTATTCTTTGCGTCCCTCACCAACTTCAGCTCCATCAGCGCCTTGGCCTTCCTGACCCCATCCCTACACAACTGGGCAGCATCCCTATACTCTTCCCAGGATACCTGCCCCTGCTTCCACTGCCTCTACATTCTCAGTGGCTTCCTCAGTTAGGATGGCAGACTTTCCAGCTATTCCAGATAAAGACTCCTGCAAGATTCAAGTCACTACTTTCAACATAGGCAAGTAGATGGCCCACATGGAACTGGCAGCTATGAAGCCTGGCCTGTGCATGACACTTGTCCTCATGGAGGGGCAGCTGAGGCCAGGTATGATGCTCTAGGACATCCTGATTATACTAGATACACACATTTAGATAAACTAATTGAGACTTGAATTTCTTACCACTTATGCCCACAGCCACTTGCTGACAAGTTGTACCTCACCCAGCATGTGGACAGCTGTGACCAGCTCTGCCCACCACAAGTAGCTAGTGAGTTCAATTCCAAAGAGCACAGGAAAAGAAAAGAAAACGTCTCAGCTCTGTGGTCTCCCTTCACAGCTATGTAAGACCTTTCATATATGTCTTAATATGTCCTAAATCACTGACTTCAAGCCCTTAGCAGGCCCTTAGATTTCAGTATAATGGGTTAAAATACAAACTGTTTAAAGTTCTTAAAAAACACGTGGATGAACCTGGTGCTGAAGGCTTGGGACACCAAGCTGCAAGAACAGAGGATCTGCCCCTTGTCTATAAGCAGTGTGTGCCCAACCTACTCAGCAGCTTCAGGCAAGGCTGTGAGGGTGATGGGTGATAGCTACTTGCTCTGCAGGCCTCATGGAAATTGGTATCCACCCAGGTAAGAGAGAACTGCTGCAATGCCTGGCCGTAAAGATGATGGTCAGGTTTCTGACTGTGAGGTGGTCAACTCTTTTGACCAAAAGGAGGCATGGATGTGATACTCAACAGCTTTCAGCAGTCCTCTGAAACACCAAGGGTTTGCTAGGAGGACAGGTATCTGCTGTCTTCCGTGGAGAGGTGATTAGTCCCTTGGTTGCTCCTCAGGGAAAACAGTATCCCAAACCAAATGAGGGTCTCGAGCAGGTGTGTGGGGGGGTATATTCAAAGCTGCATGCTGTTCAGTCTAACAGTGGGCACACATTAGGCAACATAAGGCCAGGGTTTTTTGCTATCTATTCACTCCACCCTTCTGTTGCATTTTCTACATTTTCTATCTTAATAAATCCCACAGGTTTTTCATAAATACAGCATAGTGTGGGTACACATCCTCCCTGTGAAGATCTACCATGGTTGGTTAAAGATATGCCTGTTTGCTACAGCCAGAGTATCCGGGGACTCTCCAGGCTCTCAGCACTGTAGCCTTCCTGCTTTCCTTTTCAGGCTGCCGGTGTTAACTTTTCTCCTTTCTCAGGTCCCGTAGGCCTCCACGAAGCCTTTCCTTACCCACCATCTCCCCCCCGGCCCCAGCTTCTCTTTGCCATGGCTTCTAGAGTTAGAGTGGCAAGCTGTGCATCATTTCACCTCTCTCCAGTGTGTAATGAAGTGCACTCCCGGTCCAGAGGTGGTGGTGTCATCTCACTGTCAGGCATTTACCAAAGGCCAGGTCTATTACCATGGGAACAACCACATTGCTCCTCAGAATGGGTTTAGGTGTGCTTCAAGCAGGTCTGGCATCAGGGACGAACAACACAGGCATTGGCTTCTGTTGAGAAAGCACAAACCCTCAAAATAATGGATAGTTTTGAGGCATTGCGTAGCACACATCGTAGTAGCTGAGATCAAGCCAAGCATCAGGTGAGACAGATACCCCAACAGCAGTAGGGTCCCGGTGTTATGCACTTACCAAAAAGCCCCTGTCCCTCATCTCATTCATTCTGACTACGGCTTTGAGACCTGTGTTAGACCAGACACTGACCTAAAGCTAAAAGCACCCTCCCCTCCCACTAGTCGCCCCTGGCTAGTCTGTGCTCATGGATACCCAAGGACCCACAAAAAGGACCCCGCTCTCAGTAGATCTGCTGTCTCACTCCTCCGCAGCTGCCTAAAGGTCAGGGAGACCCTGTGTGGCCTTGATGCTTTCCACGCTGTCCTGCTGCTTTGTTTTCAGGCTGCCCATTTGATGTCGTTTGCCCATCAACAGTATAATGAATTCCAGTTAGTAATAGGTTTTACTATGGCTTAGGGATATATGTTGTCATGGGTGGGTGTGCTGCAAATGCTGCCACGGATGTGTGAGGATTTTTGAGCACCTGGATTTAGTCACTTACCGGATGTTAAAGCCAGGAGAGTGGTGGTAGCATGGGGATGAGGTGGCCCAATGACGAACATTTGGGTGACTGAAGCAGCCCACCTACCTGAAATAGGGCAGGCGAATCCCACTCTAGTGCAACACCTCCCCATGAGAGGTGAACAATCTGTGTTGCAGAGCACTGGGACAGTTTGATTGCATGTAGATAGGGCACTGGCAGAAGAATTCATGGGACAGTGTTGCTCTTTGGAAAAAGAAATAGGTCATCGCTGGCATCATCTCACACTGCTTCTGTTTATCTCTGTCTTCTCACTTTTCTAGTGGCAGAGACGTTGTTATCCTTTCTCCTTTACTGTGGTTATCTTTCAACCTTCCTTCTCTCTACTTAAAGTCTACTTCTTCATATCAATAAACACACAACCTGAATTAATTTTGTGAAGAAACTGTATGATGATGAGCTGCGGTGGCATCTTTTTTACTAGTATTTCTTATAATGACTTCCTCTTGAGTACACGCTCCAGTTTCTTATGACACTATTATTTGAGACCAGACATCAAGATGTAAAAAATAAGTTTCTTGTTGACCGTCAGCTGCTTTTGACATTTTATCTTGGATAATCTTTTTGAAAACTGATTGTGAAGAACTTGCTTTCTGGATTTCTTCCCAGAAAGTTTCTAATTTCTCTTTCACTGCATCCTTAAGGGCATCCTTGTTCTCACACATAGTCACTGCAGACAACAGTGTCTCTAATTTTGCAGTCCCTGTGTAGATGAACTGTACAGCTTTAGCAGATGCCTCCATTTGAGGAAAAAAAAAAGCCAGTTGCAAGCAACTATTTCTTAATGATTTTACACTTATCTTCTACTAAAATCTGCATAATTTTCTAAGGGTTAATCAGCATAAATTAATTTTATGATTAATAAGAGGCAGCTGTTGTTAAAAGGAAATTATGAGGAAATTTTTAGGACGGTGGACTTCAAAGCACTTGAGCCTAGACTAAAGCAGTTTAGATTCCATCTGCTTTTCTATACCTTGTGTCTCCTTTTGGTTGTCTCTGTCTTCAAGGACACAGGGCACACTAAGCACAGGGACTATAGATCAAGTTTTCACCGTCTGACCCTGTACTTTGGTGTCTAGATGTAACAGTGACCAATGCCTCTCAAGTTATTTATCTGCTTGTCAGCAAGTGACTCAGAAATTTGCTTACTGGTGCCTCCTGAGTTACTTCAGGGTTTGTTTTTTTTTTGCTGCTGCTTGTTGCTGTATATCAGAGCTCAGAAGTTACCCGAAGGGCCATGGGACACAGCCCCATATGCACTTTTTCTGAGTATCTAAGTGAGGTTGTGGGTAGCGGTGGCAGAACTAGGGCTTCACTGATAAGGTTTCAAGTCTTGCTCTGGACTTACTTCAGCTCTTTCTCCTGTGAAAGCTGCTTCCACTCTATGCAACTTAAATGCATGTGTGGTTACGTGAGCTGAGGTCTGACCTAGATCTGATGCTAAACACATTGTTCCCTTTTGTGTTGCTGGCTACAGAAGCATTGTATCTTAACCAATCTTGCTGCAGCAGCCAACTACTTTATCTTCGTCTTTGAACAGATTCTTAGTCTTGGATAACGATGTGTTACTGTCGGTCAGATAACACTGGCTTTTGAGGAGCTGTTGCAAGCAGCTACAGTCTTTGCCCTCTGCCCAGCTTTCAGTCAAATGTTGGGTAAGACATTTCCAAAGGAAGAAATTTTCCTTATGTTGTTCTTGACCAGATCTTTCACAAGACTGCTGTATAGCTTTGGGGAAGAAAAAAAAAGTTTACTCTAGAAAAGAAAACAGCAGGTTCTCTATCACTGATTTCACATAAAAAGGAAGATCACTTTCATGGTCAACTTTATAGAGAAGAGATAACATCTAACAGGAGAAAGTCCAGCACCAAAGGTAGACAGATAGGTAAAAATGCATCTCAGACACTTTAGCATAAAAAAATACTTTGCTGTAATATAGACTAATGCAGAAATATTTACAGTTAAACTATGGGTATTTAGGCCTGAGTGTTCTCATAAAATTCCCCACACTAATTTTATCACAAACACATCTACTCTTTCATAACTTTACATTAAGTCATGTACAAAGATTCATCAAATAGAAGTAAAGAGTCTTCTGGCAAAAAAATATCCTTAAAATGTTTACCTAGTCATAACTAATAGCTTTTGATTGTTCCTTAGTAAGCTTGGAAGCCATTATAGAAAGCGCAATTAAGAGTCTTGACATTTACCGTGCGTT